>NW_020955236.1:229750-352681 GCF_003031625.1 Empidonax traillii
GCCCTTGTTTTGTAGGGAGCTGATTGCAAACATGGATTGTGATGCTTTGTGTGAGGCTCTTGTGTTCAGGTGATAAGGAGAGAGGTAGAGGTGCTGAGGTGGAGGAGTGGAGGAGTCCTGATTGTACTTGTGCAAGATGCAGGTTCTTGAAGATCTCCTGGGTTTAGTTTGTTTGTTTCAGCCTGAAGTTTGCAGCAGGTTGGCTGGGTAGAGGGTGGGCCTAGAGTCAGCTACAGCTTGGAGAAGCAGCCTTATCTAATGTCCCCCGAGCAGGGACAAGTGGCAGCTGTGTCTACATGAGCTCCTTAGGCTGAAGCTGGTGTGGAAATGGAGGGTGTGAGGGAGGAATTGGGACCCTGTGTGGACACCAGAATCTCATATGTGTTTGGCTTGAACAGCCCTGCTCTCCCCCAGCTCAGCTCCTGGCCTGCATGGCCCTGTTCCTGTTAAAATCTGTGCTTACTTCCCCCTCCCTGTGCAGGCAGTGCATGGGTTGGTTGGTATTCCAGCCCTAATCCCCTGGAAACCCCAGGGCAGGAGGAATGCCCTTGGCCACTAACAGCTGGCAGCTCTGGCCAGTGTGTGGAAAGGAGGATCACTGTGTTGGAATTAGCTCTGTCTCTTGCTGTTTCAAGCAGAGATCCAGTCCTTGCACTTCACTCTTGTCCGTGAACTAATTTGGGTTTCTGGTTATGAGTGTCACACAGTGAGCTACTACAGGGAAAGGGAAAAACACACATGCACCTATACACGCTCTAGAAATATGTCAGAGTTGGGCTTGCTGAGAAGCTCAAGCCCAAGCATGACCTACTTTGAGACTGTTATAATCTGCAGGGGAATGCCCTCTGGATTAGATCAGCATGATCCTATCAATTTGTGCTTTGGGCTGGAGGAAGCACTGACAGAGTTGCTTATTTTCCCCTTTTGCACAGGAAGTTTTTTTCTTTTCTTTTTTTTTTTTTTTTTTTCCTTTTCTTTCTAGCACTGAGATCAGCAGAGGTGTGTTAGACAAGTGTTACACCTGTGCTCTGCTTTTCCATTATGGGTCTGTGCTGAGCACCTTCTTTCTGGGAGACTTCTGTACCATGGAATTGCAAAGTCCACGCTTTTTTGTGTCTCAGCCAAGCTGGCTGGCAGAGGCTCTGGTCCTGGCCGTGGAAAGATGCCGCAGCCGATCCCTCCGGTACCATTTTGATACTCAGCTGTTTCCATCTGTTTGTTTGGGTTTGTTCTTTTTGTCTGATCTGCTACGCTGAAAGATGCTTTAATGAAACGTGAGAAATTCTCCAACCCTTGTCTTTCCTCTTGTGTCACCAGCCATTGCTTATGTAAGAGCTAGAAATCTTTATTTTTTCCCAACTAAGAAATTGCTTCCAGAGCTCAGCAAGGATGTGCATATCCACAGCAAGAAGGAAATAAACAGGGAGGCTGCATTTAATTTCAGTGTCTGCCAGAAAGTGGGAAGCTAGCACTTGCCAAGGAAAGATTTTTGGAATAGAGGTGCACCACACTTAATTTTCCAGGAGACTTTCTGAAAATAAAGGAGCTGGAATGGAAATAAAGCTTGCTGTGATGAACAGAAATCGCTACCCGTTGGCTGGGAGCTTGGCCTTTGATTGCAGAGGTAGCTTTGCCTCGGGTGACTCTGGGGGGCTTTCAAAGAGGCTTTTCTCCCATCTGCAGTACCTGGCACAGCAAGAGGAATGAGGAGCGAGGGTTGTTTGGTCCACTGGTGTGAATTGTTCTGCCAGACTTCAAAGAGAAGTGGAAATACCTAATCTGTCGCTTTCAAAAGGAGGAATAAAATATTCTCATAGATTCTAAATGGAATCACATCAGCGGTGCCTCTTCTACCGTTGCCTTTGAGCTGCTCACTGATCTTTCTGATTGGGGTAATGCAGTGAGGAAGATACAGTATTCCCTTGAGGGGAGCAGCTTGTGAACATTACTGTTCAGTCAGCCTGAAAAGCTCTATTACAGACAGATTTAGACCCGTCTTTGTGCGCTGAGAGGCACAGCCCGGCTTCCGGGAGCAGGCTTTGTCTGGAGGACAGGTGCACGTTGGGCTGAATTATATTTACCCTTTTTATCTCCTGCATGCACCACTTTCACCTGCTGTCTCGAGGAGGGGCTTGGTGAAGGGGTTAGAACAGGCCGTGGCGGGGCCGGTTATCCGGCACTGAGGCGTCTCTCACGCGGGATTGCAGCATCCTTTCTCAGGCCCATCCGGTTTTGGCAGCGCTCCAGACACCTAATGAGTTGTCCTCTGTGAGACTGGGAAGGTGAGGGAAGAAACAGATTTGCAAACAACCCAACCAGTATTGATTTTCTTCATTTCCCACATACCCTGCCAGGTTTCTGTGCACTAGCCCGGCAGCTGTGGGTTGTGCTCGTTGCCAGTGAGACTGGAGCAAGCTCACAGTGTCTGTGGGGTAATGTGGGGGGGTGCCCTGCCATGGCCATGGGATTTCCCTGTTTGTGTGGTCAGGCTCAGTTGGTTGTCATATACAAAACTGGGAGATACATGCCTGATGCTGGCTGCCTCTTTTGCTGTCTTGTGTATTTCCATGCCCTAGTACTTAAATTTCAGTCCTGAGAGCCTGGTGTTGCAATGAAAGGCAATTTTTTTGCGCATGGAAAAAGTCCCAGAAGGTCTCTGTGTGTTACTGGGAGCTGCTGAAGACAAGCGGGGGAGATTAAAGTCAGGTGGATAAACCATCAGCCTCATTAAATGTGCTGCGAGAGTGTCTTCAAGGTTTTGTCTGTGTTTCCAGAGTTCTGTAATAGCTTGCATTGAGCTTGAGGAGATGTCATGTAGGAGTTTTTGGAACAGCATGAATATGGAAAAGGGAGAGGATTTCCTGAAAGTACAGTACAGATTGTTCTCTGTGTCTTGCAGCTACACTGGTGTGTTTGAGAACATAGCTTTTATCTCTGTCGTTGTGCTCTTCATGTCCGTCCCTTGAGGAATTTCAGCAGGGCAGATGGGATTGTTCAGCCTTCACACAGATCCATCTCTTGCATGCTTCCCTGTAGTGGGCCTGCCTCTGTACTCAATACTTTGAGTATTGAGCCTCCCCAGTGTTCTGGAAAGACCACAGGCTCCCCTGTTTTGCTCTGCAGAAGCAGCACAGCTGGAAACAGCATCAGAGTAAGTGCCAGCTGCTCACAGACGTTCTGTGGGATTGGGCTGCATCGGGGAGTTTTAAGAGAAGCAGGCTGTAAACCTCTTGTACTGCAGCAGGAGGGGGAGGCATTCCTTGGAGATGGCTGTGGAAATCCATTGCAGGGTGGTTTTGGTGCCCTGCCTGCTGTAAGAGGAGCAGGACTGATTCCCTTCATGCCTTGAAGCTGTGTGTCTCTTCTCAGCAGGAGGGAGGACACATGGTGGTGTGCCTGGGGTCACAACCTCTCCTGTGGCCATGCTTCTGGATCATGGCCATTGGGATGGGAGAGTTCCTTCGAGGCAGCTGCACAGCTGCAGCAGAGCAGCCCTGGCCACGCCAGCAGAAGCAGCTCATGGAGAGGTCCCAGCTCTGGCACGTTGCTGTCCCAAAGCACAACAGGGTTGGCTCCGCAGAGTAGTCTGCCAGAGCTGGCTTAGCATGGCCACAGCTGTTGGCTTGGATGCCAGAGGAGATGATGCGGAAGGGGAGGATGGAAGGAAAAGTTCCCTTTGAAAAATGGCAGTGACAGCAGGAGAGCAGGGAGGGTGAGGCCTGTTGATTACACGCTCATCTCGGTTTCTTTTGTGCCTCTCTTCGAAGGCCCAACTGTGTGGCAAAGAAGCCCTGTGCAGTGGTCTGAAGTGGGTGGTGGTAGGGCAGGGTCTGGTGCAGCCTCTGGGAACTGAAACTGCAGAGTCTGATCCGTTTGGGCTTTAGCCCAACTTTGCCAGCAATCCTGACTTCTTGGGGACAGCAGGACATCCCTGGTGAGACAGCCTTCCTGAAAGAAAGAGTTTTGTTCTTAGCATGAGGTCTGAGCTATCTGGTGAAGGCAACTAGCGTGTGGGCTTACTGAGCAGCTCTGAAATGTTGAGGATGTCTTTGTGCGTCACTGTAGGAATCTATAAAAGTCCTATTCATGCAGTTGGCATTAAAAAGTTTAAAGAACCATTTGTGCAGGGCACTCGTCTTGCCCCTAGAAAGAGAGAGCTGGCTCAGCAGCTGTGTGCAGCTCAGTTGTGTCGCCACATGGTCTAGGACTTACCCTGCTTGTAAAACATCGCATTTCAGGAATGCTTCCCCTAAAGCCACTTGTGCCACATTCTTTGTATCTGAGTATATTCCCTTATCTTTCCTCTCCCTGCTTTCCAAATACAATACAGACTAGCTGTGGAGAACGTCCAGTCCTTTTGAAGGTGAGCAGTGGTGACTGTGAGCCATCTTCTGAATTGGGAAGCTGAAAAGAAGCATCAAGGTGTTTTACCTGCTTGGAAGCTGGGAGACCTGTGGTGTATTCCTAATTCACACTGGCATGTCTGGTTAGCTGTTTCAGTGTGTTTGGGTGCCTGTTCCTGCACCAAAGGCCCTTCGGTATGAGGATAGTTTTGCTCCTCTGTCCAAGTACGATGATACCTTTCCTAAGTCTGGCAGGGAGGGCTGCATTCTCTTGTTATTGAACCAGAAGGTGAGACCTGCAGGGCTTGGCATTTGCAGGGCACGTCTGTCATCCATGAGCTGTGCAGAAGGTGGATCTTGCAGCAGTCCCCTCCTCGCGTTATTCTGTGGCTGTTCACGTGTATGTGAGAGCCGGGGGCAGCCTGATCTCAGGAAATGCCCCTTTTTAGGAAGGAGCGAAGAGCCAGCATGAACTGGAGAAACAAGCTGGTGCCACGGGAGGATTTGGCAGCTGTCCTTACATAGACTCTGGCTGGAAAACCTGAGTGTCCCTGGGCGTGGGCTGTGCTGGACAAGGACAGTCCTGGGTGGATGTGAGTGACCAACTGATGGGAGCAGATTGCCTTTCGTTCTGTGCACCTCATGCTAAAAATACCACGGTGTCACGGGAAGGGAATGATGTAGGTTGGAAAGCCTGTGTGTGGGCAGAGGTTTGGTAGCAGCCTGTTCCTTGGGGAAATGCTGAGGAAACCCAGCACCATGGGAGCAAGGACCCAGCACATGGAGAGCCAGGCGTTGCAGCCTCTCACAAGGTGCATGGTCTCCTGTGGGAGAATGGATGTTCCTTATGGTGTTTGGGAGTGAAGCATGGTGGTGATGCAGCTCCTGTCCCAAGCTTCTTACAAAGCTCTCTGTGTCCTCTGCATGTCACTGACCGAGTAACACACTTGTTTTGTTGATTTGGAGTGGGAAAACATAGCTGGAGTGGGAGTGCACATGGCAGATGCCTGTTTTCTCTCAGAAAGCCTGGGGGTAGTAAAGACCTAATTAGCATTCTTGTGAAGGCGAGTCATAGGGAGACTCCAAGATTTAGGTTTGCAAGGAGGGAATTGGTATCAGTGAAAACAACAGATTGCTGAAAATGTGCAAGCAAAGTACTTGATGCTCTGGTGAAGGAGAGAAGGCGGCATGGCAGGGGCGGTGGGAACAGTCAGGTACGTGGTACAAGGGCATGGGGCTTCCTTCAACATCGATGGAATGCTGGTCAGAGTCAGCATCCTGTGCTGGTACCTTGTTTTTTCTGTTGAACTCCACTCTGATGGCGGGAAGACCTGTCTCAAGATCTCGGCTTGCTGAGGAAAGGTGAGCTCTGCAGTGCCCAAGGATCACCAGCCTTCCCAAGTACCAGACTGCTGACTGTCAGGAGTTAAGTGGCAGGCTGCTTCTTCCCTGCAGTCTTGTTTCATTTGCTGTTTTAGAAGGTTTTCTTTGGAGGTGATCCAGGTATAAAGTCCTTGTGTGAGACCAGTGATTTCCAAAAGTTTGTGATTGTTTTTCCCTGTACCCTTTTGTCTCTGAAGGACACTATATACATGTGCTTATGTTGGCTGGGAGAGATTCTCTTGGAGAAAGCAAATTAATGTTTAAGACATTGAACCTCCGGTGTAGAGCTAATCACTGTATTTCTGCATTTGCAGTATGTTCCGTGGGTTTCATTTATCATGATGAAGTTTAGTTGAGCACAGCTCTCTTGCTGGTCTTCCAGTCCTCTGCCTGAGGCACATATGCTTCCATTAATTTTCTGCTATTATCCACTCGGGTGTCCTGTGTGATCCAACATGCTTAATTTCATTCTACTGAGCGCCAGCTCTTCCGATCTGAAGTTAGTAGTGCGACTTGCAAACATCATAAGGAAATGAATCTCTCTTTTCTGGAGATAACTGCTTCCTGAATTTCTGTTCTATTTGTAATGCACTAATAACCTCCATCCACCAAATCCTGCTCAACTGTTTGTGTCTCTTGGGTTTCTGTTGAACTGGAGTGTTCCTTGTTGTATTATTGTTGCATCCAGAGCCTGCTGAGGACCATTTGTGCTTGGTGCTGTTCCAAGTCAAAGCTGGTCAGTGCACTGCACATGTTACAGGGTCTTTGAGGATTGGTGTCGTGCAGAGCTGCAGCAAACACTTGGAAGACATGGGTGTCTTCCTTTGGAAATGGGAAAGTTACTACATTTCCAGAGGCTGAGCACGTGATTCCATAGAAGGTGAATTGGTGATGGGCATGGTGTAAAGCTCTGGTGTAAAATACAAATGGTGATATAAAAGCTGACCTCAAGCAGGCCGAGTTTCAGAGCTGGCTGGCCTACAAAGCATGACTGGGGCAGAGTCTCTTTGGGGATAGGTAGGCAGACAGGAGAGCTTTGAGAAGGCCGTGCTGTGTATTTGCAGCTGCTTGATGTTTTTAAAGCCTGTTTTCAAAGCTGCAGTGTTTTGGGTGTCTTTGTTCTTGGGTGAAAGGACCAGACTCTGTTGTGGTTTTGACAGTCCAGAATCCTTAGCAGCATCCCTGACATGTGTACAGAAGTGTCTTTGCTTCTGAAGGCTGGTGATGCATCACTGCTGGGCCAAAGTCATTTTTCATAGCCTGGATTTCTGAGCTGGAAACGCCTGATCAGGCCTAGAGCTGGACAAAAAATGCAGGAAACTTGTGCACTGAGCAAATACCTCTCATAGCAGACTGTTTGCACAGAGAAGCGAAGTTCAGAAGCAAAAGCAAACATGCACCAGCTAGCAGAGAGGGTGAGGCAGGGGGAGAACACCGAAACGTGTTTCTCTGTCTGCAGGTCCATTTCTTACTTGGCTGCTCAAGGATTTAACACTGGTGATCCAGAACTTGACAAGGAGCGTTTTGGTCTATATTTGTTAAGCCCCTCCGCCAGTGCAAGGTGTTTAAAACCAGTTTGTGAGACCTTCTGCCTGCACAGACACTTATGGACTCGTGTGACCTGGGGGGCTCTGCTTCCCTTGGGGATCAGACACTGCCTGCGAGGGGTGAGCATCTGTTTGCATGTATCCTCAGGAGCAGGAGAGGAGTGTGGCTGAGTTCTTGCCCTTTGGGCTCAGACAGTTTTGCTGCTCAGTTTTGTGTATAAGAAGAATCTGATGAGGCTGCTAAACTGGTTGAGTTCCTACCTAAGGATAGCTTAGTATGAGTGGGCAGAGATGGCCTTGGAGGAAGGATGAGTGGTGAGGTTTTTCTTTTACAACAACTCCCTTTATAGTGGCCACATCCTGCCTTTAAAGTGCTTGTGTGGATCCATAGATTGTGGGGGTCTGCAAGGCAGCAGGAGCTGCTGGGTTGTGTAACGATGGACCCGAATATTTAATTAGCTAATGATGTTCTATAATTTAATTAAAAGTATCTTAGAATATCTAGGCAGCAGGAGGAATATGTCTTTGCCTTCCCTCAAGCCTACTGCTGATAAGTGCATTAATCCATTTGCATTTGTTCTGTAAAGGCATGTTTCTATCAGGTTTTTAGGAAAGTCTGCTTCCTTTTAAATGGAAAAAAGATAAGGCAAGACACTTGAGTCCTTTGTGGGTAGAGCCTATAATCCTCCACATGAGGGAAGTTCTGTCTGAGGCTTTGTCTAGCGTTTCAGTGGTACAGTATGTTGCTGACTATTCTCAGCCTGCTTTGCATAGGTAATTAATTTATCCCCTGCAGTAATTTCTCTGTAGTGATAATGCGGTAAATGCCAAACTTAGGTGGTTATGTGTGAGTACATGTAAAAGAACTAGTCATGGTGTAAGTGACTGAGGTGATGAGATGGCTATGTAGAAAGTACTGTGCACTGAGCATTAGCAACAGGCTGCACTGATTTCACCAGATAATGCAGATAGTTCAGACTCTGAATAATTCATAGTCCGAGCCCTGATAAAAGTTAGTACAAAGAGTGCAGGGCACACCTGGAAAATCTTTTTTATGGGTGTTTTCCATTTAGCCCTTGCACTGGCAAAGTTTTTTGCTGTTCTATTTTTTTTTTTTTTTTTTTTTTTAGTTACAGATAGAGAAATTGAGGTTTGGAGACCTTAAATGACATGTTCCAGGAAGATGTTATCAGAGCCAAGATAGCCGTGGGGTGCTTTGTGGCTTTCCATCTTTGTGCTGCTGAACATCCTTGCAGAGAGCATGTAGGTTAGATACCCTGAGACATGCCAGCTCTGTGTTCCCTTGGGCTGGATGCACTTCAGAGAGCACAAACCCAGCTTTGCCTTCTCCCTTCAAGGGGCAGAAGGGGCTGGTTGCCAGCAAAGAGAGCAGAGCTGAAGATGGGAGTTCTCTTGCAGTAAAGGGGAGGCCCTGTATGCAAAGGGCACTGTATATAATTGGGCTGAGCTGTGTGTCAGCTGTTTCCTGCTGTGTGGCATTTGATCTGCAGCAGAGATCAAGTCCTAGTGACGTCCTCCATTGAAGCTTGTGCTGTTGTTGTTTCAAGGGAAGCCTGTATTACTTATTCATGTGGTTTTCAGAAGTTGCCCAGCAAGAATATATTTGAGGGTCATCTTGTTTTTGTTTTTCCTTCTCCAAACGCTTTCAGTTCATCAGGCATCCTCTTTGTCGGTCGCTTCTTCAGAAGCAAACATTTCTGGCATTCTTGGTAGTTTCTATTTAAAAGAAGAGAGTTGAAAATCAGCAAAGGCTTCTGTTGTGCGTGCATTTATTTCTTCGCGTGCAGGGTCTTTCGGTGCTCAATTCTAAACGGTTGAATTATTAAACTTGAAAAGCATCTGCTCTTTAGTAAGCATTCACATGTCCTGTAAACATGATGGATAACAAAGCAGAGCCTAATGCAATTGACAGAGCTTTGTTGATGTTTGGAATGTGGGTTTGTGTGAACTGTTATTTTATGGTTGTGGGGTTTATTTTGACTTGCTGCTGGGGGTAGCTGGTGACTGATCTGGAGTCAACTCCCTTCTTCAGAACTGAGGGTGCTGTATGGAGCTGGGTTTTCCCTGGACCGATAGGTCCGGGAAGCTGGGCGAGAGGAAGGGCTGCACCACTGATCTGCTCGAGGTATTTCTGGAACTGTAATATCTGGGTGCATTAGCTTTGCTTATAGTGTCCTAATCTCTGTACAAACTTCAGACCCTTTTGTGGTAAGGAGGCAGAGAAGGACTAATTGATTTGCACTGAGGCGTTCCTGAATCCAGGGCTGGCTTTCCTGTATGCTTCCTCCCCAGTGCCTCTGGGCCTCATTTTTTAAGCTTACGGATGTGCAGAATAAGCAGCTCTGCCAGCAGCTGCCTGGGCAGAATAAGAGACCTGTGCAGTCCTACTGATAGTGTCTGACCCTCTGCTCTGAGTGACTTTTCCCGACCCACCTCACCCCACTGTGAAGAACTAACCAGTGCAGAACCAGTGGTGGCTGAGAGGCCAAACTGGACTTGAAAACTTTCCCACATAAAATGCGCTGGCAGTGCCAGCAGAGATGAGGGTGAGAGGAGACAGCTCTGCTGTGCCAAAGCACTCTTTCATCTCTTTTCAGCTCTCCCCGTGAGGGGTCCTGGCTCACAGCACATAGATGCCTTGTGCAGATGTCTTGGCTGGGAAAGAAGTGGCCCCTTTTCCCTCCTAAGCAGAGCAGAAAGATATAAGAAAGCTATTGATCTGCCTGTAGCCAAAGTGAGCTGAGCCAAGCTCTGCAGTGCTTTATTGAGCTGGGTTAAGGCTTTGTTGCTCACTGGAATTAAAAAAAAAAAAAAAAAAAGAGTAAAGAAAAAGCTGAAAGAAGATAGGTTTGTTTTTTTTTTTCTGTGTTGATAAACAAATTGCTATTTGGGTGTTGTTTACCTGCTGGTTATTTCCAGGCAAATGAGAGGCAGGAACAGACAGTGAACAAAGGCTGAGCTTTCTCATCCTGCTCAGGAGGGAAGCAGCTTGGCCCTGGGAGCTGCCAGGCTCAGGTCCGGGCGGGCTGGCAGCGGGCACCAGAGCTGTCTCATCGCTTGGGGTGGCACATGTGCAGCCAGGCAGTGGCAGGGGTCCAGTTTTTAATGGGCAGGTGCTTCTCCTGCTGATGGGAATCACAGTGGCCTTGTTAGTGGTGCTGAGAAAGATGCCAAGGAGTGGCTGGGTTGGGAAGCTGAACTCCATCGCGGCCCTGCACGTCGGTCTCTTGCCCCTCAGTGGTGCAGAGATCTGCCTGACCAGTCCTCGCTGCTCTATTTCACTCCTGCTGGAGGAGAAACAGAGCAAGTGCTCTCTGGGGCTCTTAATCTGGTCTTTTTCCTGAGCACTAAATTCAGCCTTGAAGTCTTTTCCCTCTGGTAAGCAAGTATTTTTGAGGAAAAACGGATTTTGAGAACAGCATAATTTATTTCCTTGGTGCTCTCCTGGAAAAGTCATCAGTCTTGGATTTGCATTCCCTCTGCTTCTGTTGTGAAATGGTGCTTCAGTGCCACGCTCCTGGCGCTGCCTGGCTCAGCCCGGGCAGGTTAGTTGGTGCAGGGAGCCATGGCTGCGATGGTGCCAGTGTGGATGAAGAGTGCTCTGGATCGTGTTCAGTGCTGGAAGGTTGGCCAGAGGACTGCAGCAGCCAGCTCTGCAAATAGGAGGAATTGCTATTGAAACCCTGTGTCTGAATGTGTTAAAATTTAGCTTTAATTGTGATTTAACTTTACTTGTGTGGTGGTGTGTAAGCGTCAGGTCGTACTGAATCCTTCTTCGGTTTTTAAAGGCTGGAAACTCTGCTTGGTGCACATGGTGCAGCTGGTTTTGCTTTACTCTGTGGAGCCGAGAGGTTGGCCAGAATTAGTGCCTACTGCTTGTCTGAGCTGCCCTGCCGAGTTCACGCCATCTTGTTTGATTTTGAGGAAATACGGTTGATTTGTGGTCCTGCATGAACTTCAGCTGAGATGTTCTCTGCTTAGTGCCTCTGTAATAGCTGGTGTCACCACCTCTTCCTCGCTTTGCTCACGTGCAGTGGAAGAAATGCTCCTTGGACCGGGGAGGGGAAAGGGGCTTTTCTAGGTGTTTTCAGTTGCTAGAGAGCCGTAGTGATCTTTAATCCTAAGGTGCAAATTGCTATTGCAGCATTTTCCAGGGGAAAAGCAGCCTTGAGAGGAAATGGAGCTATAAATGAGCCTGGCTGGGCTCCTGGCTGAGTGCTTTGAGCGAGAGTTTGTGCTCTCCCTTTTGGCTACGGGCCAGCCTTTCAAAGGCAGCTTGGCAGAGCCGTGCTGTGCGCTCAGGTACCCCCTAACCCTCGCCTGCTGATGTTCTGATAAGCAAGTGCACGCACGCCGTGTTGGGGCTGATCACGTGCGCGCTCGACCCTGCCTGCCAGTGCTGTGCTTTGATGGCTGTAAGTGTGCGCTGGCGTCACGCAGTTCACCCACAGACTTTGAGAATCTAACCTTGTAATTTTAGCAGCTGGCTCAGCACTGTCTCTGAGCAGATAGGCTGGTTAAAATAAATAAATAAATAAAAGTACAGGCCTGTTTCCTGTGCATGTCAATATTGGAATAATTTTAAATGGTGTGTTTTCTCCTGGTCACTGACCTATAGTTTATTCCATTATCAACTGCTGGGTTACTGGCTCTTTGTATTCTGTGGTTAAGTGAACTGTAAGGCTGAAATCATTTGGCTGGAGTGGTGTTGCTGGGCAGGAACTCGACTCTGGCTGACTCAGATTGGGGTGAAAGTGTACCCTTTGGCAACTCAAATACTCATTTATCTCCACCTCCCCCCCAATAAACGGGTTAAACAACATAGTGGAATATTGATCCTGCTTTCATCTGGCAGCCTCAGGCTGTAGCAGTTACCTTTGTGCCACATTCCTGCTGCTTTCCCAACAATGCCTTACATTTTCTCCAGAGCTCCCTCCCTCCCCTTGGTGACCTTCTCTTGGTTTGGTTGTGATGGCTTCACTGCCGGACTCTTTCGCTGCTGTGAAGCACATACGACACCAGCAGGGGCAGAGCTTGGGGTAAAGGTGGTAAAGGCTTGCTCAGTTGGTGTGATGCTGCAAACACCATAAAGTGAAGCTTCGTGGCTTGGTAACGTGCTTTCGTTCCCCAGGCTCTGCTCTGTGAACTGCTGGCCTTAGGTGGGGCCCTAGAATAACCACTCTCTGTTCTCTCAGGGTGTTAGGGGTAGACTGAGGGCTGGTTGAAGACCATGCTCCTCCTGTCTTTGTCGGTGCCATAATTACTGATGGACGTTCAGCGACTGCCACCTCATGTTGTCCCGGTCTTTTGGCAGTCGTGGACCTTTATTGATGCCCTTTCCACGCCGACAGCCTGGGGCAAAGTTGCGTAGTGCTGAGGGGCTCCAGCCTCTGGAGCGTCCCGTGCTGAGCTGCACGTGTTTATTCACAGGGGAGGAGGGTGGTTCACTATTTCTTTCCCTCTTAGGGTGAACACTTGCACTGAGCTTACACGTCCTGCCTGGGACTGCCTTAGGCTCTTCGGAGTTTTTGGCTGCTGCAGAGAAGTAGCTTTAGCACACTCAGAGATACTGTTCTGTACTACCTGTTCATATTTCAGGTCTAACGAGGATTGGATCTTGGTTAGTGACTGCTTTGCGTGTCCTGATTGTTGGCCATGGGGGTGTTAGAAAGACCTTTTTGTGTGCTGCTGCCCATCTTCCCAACCAGATGCATCCATCATCTTCAAAAGAAGCGGGGGAGAAAGATGGCTTATAATTTTTTTTTTTTCTTGAGCCATCAAAATTTGGCATCCAAATAAACAGGTGTTCTGGCATGGGAGCAGAGGAGTGCTTGTCTCTAAGCTCCCGTCTCTTTTCATGTGTCTTCAGGGAGTCTCTATCAAAGAGCTGACTTCACTAATGATGTAATTTATTTTCTTTTCTGCTGAGGGATTGGTGAAGAACTGGGCTCCTGGTGTCTGTAGCAGGGTAGGCTGGTGCAAGAGGTAAACGTCTCTGGAGCACAACCCAAAAATTGCCTTGGGTAGAATTAAACTCTGAAAGTAAATAACGTCGCTGCTCTGCAAACCTCTGGCCTTACGAGGCAAATACTTGGGACTGTCAGTCCCAGCGTTGTGCTGTGTTCAGACATGTCTGCTGTTACTGGTGGACAGATGCTGGGAATAACCCTTGAACCTCTGAGGAACTCAAGTCTGGAAGGTTTTGGAGACTGTGGCTCACAAGATGAAATGTGTGTCAGCATTTGCCAGCATTTTGTGTGCAAGTCTCCCCAAAACCTGATTCTTTACCTCCAGTGTTTGATGTCTAAGTCTGGCCCTGTTGGTCTCTTGGTGTAGAGAAATTCATATGGATCGTATGGAAAAAGCCTTCCAACATCAGTGCTCCCTTGCCTGAGCCCCACCAGGGGTATGTGCAGAAGATAGGCTGGGCCTCAGAAAGATGCAAGACAGCAAACCCCTGATCAGCCTTAACTTTGTTCCTCGGCTTCCAGGCGGTGCCACTTCCAAGATAAGGCAAACACTGCAGTGACCTTATCCAGGGACCTCGCTGACGTCAACGTGTGCCTGTCCATTAACCCCGTTGGACTTTGGGTCAGGTTTCTTTGAAGGCTGGGCATTGAAAGCAAAGAGCGAAAGGCTAGCCAGGGTCACTCCAGTCTTTGCTGGGGTAACTGGAGCAAAGACAAGGGGCAGGCTGTGTGAGCCAGCCTGTCGGGAGGGTCAGCCCGCATGTGATTGAAGGCAGAGGGGTTTTCCATGGCCCTCTGTCTTGAGCTTCTTATGCCAAACATGTCTTATAGACCTGCTGCTGGGCCTCTCGACATGCATCTCCCTTCAAATGTTTGTTTATGTGCTTGTCCCTGGGGCGCTTTGAAAATCTCTGGAGATGCCTAAAAGGATTGAGGCACCCAAGTGTCTGTGCACAGGATCAGCACAGCACGCTTGGTTTTATTTTGTCCTTAAATAAAAGCAGGCTCTGAGCAGATGGAAACATTAGCATGAGCTGTGTGCCTTTGTGTTTTAATGCTGTCTCCCTGAGCAGTGAGAGAGAAGCATTATGAAGTTCTTGCTTTAAAAGGACCTTGATGGCAGCAGCCGAGCTGGGGCAGCCTTGGAGAGGACTCGTAAGCCACTTTTTGGTGCTTTGTGTTGTGGAGTGCTGTATGCCTCAGGGGCTGCCTGTGACACTTGTTGCTCCTCCTGTAACATAGAAAAGGCCGGATGCAAGCCTAGGTTGGTAAGTAGTAAGTGAATGACATTAACCGGGCAGGAAATATTTCTGCTTGGCTTTAGGGTTCTACATAGCAAACAAAGAAACAGTAATAACAAACACTGGGTTTACTTAGGAGTAATCTGACTTTGGTTTTTATTGTAAGCCTCAGGAGAACGGTAACTTTCACCTAGTGTGACTTTCTTCCAAACCACAGCATCTCTGCCTACAGGCACCCTAGTGGACATCTGTTCCTCAAGTTGCCTGCTGTGTTTATCATGTTGGTACCTGAAGTGTTTTGGTACCTTACTGACTGTTCTCCTGCTCCTTTCCTCCCCCGTGCATGTGCTGCTTCCTCAAGGCATTTTGGCACCAAGGAGAAGGCAGAAGTAGCACTTAAAACATAAAGGATTCCAGATATGAGCATGCCTTGGACACTGCTGGCGGAGGAGAAACACGTAATCCACACAGGTGTTCACATTATGGTGTGGCCACATGGTATGTGTGGATAAATATCCCAGATAAAGCTGATTGTTTTTTGTAGGTTAGTTTCCTCTCCCCTTTTTAAACTGTAAATTGAAATCCACACTCCGGGGAGCCTGCAACTGTATACCTGTTAGCTGCATTCCCTGCCGTGGTGTCAACTTGATGGCTGGAGCTTCACATTCTTAAATGTCAGTGATGAGGTGTTAGAAGTTCCCCTCTTCCTGCTGGAGGAGGTTGGAGGAGGCCCTTGAGAACTGTTTGCCGTAGGAAATGAGAACTGCCAAGATCCTCTGTTTCGAGGGAGTCTACATGATCCCTTCACCTTGTGAAGGATGAAGTAATGCTGGTATTGCCACTTGAGCCCTATCCCTGGCTGGATAGCAAAGCCTGGTCCTTCTGATGCAGTGATTTGTGCCTCTGCCACCGTTCTCTACAAGGACAGGCCAGCAGAGCTGGCTTTGCTGTGAGACTGAGTCTCTTTCCCTGCTGATGGGAACTGTAGTGCTTACACTTCCCCTAACACTGTGCAAATTATTTTGCAACTTTATTTTCCCAAGGAACAGGCGGATGATCCATATTGCGCTTGGGGGGGGTTGCAAGCTAATGAAACCAAAACCTAGATTTTTCTTTCCTTGGCGAGAAGTTTAACTTTGAGCATCTGGAAAACAAGATCAGAGTGGGGTTGTGAGCTAGACCGAGTCTTGTTTTTATGTGAGGTAGCTGGAAAACTCATCGCTTCTGCTGATGCTGGTTCTCCTTGAAAGTGTTATAGTGACTGTGGTACTACTGCTGTTGACTGTGTGTTGGTTTCATGGCAGAATTGTTAATCTTTGTGAAGGCAATTTCAGTCCTTTTGTCTATCAGGTAACCTCAAAATAAAACCTACTACCACTGGGTCTGAATCTTTTCCATTAATGTAGCAGATTCCAAAGGGCCAAGTGGGGAACGGTCTGTTTGTAAAGGTGCTCCTCTAAAGTTCTGATGCTTCAGAGAAGCCCTGTGCATTGGTTGGAAAAAATTACATTGAACTCTCGAGCTCTTAAATTATTTTTGGGTCTGGAGTTGATTTGGAGAGGGAAAACTGGATGTCACAACAGTGTCTGAGACACTGCTGGAGATGATGACACTCATTCCAGGGCGTTCAGGCAGCTCCTGCGTGCACTGTGGTGAGCAGCACCTCCACACTAGCAGGGCTGTTGCACAAGGGATGGAAAGACCTCCTGGGGTGTTCCTGCTTTTATCCTGCTTTCCAGCCTTTTGTTCTCATTTTTTAAATGGGTGCTCAGAATTCTCAGAGCAGTTTGATTGAAAGAAGAAATGTTGAACTGAAGGATTAAAAAAAAAAACCCCAACCACAACAGAGGATTACCTAATTTGAGGCTGGTGTCTGTACCATTTCACACTCTCTTACTCCTGTCAGTCAGGGCGCTTTTTATATACATATGAATTTTCTAAGACAGACCTTGCTGTCTAAGGCTGAGGTATTGTCCTACCTATTTCAGGCTGTTTCGTGGATCTGCTTGAGACACTGTTTCCTTGTTTCCATTTCTCAGCCCTGGTGCTGCATCCCTTCTGATCGGGCGGGGAATTGAGGGTTCTGGCTCAGTCTTCCGAGAAGACTCCTGAAGTTGCCTGGGAAAACGCTGCGGTGCCTGAGCAGCTGGCGAGGGCAGGCAGAGCTGGCAGACGGGCAGGGCTGCGGCTGTCTGGAGCGGAGGGAAGGAGGATGCACGCGCTGACCAGCGAGGCTTTGGGGAGCCGCATCCTCCGTTCCTGGCTTTGATTTGGTGTGAAAGGTTCGCCTTCAGGCTGCTGACCTCCCCGGCCCAGCAGCGTGGCAGGAGCAGTTGCTTGCGTGAGACCTTTCTTGATTTCTGTCCTGACCTGATGTGTCATGCTCTGGAGACGATGGTTCTGTAAGGATGCTCTTGGGTGGTGAGTGAAGTGCTCTGATATATATTCCCCCGAGCCCCATGGAGTATTATATTTGTGTACTTCTTAGGTGAAAAAGAAGAATCTGGCAACTGTGTAGGAGGCTGCTTTGAGTGGTATACACAAGCATTAACAGTGATAAATCTGGGGGGTTTATTTAGGACTTTTTGTCTTTTTTTAACTCTTTGAGCTCCTCTGGACTTTTCTGCACGCAGGTAGGAAAATAGGAGGTATGAAACCTAAGGCATGGTCAATGCCTTTGTCCCAGGAGAGGTGCTGAGTGTCAGAGGAGCTGGGGCTTGGGGCTACAGTATTCCCAAATGTGGCTTACGGTTACAACATTGCCAAATGTGTCCTGCCGTGCCTTTCCCACCGCGTGGGGCCCTGAGCGGTTATCTGTAACAGTAGTAACATAAATTGAATGAGCAGTCCAGTTAAATAAGTAATGAAGTTAGCAGGGTGCCTAATTAAATTAAATTCAAAATTATGTATGGATGATGCCTTTCTAATAATTGCTGTAGGTTTGTCATTGAGGAACTCCACACTGCCCTCTTGGAGGAAGCTCCCCCTTTCCCAGGTGAATGTTGGTACAGCAGAGGGATGCATTTTACACTTCAGTGGACTTTAACTCCTTCCTCGTGCTCTTGTGACCACGGTAGTGTTGCTGTTTCCTGTTCTGCTGAGATGTGTGGAGGGTGATTTCAGCCTCTGCTGCTTATACGATGTTTTTTTTTTTTTTTGATTCCTACAAAGGGTTTCTGCTTTGCTCCTGCTATCCTAGACCAGCCTTATTACTGTTTCCTCTATCACTGTGTCACACTGATCTCTTTGTAGGCACTGTCCCCTGCCCTTCCCATCCTCTTGGTGCCAGGGGAATCGTTCCTGCCTCCATAAAGCACTGGGGCCCAACGACACGTCTGGTTGCTCTGGACACAATGACTTAGCTCACTGCTTTATTTGAAAGTAATCTCTTAATATCCATCTTTCCGGGCTTCCTTCAAACAGCAGCGCTTTGAAGGTGTGTGTCAGTTTGGGGATAAACTTTAAGCTGAGGTGGAAGAACAGGAAGCAGCAAAGGAAAGCTGCTGAAATTAAAGACACTTGAGAGGGCACAGCCATCACGGCCACCTCTCTCCAGACAGTGCATTGAAAGCAATCTATCCCTGTCCTGGGCATGGTCAGGCACTCAGTGTGTTTTGAAGATGGGTTGTCAAGGCAGAGCTGGCCCTGGCTGGCAGTTGCTGACCTTTGAGCTAATGTGTGCTTAACAGAAGGATGTGAGTACATCAGAGGAAGAATTGTCATTGTCCTTACCATCTTTTCACCTCCTTTTGAGAAGGACAGGTCTATTAAAGGATCTCTGCTCCAGTGGAAGTGGTTCTGCCCCTCCAGGAGATGATTGCTGGCTTTTCTTAAGGCTACAGTAGATGCAGGGAGGAGAGAGTGCCCAAATGACCAGAGCTCCATTGCTGCTTTTTCAATTCCCGCCCTGCCCCACTGTTCATTTTGCTTATACATAAAGTTCCAGATTGTGTCTTTGGTGTAGTATCCAAACTTGCCTGCTGCAGGGTCAATGGTCCTGGGGATCCACAGCTTATTCTTCATTAATCAACAGATGCACTGCAGAGAGATGCCTGGGACAGCAGCTATGGTGATGAATTACGGAAGATTTTTGTCACATTCTGGGCAGTCTGATTCTTCCTTGTTGATGGTTTCCCTGGGAAAGCCTCCAGGGGATGAACAGGAGGATCATGCAACCTCTTTTGCTCCAGGAATGGCAAATACTTTGCAGTGTTTCCCCGTGGTGCTTCATCAGAGAATCTGAAGGTCCTCAGCAAACCTTTAATTAGTCTTTGATTGGCATCAGCACCTTGACACCCACCACCCTTGTGACTGAGCAGCAAGACTAAAGAGCCCTGTTACCCCCCTGTCTCCTGAGCTGAAGTGTGAAAGTAGAAGGATCTTGACCAGAGCCCTTATGAAGCCAGAGGAGTCTAGAAAACCACAGGGTGTAGTGACTGCTATCACTAAGTGATTTGCATGGGTGCAGTGACCTGAGCAGGGCTCTGCACATTTCATGCACAGTTGCGTTAAAGGGATGCTGATCATTTTCAGCATGACCTGCTAATTATTAGAGCAGATGAAAGCCTTTTTTTTTTTTTCTCTCTTTAAATCCTCCTCCCCCTGCATGTTCTCTTCTTCTCCCTGCTCCTTCCCCAAGCCCTTAGCTAAGCTAATCAACATGACACAAACAGCCGAAAAAGCAGTATTCTCACAGCAGCTATTAACTAGAAAGGAGACAGTGGTGTCTGGAGCCCCTCGGGAGGGACTTGCCTGGTATAACCCATTACTTTTAACAGCCAGAGTGAGAGCTGCAGAGTCACAACAGAAAAGCTTTAAGCTTCTTTCTTTTGAGGTCCTAATACGCAATGATCTGTTTCCTATGATGTGGATTTTTAAGAAGACCTAAGTGTGGAATTTCAGTGGTGACGCTTCCCAAATATCTGATACATCCCTGATTAAAAATAAATTAATACCAATAGCTATGTATGTTTTTTGGTAAGTTTTCCAAAGTTCAAGACATATGGCTAGGTCCTTCAAGAGAATCTTTCCATCCCAAATGTCTATTTATTGTTGGTACATCATCCCTCAGCAGCAGAACACACAACTAGGGGAGGGTCATGTTAATTTGGTGAAGTGGTTTCTACAATTGCATCAAGCTGGACACATGGGTTTGTTTTCTCCCATATTTCAAGAATTTTTTTCATCTACAGCTGTGGGAGGGATTTTCCAGTCTCCTCTGCTCTGGTTTATATGAATGCTTAAAAGTTGTGCTTGTGGTGATAACAGAATAGGCTGAGACAGAGGACAGACATGCCTTAGGAATTTCGGTTGTGGTGGTACGCTGGAAGGAAGCTGAGCAAATGGACACGATGTTTAAATAGTGTGTCCTGAATTGCTTTCATTTGGTTCTTATTTTGTAAGCCATTGGCTGGGTTTTCTGTCCTTTCAGAAATCAGCAGCTTCTTATGAAATATGGAGCTGTTTAAAAACAGACAGCAGCTGCTCCATCCTTGCGTCAGCACGGACTCGGCAGAAGGAAGGGGAATGGTAGACGGTTGTTTAGCTGTGATATTCTTCCCTTCATTGCTGTTGTCATATTGTGTTAACAGAAGGTCTGATCAAATATACACCAGGAAAGTAAGACTTAATGTTTCTTTGTTCTCCTGGAGTGGTGCTGGGAGGGGAGCGGGGGGAATGTTTGAATGAGACTTTTATTTATGTGGTTCAGATAGCTCAGCGTTGCCTGTGCCGGTAGGTATGTTGTTCTGCTCTTATTTCTTAGGCTGCTTGCTGTATTTTTAGCTGGGAAAAAGTCTTTACTTGGTTGTTTGTACAAAACCTCTGCTATGTGATATGGAAACCTCGATGGGGGGGTAAATATTTAACAGGGAGAGTATGCTGTGTTCACACTGACTTTCTAACTGGTTTTAAACTCTTTTCATAAAAAAAAAAAATCTCAGCGAGATTATTTAAAAAAAAAATAAAATGAAAAATGAGGAACATTGTTGCACAAGAACTGGAAAGAACCCAGATAGTTTGCTTACTGTTAAAATTGCGACATGACTGGAAACATTTGGTAAAGAAAAATTAATTGCCTGGTGTATTTGTGGTTTCCTGTTGAATCTCAATTTCTAGAGGAGGTTGAAAATCCCATGGATGTTTCCTCAGATTACTAGATAGCATTATACCTTGTGAGCATGAAGAAAGACCTTCAGCAAAGCATGGCAGATATCCATGGCTTGCTATAAAAAGTCTCTCCCATCTGGAACATGACTGTTTTCTCCTTTTTAGTAGGATGGTTTGAGCAGAGATAAACATGCAGTGAAATTTAGCCTGGTCCAGTCTTACTTCACTGCCAGCATGGACTTCCTTCCAATCTGAGAGTCACTTGAAGAAGAATGCTGCTGTGGTTGTTAGTCCTCAGAGCTTTAAATAAGCTTTGAAGCCATGGACAGGGCTGGCTCGTAAGGGAGGAGGAGAGGGCCAAGTTCAGCAGAGGATGGGCTTGAATGTGGCTGAAGGTCTGTTTTGGCCCATCTCACACCACTCCTGAGTGATGGTGCTGTGCATGCTGAGCTGCAAAGCCAGAGCTTGAGAGAATCAGATGAGAGAAAATACCAGCGCTGAGGAACACGGTGGTTCTCACATCTGGAGGCTTGGGAAGCATCTGAGAGCTGCTGGGTGAAACCCTGGGCTGGAGACTTCTGGCCAGGGGTCAGGTCAGAGCATCACAGATCTCCTTTGGCCCTCAGCCCCTGCTCGGCCTCCTTGTTTGATCACGCAGAAGATGTTTGTGTACGCAGTAGAACTCGTGATGACACAGGGCTTAAGGTTGTGAAATCTTTGAGGCTCTTCTGGGTATTCCTGTGGGAATGGAAGAGTTAGCCCTCAGATAATTTCCGTGGGGAAATAGTTAATCTCATAAACACCAGAGGTTGTTTTCTAAAGCGAAGGCAGGGCTGTGCGGGAGCGTGTGGTTAACCATGTAGAGTGGAGACAGGCTACAACTCATAAAGGAAAAGTGTATGTAGGAGTTTATAGCTGGGTATGAGTGTATTAAAGCTTTAATTTGAGATCACTGACTGAGATGAAAATGAGCTGCTGTGGAGTGACACTGCTTTGAGGGAGCTGAAAGCAACTTTCTGAGATGGATGGTGGCCCCACAACTGCAGGCGCTTGATGTCTGAGAACATGCACGGTTACACAAAGTCTGCTTCTGCTGGTTCTGGAAAACAGTAAAGCGTTGGGTTTTTTGGTGTAACTGGAAATAATGAAAAACTTATTTTAAAATTATTGCTCAGCTAACTTTCTGAAAATCCCACATCCAGTTTTGAATGTGTGTGTTCACTCTTGGGCTGTTGGGAGTTAAGTTTTCCTCTTGACTCAACTGTGGAAACGGTCTTCATTTATCATTTCCCATTTTAGCTCCTGTATTAAAATTATAACAAGGCTGGGGTTTATTTTTGTCTTGTGTACATTTATCTCCTGTGTATCCTTGTGTCTATTATTAGAGTCCTGCTCCATTGCTAAATGGATTGGCCGAGTTCTTGGGGACAGAATATTGAAGCATATGACTAGTCTGCAATACGCCTCAGCCGAGGCTCTGCAGTATTCATAGCGCCTGGGTTTACCCAGCGTTTGTCACAGCTTGCTTATTTTAAACACTGAGGATGCAGTGGGCAGAGCCAGCAGATAGGAGATATTCAATGGCATATCAGCTTGTAAGTGGAAGGAGGGAGGAGGTGGAGGTGGAGGGGAAGCTCCAGCTGAAAATAAACAGATAACAGTGGTGTGTGTTTGGGAAGCATGGCCAGGGCACAGCTTGTTTTGCTTTTTTTATTTGGACTTTTTTTTCTTGACAGGACATTTCTGTTTCAGTGTGCAAATAAGGGAATGTCGAATCCTCTGCAAGGGGACTGGTGTGGTGGTTGGTTGGCTATGAAATGACCCATTCCTGAATTAAAAAACAACTGGAAACTTCTGGTGGGTTCCAGCCATGTTTCAAAGTCCCCGTGCCTACCACTTCTGCTGGTTGGTGGCTGGACACTTGTCCTCCAATCTCTGCCTGGCTTTTTGGCTTGCACAAGAGCGATTTGTATTTCTGCTAATCTTGCCTCCTGGTTCCACATCCAGCCTGAGCTGGGTGGTTTTTTGGATCTTTCTGGGATTTGCTCCATTTTGTAACCTAGCTATTGAATATCTTGACCATGTTGTGGCTTCGCTTGCAGGGTCTGTTTGTCCATGGAGCTTCTTCCATGTCTGCAGCTCTCTCCCAGGTCTTAGGAAGACCTTCAGGGTCCTGCATGCTGTAGTGGTATACCTTTCAGAGGTCTAGTTTTTGGTGCTTAAATTTTTTTTTTTTTAAATAACCTAGGCAGTGTCTTTGGTGAGACACAGTGCAGAACTCAGAAAAACAATTAGAGAAGACTCTTACTGGTATGGCATGGCTTGGGATCAGATTCTTGATTTGATTTTTATTCCCTTCTACTTCATTTCTCTAAAAAATGTGATGAAATACTTTCCCTACTCCCCTTTGCTGGATTTTTTTTCCTCCCCTTTTTATGCTATTCATAGGATGCACTCTGCTACTGGACCTCTTGATCCAGCTGGAGAGGCACTGCCTGGCAGTGCCAGCTTTTGCACAGATCCTTGAATGAGCCATCTTTTTCCACCTCCTCCCTTCTTTGTGTTCCTCATCCAACATCCTTTGGCTCCTACGTACGTGCCACGTGCTTCCTTGTTTTGCCTGCGTTAACAGAATTTTCTGACGTCGAGCCTGTTCCGAAGGATGCGGCTTGGCCCTTGCAAAGCTTTTTCTCTGCTGCAGGCTCTGCAAGTAGAGGCAGGTGTGCCCAGTGTGGAACTGTACTTGGGCTGGGTGTGTTTCTGGAAGCTCTGGCTCATGGAGCAGGAGGATGGTTTAAGCCCTGGCTGTGCAGCTGTGGGTGTAAAAAGCTGGGAACTCTGAGGTAGGATCAGCACACAGGGCTGAGTTGCCTGAAAGATTTGCTACTGCGGCCACAGAATGGTTTGGCAGGTGGGAGAGAGTTGATCAAACAAGCCTGCTTCCACTAATTGTCTGGCTTTTGTATTTCTTTTTGTGATTTTTTCTTTTTTTTTTTTTTTTTAATTTCATGGACTTTAAAGCATGCGTGACTGAACAGTTTAATTAGCTGTGGGAACTGCTGGAGATAACTTACCGGGATTTTCTGCAAACCTCTCTGCCCTTTTCATGTTTTCGGTGCAGCAGAGTTGCTGTGAGCAGGCAGGCAGGAGTGCCTGTGAACGTGGCCCAAGTAAGATGTTATCACCTGCAGGTGACTGGTGTGTAGGCTGGCTGTTTGCTGGTGGGAACCAGTCCCTGATCCGGTACCTCTGCCTGGGATCGTGAGGAGGAGGTGCACATTGGGCAGAGCAGAATCCAGCCACACACCTGTGCCGTGCTTGCTGGGGACACCCTCACACCTCATGGACATGCCTTCTTTCCCCTAGGTCACCTTCTTACACACCTCTGTTGCAGGGGAGACCTTTTGCAGTCATTGCTTCATGATTGCACTCTAATTTGGTGATCTTTGGGTGATCTCCTCTTCTGCCCAGAATGTTTCAGTGGCTGTGAAAGTAGTTACGGGAGGAATACCAGCAGTGTTGTTGAAGTTGTATGGGCTTTATGGAAACATGGATGTTTGTCACGGCCTGCCAGCGTGTTTTCAGAGGTTGCTAATGGGTGATATTCCCAGAGACTTGGCTTGAAATCCTGCTCCTCCTGCAGTGAATGGGTGAATGGAGGCTCCTCATGACTTTGCAGGGACTGGCATTCAGCCCAAGTTCTCCTCCTGGTTCCATCAGGAAAGTCATCATGTCTGGATCCCTTGCCATGGCTGGACCTGTGCTTTCCAGGCCGTGGGAACTACCTGAGTGGTGGTAGAGGAGCTGTAAGTGGCTGCAAGTGGCTCCTTTTCCTGGGAGAGCAGAAGCAAACCACCCACCTTGGAAAAACGGAGGTTATAACAATGAGGTTCTGGCTTGTGTCTCCAGCTTTATTAGCAATGGTCAAAATCGATTTTCTGATGTATTTTTCTTGTGCTCACAGTGATTTTCTGTGGTCAAATAAGTCTTCTTGTTTTGTTCCTGTGCATGAATGGATTGTTTGTGGAGCTGGCTTCCATGCTGCAGGGTCTGCTTCATCCTGACACCCAGGGCTGAGCCTGCCCTGGTCGTGCAGTCTGTCTAGAGGCTGTACATGATCGAGCACACACTTAATCAATTAGGAATTGTTAAAGGTCAAGGATATTATTGCAGAAAGTTCATTTAAAAAAAAAAAAAAAGGCATCCTGTAAGAGGTGCTGGTGCTTATTTCCTTTAAATCCTTAGATTTGGGGTTTGAGAGGAAAAATTATTAAATGATGTCTTAAAGCTGAATAAAGAAGTCAGAATTGAATGTTCTAATGTCTTACAGATGCTGTGGGGTTGCAGGGTTTTATTTTAAATTTAACAATGGGAGTTGGAGCAGCTCCAGCATTGTAAAGAACAGTCTCTTTAATTAAGGGTTTAAGCTAGAAGAGTGTGTGTAGTGTGATGCCTTTTTAAAGTTTCAGCAGGGCTTTGTAGTTGTAACTTGTTATTCCCCATCTTGCATCATGCATCCATGTGTCTCGGGTCATGGTGGGGATGGAAGTTCTTTGCTTGGAGAAGAGAGGTTGGTCTGTGTAAGGATAGAAAGGTTTCTCCAGATGTTTTAGCCCTGACTTTACATTTTTCTCTTTCCTGTGACTCCTGGTGCCCGCTTTAGGGTGCTGTGTCTTAGCAGTGCACATGGTGTGTTACACCCAGGAGAAAATATCAGCTTTGGTTTTCCCTAATAGTTTTTTTTTTCCTTTTCAGGTGTGGGAGAGGGTGTTTTCTAGTCATGTTCTTAGATTTCATCTTGGTAATAGCAAGTTGGGATGGATGTTAAGGGGCAAGGGAAGGGAGACTGGGATCAAATTCAGTCTGCTCAGGAAGGTATCCTGAGACTCACTGAGGTTTCACAGGAGTAGTGGAGTATGAGATGTAGTTGTGTGTCTGTGGCATTCAGCTGGGCAGGGTCCAATCCCATGCCTCTGGAAATTCTTAGGTTTCAGTTGTCTGTGACTTGTTTACCTGTAGCTTACTGGGGTGGAACCCAGAAAATTGGCCGTTAAAAAGATAAACTGAATTATTTTTCTCCCGTAGAAGACACAAGTGTTCCAGGCATGTGACCCTGAGTTCTCATCAGAAAAAATAATGTCAAGAGATTTATGGTGACGTGTCTTAACTTCAGCCCCTTCTCAGCTCAGGGGACTCGGGTGGATGCTCCATGCCAGGTCTGGTTTTCTCCCCTGGCTGTGTGGTAGCACAACATGCATTTAATTAACAGCAGCAACAGTTGCTACTTCTGGCCATCTCGGACACTTGGCTGTAGGAACCAGCGTCTGTCAGGGTTTGCTGCATCCTGATTTGTGCAAAGACTGTTGCTTGACTTTTTTTTAGGGTGCTTACTGTGAGAATTAGGCTCTTCTGTGGCATTGTAGCAAAGGCTGAGCAGCTGTGAGCCTGACACATACCAAGGAACCTTTATGGTTTGCATTTAGCGTCTCCTGGTATGTTTATTCCCATAAAATAATTAATTGAACTAGAACTCCAAGCAATGTTATCACCTTTGCACATTAGAAAATCATAATCATCCTCTGCGACTTAATGAGATTTAGAAAGAAATGTTCTTTTTTTTGTTTGCCTTCTGGTTTTCGAGTGTTAAAGACTCCCATGGGTTGTGCATTCAAGCGTTTTCTGGAGATCACAGGGTCAGTGGGCTGTCTGTGTGTGGAGGGCTGGCCATGGGCAGCCACCAGCCACCAGTGCAGAGCAGGAACCTTCGGGTTTCCCAGAGTTGTTGCCAGACTTGGAGCTGGATTGTGAACGCTGGCAGCACTCTTTTGAGAACTAAGCAGTGAGAATGGAGCTAAATGTATTTTTGTGGTGGTCTCTTGGCTCTGCTAATTTTTTTAAAATTTTCTCTTCTATTTTCCATTGTTTTCTTTGCTTATTTGTTAACTTGCAAAATTCAACAAATTCCAGAGGATCTCCCAGCCCTTGGGGTGAGTTTTGCTCAGGGCTGCAGTGAGCCAGCACAGGGCTGTGGCTGTCACTCGCTGAGCTCCTGCTCAGAGGTGTAGGTGCAGCGGGGACCTGCCGGCCTTCAGGCGGTCAGGGTCTGTGCCAGGGTGTGGAGATAGTGGGGTCATCCTGGGCAGACCGTGTGCGTAGTCACGGTAAATATTAACTTAATGTGATCTTGGGAGCTGCTGTGTGTGTGTTAGCTGCTCATTTCGGTAGGATTTGGTTGAAACTCAGTCATGTGGCTCCTTAACTTCATCAGTCTTCCTACACCGCTGACTTTAATGATGTCTTGAGTGTCTTCTCCTCCTCTGAGTTTCTCTGCTGTTTCTCAGTCTTGCCAGAGTGTGTTAATGTTTTTAACTCATTCAGCTGCAGAATAAGCCCAAACTGTGTATGAGCAGGTTGCCCTACACTGCCACAGGGTATCTCGAGTGCAGCTGGTTCTCCAGGACAAGTTCTCCCAGATTTGCTGAGAGACGAGTTGTAAAGGATCTTGCTTCCCTGCAGCTCTGCAAATCGCGTCCGGAGCCCTGCCAGCCTCCTCACGGCTCGCACGGGGAGGGCAGTGACAATCACATGCACAAGTGTTGTTTTGTGGTCTGTTTTCTCCCAGGCCGGGCGAGCTGGAGGAGAACCTCGCGCGCAGCTTGCTGGAGGCAGCAAGCAGAGCAAACATACCTGCTGAGTAACAGACTGAAATAAACACGGGAAAGCCTAGATGGGGTTGTGGCAGTTACTGCAGATGCTGTGCCTGTGACAAATCAACAAATCCACTAGATGGGAAACGGTTCCTGTGTGCTGTCCCCGGGAAGAGGAGCATCCCGTGCGCCACTGCCCGGTGACCCCGGCCGTTCATCTGGGCAGCGCCGGGCGGCGGCGCAGGAAGGAAACGGTTAAAGGAGGAGAGGTTGTCAAGTTGGGTTAGCCATCAGATAGCTAATATTTTAGAGGTTTTTCAGAGCTAAGCTATAAAAAGGCCGTAGCAGTATTTCAACTCGCCCATTGTCTGCTGGAAGCCAGCCAGCGTTGCCATGCCGACGAGGAATTATTACTTGCTGCCAGAGCTGGAGGAAAAGCTCATACTTTTGGCTTCAAAACAGGAGGGGTGGACTTATGTAATCCACTGTGTTTATAGGCTGAGACTGGCAGGAGCATTGAGAAATAATTACAGGCTTTCCATTTCATTTCCAGCTTGGTTTTAAGGCTGTGTGGCCTCGCTTTATTTATTTATTTAGAAGTTAAGAGGGTGGCTGCTAAAGATGCAGGAGGTGATGCAGGGATGCTGCTAGGTAAGTACCCCCTGCTTCTCTCCCCGGGCTGGCTGGGCGGCTTTTGTTTTGGTGGCATTTTGTGTGGAGAGCTAAACTAGGCCACAGCAGAAAAAAGTTGCTTTGAAAAACTGAGACTTGGCCCGGCGACACAGAAGCAGTGTTCAGAGCTGGAGGCTGAGCACACACTCCTGCAGTTGCCCGGAGGTGTCCAGCTGCTTGCCGGCGGAGGTGAAGCACAAGGTTTTGCGAGCCCCTGCTGCTTTCTAAGGTGATTTTTTTTTCCCTCCAGCCCTCCTTGGCGTGGAGCGTGTAGTTTTGGGGGGAGGGTAGCACCAAGGAGAAAGGAGAGAAAAAGTTTGGAATTTTTTTTTTTTTTTTTTCCCCTGGATATCTTGGTCTTCCGCGTTGCTCTGTCGGCTGGAGAGGGTTTTGTCCGTGGGATCAAAGCAGTTTGGCTGATGTTTTGTGCTTTTGAGAGGTGAATTGCGAAGTTTATCCTGTAATTAATGTGGGCTTGTTCATCCCGGGAGCAGTCAGCAGATGATGCTGTAATTTGGGTTTGCCTGAAAAGCAGCGCGGTGTGTTTTGACTTCGGTCAGGCCAGTGGGAGTTCACAGCTGCTGTTTTGGTGCTGGCTGTGGCATAAAGGGAGTTATTGGTGGTGAACTCTGCTCGCAGAACTTTGAGGACGTGTGGTTTTGTTGCTTCTGAGGGTCGTGGTCCTGTAGTTGCGGGGTGGATCCTTCAGGTGCAGTGGGAATCCCAGCAGCCATGGTGGGATGGGGCATGTTCTGGGCTGCAAAGTGGCAACGAGGAGGGGGATGCTGTGGGTGGGATGGGAGGGCTGTGCTGGGGCAGCATCAGAGCCCCTGAGCCATCAGAGCTGGGGTGAACTGTGCCATGCATTGTCATGCTCAGGCTCCCTTCAGTAAATGAGAATCCTGCAACTGTGACTTTTTAAATCTCTTTGACATTGGGTGTAAAGCTCTGAAGAGTGGATGAAGCCTATTTTTGGAGGGGATAGGAAAAGAATGCTTTGCTATGCTGCACACTTGCCTTGAAGGTTACAGAGGTGTACAGAAGCTGCAGTATGCTGTGATTTTTTTTTTATTTTTAATTTTTTGTTTGGTTTTCTTTCATTGCACAGTGTCCTACTGAGGAGTTACATTCTTAGTCCATGCTAATCTACCTTCTTGCCACTGTTGTATGGTGTGTACAGTCGAAATATCCCTGCTGCTGTGCCAGGCTGCTCCAGAGAGTGGACTCTGGTGTTGGCCAGCACTTTGACTCACTCAGATACTGCACTTCTGCAGTCCCATATGAACATGTTTGGGCCCTATCTTGAAACACAGGGGTGCCTCAGTGGCACTGGTGTACACAAGGGCTTGTTAAATGCACACTGTGGAAATAAACTGCTTTTTCCACAGTTTCCCACAGTTACGGGCAAAAACTTGGGAGAGTGGTGACACACTTTAAGTGGGGAAATATTCCTTGAAACAGCAGGTTTGACTGGTGTTAGCAGAGATGCATGGGTGTGTTACGCGAAATAATGCAGTCATTTAATGATCTATAATACTGCTCAAACTCCTACCACAGATGCTGTTGGACTCGATGCGAGTTGGATTTGTTACTGCGGGGTTGTTTTTCTTTTTTTTTTTTTTTTTGTCTTTCTCTGGGATTCATGCCAAGATGAACTGTATGTTCTGTTCTTAAGAGCTATGAGTAATGCATGTGTGAATCTATAACATAAGTAATACGAGTATATAAAATGTGTGAGTATGCAGGATCCGAGTATCCTGCGTCTGCGGAGCGCCGCACACATGCTCCGTGTGCGTTCTCAAATGGGGTGTGATACATGTCTGGGCAAAATTAATGACATGCCTTGGAGTTACTGCTCGCTGCAGAGCCCTGTCTGATGGCCTCATCCCAGAGAGCTGAGCCGAAATCCCAGTTGAAGCTACGGTTTGGCTGCTTAATTGCCCTTTTGGAGGAGTTACAAATTAGAGCTGGAAGTCCCTCCCCGCGCCTACAGCGGAAGCCACCCTTAATGGAGACGAGGGATGCTTGCACTGTTGTTTCCTGAGTAGTCAGTGGAGCAGCAGGGTGTTTGGGGGTGCTGGGGGTCTGTGCCTTGGAGGCAGGGGGCACAAAGTGTGCTGGGGGCTTCACTCTGAACCACCTCAGGTAGATGCTGCTCCAGGAGCTGCTATAGAAGCAATGCATTCCAAGGCAGGCCTGCTGCTACCAATGGGATTTTTTTTTTTAATTATTATTTTTCAGATGAATAAAATGGGCTTTCACTCATAAATTATTTTTCTTATGTGAAAAATGAGAAGGTGGCAAGTAGCCAATTTCCCCGCCTCCCTCTTCCCAGCTCCGATGAGGTCATTGCCTCTCAAAGTTTATACCACGCACTGTGAGACATGGCTGGAGGAGCAAGGAGGCAACAAATGGCTCTCCCGGAGCTGATGGGAGCAATGACTGCCCGTCCCTGAAATGTTAGTGAGCTGTAAGTGATTCCTGGGCTGGAGGGGGCCTGGTACAGCTGTCAGGGAGAACCCTGTAGGATGAAGATCCGGGTGGGAGGGGAGCACCCTGGTCACTGCCCGGTCCTTGCAGTGGTCCAGGTACAGGGCACAGCAGGACCTGGAGTGTTTTGGAGGCAGGTCCAGGGGGTGGTCGTGCAGCTTGGTGGGCTGCCAGGTGGAAGGAAGCTGGGCATGTGCTTTGGTGAAATGTGATCGGCAGCAGTCCTGGCACTCCTCATCTGAGCTTGCTCTTGTGTCCATTTACTTTTCCTCGGGAATTTCCTCAGTGCTGTTTTTGCAATGGGGTTGCGAAAGTTCATGACCCAATGAAGGATCTCTCCAAGACCTTTGTGTCCCTGGCTGAGTGGCTGCCTGGAGAAGTTGTTTTTCTTTTCCCTTGAACGCCATGCTGAGCTGCATGTGGATTCCTGAGCTATTGTTTTCTTCTTGTCTGTCCCCCCCCCACCATCCCGTGGTGGAAAAGGGAGCGCCGGGACCATGAGGTACCCTTGGGGCTTTCCTACAGGTTGCAGCCCAGGAGAGCAGATTTGGAGGGCTGTGCCCTCCTCCCTGTGACCTGTTCTGTGGAAATCATTGAAGCGTCCCGTTACTACCAGCTGCTCCTGTGCTGCTGCACCCCAACAGTATCTTCTGTTCACCACTTCTTTGGGTTTTTTTTTCTTCTCCTTTGCAGCCTCGTGGATTTTTTTTTTTTCCCCTGTCGACACAATACAATCACTCCTTGTTAGCCTATCTTGCTCCTTCCTCTTTCAAGGAAGGGAAGGAGCAGGGGAACCAGATCTGATAATTCCAGTGAGTAGAACTGTTCCCCTGAGCCCTTTATAAAGAAATAAAAAGGCTCTCCTTCTCTCTGCTTCTCTTTGAGTTACAAGCACTTTACCCTCTTGGATTCCCTGCAGGCTCCTCATACTGCTAAAATTGAAACATCAAGATGTCTGAGGCAGCAGGAATTACCATCAGTGTTTTGACACCTGGAGGTACAATTTCTATTAGCTTTTATATAAAAACAACACCAGTTTTGCCAACAGAGTTCTCGTTAAATAATGCATGAAGACCCCACTCCTGACAGTAGGTATTTTTCTTTCACTTTCCTGGACTCTTGGATAATGGCTTAATTTTTGTGACCACTGGGGAAAACGATACACACTCTCACACATGGAAATACATATGCGGACACACACGTGCTTAACTCCCGGGCAGAGAGTCAATTACCCCATTTGCTAATTAATGGGGAGAGATGGGGAAAAGCAATTTGAGGTTGGTCTGTTGAGCAGGCTTGGATTGTTGTTGTAGTTTTTGGAAGCAGCAGAACACATTCCTCCTGAGAGCTCTGATGGTAAATAAGACTGCTTATGTGTGATCTGAGTGGGTCTGTGTGCCCCCAGACAGAGATGAGCGCAGGGTCATCAGGAACAAAAATGGGAAACTTGTGGTTTTGCCTGGATGATGCTTGGCATGGAGCATATGCTCTGTGCTCGCTTTTGGGGGAAATGAAGTGAAACAGAAGGGCACAGCATGTGGATGTGACTGCTAATAGTGAGAATCAAAGTACAGTTTTGACATTTCTAACCTAATAAGTGGTGCTGCATGTGAGAGCCTGCTTATTTTCCTTTTTCACCATGAGATGCTTTGACAGAGGAGTAAAGTCCCATTTTGACGTTTCTGTCATTTTAACTAAAGAGAGAGATTACAGTAAATTGGATTAAGTGAAAATCTTCTTCAGATGTTTGTGGTTTGGGCTGATTTATGGATAGATGTCATTTGAACGTCATTCTGCATTTTTTAAGCATCTGCTTGATGGTTGCTTTAATGCTGTTGCTGCAAATAGTCCACGCAGAGGAGGGAAGGCTGAGCAAGCAGCAGCAACCCGTGACAGAGCTAATGTTGGTGTGTGGCATGGGGACAGCAAAACACTGTCCTTCTCACGTTCCCAGACACATAGTGCCAGATTCTGTGATGAGAGCTTGGTTCTCATTCGAGTTCCTGTTACTAACCTCTGTTATCTTCTGCTGAGAGTCATTTAAATAGGCTTTTAGAAGTATTTTTCCCACCCTGGAGGGAGATGGTTCAGCACACACACACATTCCTTACTATGCACTTGGCAAATCTTGGGTTGTCTGTTGCCCCGTGACCAGTGATGACGTTCTTCTTGGTTGTGCTCGTGCAAAGTCTCTGTTTTGGCCGCTGTGTCACAGAGTCCTTCACTTGCTCTGTGTGTGTGACTTTTTCAGGAACCAAAAATACTTTCCTGACCACGTCCTGGCTCACTAACACTAGCAACAGCACGTGAAAATACTTTGTCCGTGTACTGATATTTCCAAAAGATAGTGTTGAAAGTTCTTCCATCAAACTTACAGCCTGAGACTTCTGAAATATATACGTCCTTCATGGCTTCCTCCATCTAAGCTATTTAGAAGCTGCTGGTGCCATTTGGAAAGCTGCAGAATCTCTTGTGGGTGGTGATGTAATCAACACAGTAATCAAATCTGCCAATGATGTCATTGATGGAGTAGCCCACTGTTCCCTGGTGCGGTGATTAGTGTGGTGAGATTGAAATATCTGTGCAAATGGTGATGGGAAAGCGGGATGTGCCACCCTGGGCATTGTAGGGCAGTTGTTGACCAGTGCTGCTGCTTGAGCTGCCTCTGCTCTGTGCTGAGTGAAGGCAATGCTGGGCCAAGGCAGTGTGTGACTGGGGCTGGGAGTGAGAATATAAAAATCACCTTAATTCTCAGAAGAGGTTGGATGTCTTAGCTGGTGCCTGTGTTGATTTTTACTGCCCTGGGGCAGAAAAGCACTGCCCAGACCTAAGTTACAGGTACAGAAAGGTACCATCAGAACACCAAATCCCAGCTTCTTGGGGTGAGTCAACTGGTGATGCTTCTCATCGAGCCCCACTGGTTTGATTTGCAGGGTCTCAGCACTGCCAATCGTTTTCCCATGCTGCTGTTGACACCGGGACCGTGGTCTTTTGTTTTCCATCTCTGTGCCAAATTTTGCCTTTTGCTGTGGGAGCATTTTGTGCCTTGCTAGTGACTCAGAGTGCAATTCTTAAAACATTTTCTGTATTATTTTTCATTACATGATTATTAGTGGAAGATCACACTACCGAGGGAAGATAAATTTGTAATCCTGCTTAGTGGCTGATCTTATCCAGCTGAGTAGCTCTCACCGCCTAAGGAACAGTGACCTGGAATCTTTTTAACCTGTCGGGACAGGATGCTTTTCCCTTCTCCACTTCACACACATGGCTGTGATAGAGACCTTAAGTGGTTTAAAGTTTAGCAGTTTTACTTTGAAATCTAAATACCTTCTGATAACTAACCTTTGGGTTGGTGTGCCTAAGAGAACAGCGATACCGCAGGGGGTGGGTGACTTTAATGCATCAGTCTATGCGTTAAACAGATGTCCCTGCATCTCTTGCAGCCTGGCTTGCTCTTTGGGATTGCTGAGCAGCATTTACAAAGGTTGCCTGTCATGAATGACGGGAGGATCAAGCAGAAGAGCTTGATCACACCCTCAGGAAGGTTCATGAGAGAGGCTGCGGTGGGAGCTCCAAGGGATGGCTCTGGCACTGGGGAAGGGCTCTGCTGCATCCCTCTCCATCATGCTCCTACTGCTGGATGCCAGCAGAGAGGGTAGGTGGGTGAGGAGGAGGGGAAGAGCTGCTGCTTGTGAACAGTGAAGAATGAAAAACATCTGCTCCAGCTGTGTGCCTCAGTGCTCTTGTTTTTAACTTTTCTCAGTAAAGCAAATGAGGAACCGGTGGTGCATTTCTTGGCAGGGACCTTGTCTTGTTGGAATTGAGGAGATATTTCCCTTTCTGCTCAGCTGGCCCTTTCTCCTCCTATCCCTCCCAGGCACGTAGCAGCCCCAGGCTGAGCTCAGTCGAGACATTTAGTTTCTCCTTGCTGGAGATGGTGGGAGGGCACTTGGTAGCTTGTTAACCCCTAGCCCCATTCCCTGAGAAATGCTATGTTAAATACCTTAGTGTCATGAGCTCCATCTGAGTTCCTGAGGTCCCAGTTGCTCCAAGCTGGGAGCAACTGGTGCTGGATACAGCCTCAGGCTGCTCAGGGGCTTTGTCCAAGCTGAACAAGCATCCAAGCAGAGGGATGATCTCTCTCTCTCACTCTCTCTCTCCCCTCTGGAAGCTCACCTCTGGTGGGATGTTCACAGCCCTTAGAGGTGGCTGGTCACACTCAGGTTTGCAGCCTGGGGAGTGAGTGAGGCTGTCCTGGTGTGCTCACTGCAGCTGGGAAGTGTTTCCAGCACTGTGAAGCAGCAGAGATGCTCCTTCCCATACCAAAGGTGATATCCTGGTGCTGGCAGTGGGGAAGGAAGAAGAGGTGTTTTTTTCTCTCTGATGTGGGTGAATCAGTGCTGTCTGTGATGGATTCTCGCTGCGACAGGCTCTAAATGGGAATTCCTGGGGGAAATTAGCCTGCAGCTTTTGCCTTTATTAAATATTCTCCAGTGCCATCCCAACGGACCACTTTTTAGTGCTCCACAATGTTTCATCTGTATTTTTAACATCACCTACATGGAGTGTGACAATATATGGCCTATATTTGCATTAGAGCCTACGTACCAACAGTTAAGAAATGATAGATGGAGTGTTCTGTTCTTCAGGTCTGTAACATGATGGGGTCGTACAGGTAGGTGTGAGAACCTCAGCTGGAGATATTGCAGATTATTACAAAGTCCAATAACGTACTTAGAGAGTTATGGCTTATAATGATTGATTCAACCATTTATTCAAACACCTATTTAATGATTGATTAAGCCTTTATAAACTATTTGTAACTTCTAAAATGGGACCTGATGTATTGTAGCTCCTTTAGTATCTAGCTAATAAAATACATTGTGGACCTGTAATGCCGATTAGGTTGACAGAAATTATATTTTAGGCCTTGCACGTGTTGAAGTACTAAGTACCTTGTTACAGATTGTTCTTGGTCTGTTTAAGGCACAGAAGAACAGTCTCCTCCCTCGCTCCTGCTCCCAGTGCCTGCGGGCACCATCCTTGGGAGCTCTGACAGAGCTCTTTGCTGAGGGAGCTAAAAAGCGTAGAGGGAGGAGGGTGGAGGCATGGGATGCCAGAGTGGAATTTAGTCGAAGAGGCTGGGCTGGACTGGGAGAGGGGGAAGGTTGCTCTGATGCAGAAGAGGTGCAGGCTCAGCTCACATCCTGCACTGTGTCTGTGCTGTTTTCCTGAGTTCTCCTAGAATCATGGAATGTTTTGGGTTGGAAAGAACCTTAAAGATCATCCAGTTCCAACCCCCTGCCCCCCAGACTTTTCACTAGATCAGATTTCTCAACCTCCCATCCAAGCTGGCTTTACCTTTATTTAACCAAGTACCAGAAACTAAAGGTAAATTCTGTACACAAGGTTATAGGGGACTTCTTTTTTTTTAAATATGGCCTCTTTGTCCGTGTACAAAAGCATTTTTTTCCATCAACTGCTCAACTTTCCATTTGCTTGAGCTGTACAGAGCTGGCAGCTGGGATGGGCTGTGTAATGGGATATCTGAATCGCAGCAGGAAACCGGCTCCAGTTTAAGCAGACCTGATTTAAAAGCACATTCAGTGAAACCAGTACGAATTCCTGCTCAGAGAAATTAAAACTGCTTTCTGTGCCATCGATGTCACTTCTCAGGTCAGTAACTGCTGCTGAGTGATGTTCAAGTGGACGATGAGTAAAACCCCTCAAGTGCAGGTTGGGCAATGTATTTGCTGATGCTCTGCCCTTCTCACGGGGCTGTAGCGTGTAGGAAAAATCTGGCAAGGGCTGACTTTTCATCTGTCCCTGCTCCTGCCTACCAAGGGACTTTCTGCTCATGTGGTTAAATGATGTTGGTGACTGGTGTACGTTTGAAGGGTAATGCTGTGCTTTTCCTTGGCAGTCTCTGCTTGCAGGACTTGGAAATGTTGTGGTGAGGCTGACGATGCAAATGAGCACACGGGGACGTGGGAATGGTCCTGCCCTGTGGGTGGCTGATGTAAAAGCAAAACTGGGAAGCCTTTTTCAGGCTCGGGCTGGGGAGTAGGGAGGTGGTTTTGGGGAAGGCTGCAATTAATATTGCTCTTTCCATGTTGTCAAACAGTTCAGCATTCATTTCCTTACCTCTGGCATCTGCCTGCAATATTTTCGTGCTTGTTTCCTACTCATCGGCAACCAGCCGTGCCACAGGAGATGTGGGGAGAAGGGGTTGGCTCTGGTGGCCCGTGCCTGTTGTTTGGTTCCCAGCCAGCTGTTCTGCAGCTGTTTTCAGTGCAGAGGCCACAGTGATTTGAACTGAGAGGGTTTCCCAGAGCTCACCCCTATGCTGGGCAGGAGGGGGCGGGAGATGAAGGTGCCCTGCCTGCAGCCCCCTCCAAGGTGGGGGTGTGTGTGGGTGTTGTCTTCAGGTGCCAGGTGCTTCTCTGGGACATTGTGACAGGGTGAAGAAAGTGAAGGTTTATGTACCCCATCTGACTTAAATTTTTTTTCTTGATTTTTCTCTGTCTGTAAAGTTTATAACTTTAACCCAGGGCTCAGAAATAAACCATGGGGGACACTAATGAATTGCAAGAGGGGAAACAGCAAATTCCCCTTTGGGTAAGAGTTTACCGTTCAAGCCTTGACCTTGTTAAAACTTGTTAACTCAATAAAAGTCTGGGTATTTAAAGACAAGTGACTTCTTCCTGCCTTGAGGGGCATAATTAAGCCATTCCACACCCCTTAAACCAGAGCTGTGGGAGGAGGACTAAGGAGCTCCCTATCCTGCCTGCCTAAGTCAGTCAACAACCCTCCACCAGGGTCATCTCTGTCCTGCAAGGCAGCACCCCTGAGCTGTGCGGAGCTATTGCTGTGAGGCTCTGGAAGTGCTGGGAGAGTCTGGCAGTGATTGCGTAGGATTGCTATTTCCCAACTGCTGGGAGGATGACACTGCTCCTTTTTCAGGGTAGGCAGTTCTTGCATCCGTTGAAATTGTGGTCAAGTGTTTTGTATTAAAGCAGACCGAATTTCCTGGGTAAAGCATGCAACTGAGCTTCGTGGAGCGTGGAGGCCGGGAGGAAGGTGAGGGGGTTTATGTTCATCCACAAAAATTCCTGTACATCTTTAAACTGGAGAGTTATCCCAAGTACAGAAACTTTCTGTGTTTACAGTTTGAAGTGGCATGTTTGTGCCTAGTGAGCTGGTGGGAATCATTCTGGAATTGCAGCTCAGAAGATGGACAGAGAAGGACCCTCCCATCCAACTAAGCCCCAGGAACAGGCACACGCTGACCAACTGCGCAGAGGAGTAATCCCTGATGTGACTGCTTTATACCTGGAATGCTGTTACTGCCTCTTGGCTATTTAAAAAGCATTGGGCTTAATTTTTTTTTTTCCCCTGAACTCTTCACTTCTATGTTGTCTTCTCCCTGTGAGAGTGTGTTTTCCAGTGCCTTTCCCACAGTAACATTCTCTGCAAGGGCAGAGTCTGTGTTTGGTGAAGGTTGGGTGAGGTGTGAAGAGCAGGCGGGGATGGCTTGGTTGGATCCGTGTTCCCTGTGTGGGCTCAGGGGGGTTTGTAGGGCTCCCACAGAGCAGCAGGTCATGTGCTGTGCCATGGTAGAGACCTCACAGGCACCGCAGCTATTTTTAGTGAAATCCACCATTATTGGCTACTCTCATTAAAATACCAGGGCTCTTAAGGGTGGTTGTTTCATGAGCAGCTCAGCTGCCCAAGCAGAAGTGATGGAGATTTGGGGACGATAATCGTCTTAGCTATCTCTGTGTAAGCTGTCCTCTGTCAGTTTGATACCATGGGAAACTCATTGCTTTAGCAGAGACAATTTTGAATGCCATGTCTTTTCTTGCTGTGGGTAACCAGCAATTAAATCTTAATTTAAATCTGAGGCCTTTGTAAGATTACAAGCTCACTGCATAAAGGTGCTGGGAAGCATCCTTAAGTACCTCCCAGATGGACTCTGGAAAGATTACTATGCCATAATTTGTTTCTGTAGCTCAACAAAAATAGTATTTGACCTTGGGACTATGACTCTGCTATTCCCTCTGCTAGCATTCCCAGTGCTCTTGTCCAGACCAGGTTGGTCCAAGTTCAATGACTTGGAGATGGAGCTGCTGTTTGCCCATGAGATGTGCTGCCCAGCAGAGGAGGATTGTCACATGTTTCCCTTGTGGTTTTCTTTGTTTCTGTTATGTGGCTGAAGGTTTGGAGGGTGAGGAACCATCTGTAACCTTGACCCCAGGATAGGTGGGTGAGGCGGACGGGTGGTACCTGCTTGTGCCTGCTTGATGTTGGCAGCTGAGGATTTTTTTTTTTTAAAGTAGTTATTGATTATTATTAATAAATAGATTTGAGTTCAGCAATTGCTAAACAGCTTGGACTGATAGCCCAGGGACTGGGCATTTTGCCAGCAAACAGGGCAAAACTCTCCCCTCGCTCCCACACAACAGGGCAGGGAGACCAGAGTCTCCTGGCCCTGTCTCACTGGCACTCAGGGCTTCTGCATGGAAGAGCAAACCATTCAGGATGTCTCAACTGTGTAGCATGAATTTCAGTCACCTTTCAAGGACTCCTTCAAACTATTCCACGGGCTCCCAGAAGCCTGTAAATGACAGGCTGAAAACCATTGCTCTGAGCCCGGGAGAGACAAATGACAAAGGGTACGACCAGGCTGCGGCTTGAGAAGAGTCCTGATCAGCAAGGCAGGACTGCTGGTCTGCTGGGCTCTGACTGACAGCTTTGGACAGCTTGTTGTCAGCAGGACTGAGCTTGGCAGGGAAGCACTGAAATCCCGTTTGCCCACTTGTGCGGGTTCAGTTATTAAACACATCAGGAATCCCCATCTGTTTTGTAAGACTGTCTGTAGAAACATAACCCAAAGCTTGGCTCCTGCAAAGTGCCGTTTGCCTTGGAGTGAAGATGGAGGGAGCTGGAGCTGTGCAAGCTTTTCCTTCTTTTCAGGGTAAGACTCCCCTGTGGATGCAGAACGGGTTTGCTGCACTGGGCTGTGGTTTGTGTACGGGGTATTTGAGAAGGGGACGGAGGTGGAGGTGATGTTCTCTTGCCCCCCTTCCCTTGCTGCCAATTGTCCAGTGTTCTGAGAGGTGCTGCACGTTACATGCAAACGTTTGAGGAGTTTTTTTTGTGCCTCTAGAGAGGCTTTGACTTTCTATCTAGCAGCTATTAATTACCTGGACAAGGAAAGCAGAACGTACCCAATTAATGGCTCCTACCGCTTAGACCTGTCTCTCCGACTGATCTGCACTGAACTAATGAGCCGCTCCTTTCACTGGGCCACCAGCAAGCCAAACTTCTCATCAGTTTTCCTGGGGAGAAATGAAAGCAGCAGCAATGTGCAGGAACAAATAGCTGGAATTCAGTTATTAACCTGGGCTGAGAACTGACTCTGTCTGCTAGTAATTACCTGGGGGATGTTAGGAGGAAGGCCTAGGGGAGGGTTCAGAGCTGGTATTTGACAGACCATCACAAGCAATTGAGGGAGCGTTACTTCAGTTCCCATTCGGAGCCTGGGGTGCAGGGATGTGCTGGGTATGTGCAGTGCAAACCTGGACTGAAATGGGTTACTTTAAAACAGCTCCGCTCCCAAATGACTCCCTCCTTTAGTGATATTTTATGGCACAGCTGCATAGCATCTCATATATTTTTGAGTACCTTGGTTTACAGGTCATTTAATTTATTTGCAGGCTTCGCTTCGGATCCCTAGGGTAATTCTGTTCCTTTGCACGTGTCTTCCTAGGGAGGCATTAAATTGTGCAGTTTGTCACAATAGTTCAGCTTTTATGCTGGCAGTTGGTGCTCTTCAAAGATCCTCGTGTGAAGTTTAGACTCCTGAATCATTAGAGGATCATGAAAGAAAAGGAATAATTTAGAAGGCAAAGATGTTTTGTCGTCTTTGAAATTGGGAACGTGCGAAAGGAGAAAATGTTTAGCGGTACAATCCGCCTCAAAGAACTTATCTTAGGAACTCCAGAAAATGAACTTCCCTTCTTTATTCAGGATGTAAATAACTGAAAATGTCACTCCTGAGCTGAGTAATTTGTTCAACAAAAGGATCTGGAGGAGATGACTCCCCTCGCTTTCATGAACGTGCCCAAGACATCAGAGGACCTGTCTCTTTAGCAACATGAACTGAAAGGTTTGAAAATCAAATGAGCAGCGTGTTCTCTGCAAAATATATAAATAAATCTCGCAGGTGCTTTGTAATCTGCCTTGCATTTTAAAAGCCTTGTTTATCTGGATAGTCTGGGGCTTAGGTCGGCTCCTGGGAGCTGCAAGTGGACGCAGTGGTGATGTGTTGTTACAGTGACGGTTGTTAATGTTCTGTTTAATGTACTTGGGAGCGTGGCTGAAATAGCCACGCGGTTACTTGTACCATTATTGCACTATGGCGAGGAATTGCATGGTTTTTTTCTTGATTTAAGGTTGTTGGTGTGGTTTTTAAGCCCGTGTTTAATGTAAGAGGGAGTAGCTAAGTAGGAAGGACGTTGTATAGTGTGTGCAGGGAAGAGGCAGGGGAGAAATGGAGTCTGGGAGTGGGAAGAGAAGGAGCTTTGCCCTGGAACAGGCTGCCTACTCTTGCCGCATGGTTAAATTGCCTGGATCCCATCCCAGGTGGATGTGGCAGCACGGGGTGAATATTGCAGCACTGTAGGCTGCCAGGCAGGGGGTTGGGTAGAAGAGGAGGAGAGTTTGCTTTGTTCCTTTGCACAGCCCATCTTGCCCCAGCAGATGTGCTTCTTAGTTTCAGCTCCTGCATTTCTGTATCTGGAGCTTTGGGCTGGGCTTCCATCACAAAATGGGGCATTTTCAGCATTTTTTCCATCCCTGGGGTTTTACCAGTCACTTCTGTTGGTTTGCTTTTGCTGTCCTGCACTGGTTTTCTTATCTGTCTCCTTTCTGGCTGCCTAATATGTGCTCTGACCATCTGACTGTCACTCCTTTCCTTTCCTCCCCCAGTCCCCTGCCCTGTTTCCCTTTGCAGTCCCAGTGCCCGGGTGGTTTCATGTTTGGTTTTTTTGTAATTTGCTCTCCGGGTGCTTCCATTTGTCTTTGCAGATCATCTTCAACAAAGGCCTTGCATGGTCTAATTTGTTTTCTATTTCCAGCCCAGACTTAAAATAACTCCTTTGTTCCATGAATGGCCTGTGCATGGATCCAAATCCCACCTCCCCTTTTTCTCTTCGTGTGGGTTTCTGTTTCACTGTTCCTTGTCACTATCTTTAATTACTCGAAGTGTCCCTTTTGGGCATTTAGGCTGCAGCTGCCAGTCAGTAGCAGTGGGTTGCGTGTGGCCATGTGCGTGCCGGCTCTCTCCACTTCCCGGCAGAGCAGCCTGGGAATAGGTTTGCAGGGCCATGGGCGCCCTGGCACAGGGAGCAACCATGCTGTTGCATAACAAGAGCAGCTCCCTGCTGACAAGCTCGCTGTCCAAAGAGCCACGGGTTGTCTGCGTGGTTTTGCAGCCTCAACTGAAAAATCAGGAGATGCTTACTTTTTTAAAAAATTGATTAGAAGGGGAAAATCCAACAATGGGAGCAGGGAAATTAAAGGGAAAGAAGCACATTGGGGCAGGATTTGAAAAGCAGAGACTCAGATGTTGGTGCTGACCTGAGGCTGGAGCTGTGGCCAGGCCGGCACTTGGTGTGCAGTTCGTGCATTTTAATAAGACAATGTCCCTGCAGCTGGGGAGTGACGGCCGAGTGCTCCTGCAAAGAGAAATGGGTCAGTCTTGTTCATTTAAGCACATACATGTCCCTCTGGGAGCAATCACAAGGTCACTTGCAGCCCCTTTGCCGAGGGCTGAGATGTACTTAAAGTGTGTGAAATCCACTGCAAGTGCTCCCCTGACAAGGGGTGTCCGTGGTGGGGTGGGCGTGCAGATGTCTCATCTGCTCCCAGGGAACCACGTTCTCCTACTGAGGGTTGGGGTCTGAGTGAGGGCTTTCAGGGGCAGGAGTCACCGGGCACAGTCAGCATGTCCTTTCCAGAAGCTTTGTGCCGCTGCCGAGAGCGGCCGATCTGGCAAACCTGCCTTTTGAAACACAACCAGGAGTGGGACCGGCAGAACCCAACCCTCTGACCTTGCCCTGCGCCGCTGCAGTGCCAAGATCTGTACACGAATGCTGGCAGAGGTTATCTTGGGGCAGAGCTAAATGTGGGTCCTGTGCCGAAAATAGCTTGGAAAGATGGAAAAGGAGAAATACGAGTGGCAAATCCTGCTCTGCGGCTTTGGGCAGCAAAGTCGTTTTTCATCAGGGACAGGAACCAGTTCTGCGTGGAGCCGTACCATGGTGGGAAAGCTGATGCAGCCTGGAGGTTTCCAGCTATGAGAGAGCAAACCAGGATGAGAGACTTCAGCTCTTGAGCTTTTGCCATCCCCTCCATGGCCTTAGGGACTGGTTGTACCTTCGTGCAAGGGTAACACCCTGCTCTGATCAGCTCTTGTCATGGTGCTGCAGGCCCCTTCCCCCCTGTAATTGCTTGTGCGTCCACACTGTGGGTCAGGCAAGGAAAAAAATCTAGTTCAAAAGTCATTTGGACAAAAGAGGAGAGGGAGGAGGGCTCCTGCCAGCATGGCAGCTGGGGAATGGGACAAGAGCTGCTGGAGGGGCAGCTGAAGAACTGCAGGGTCTGACCATCATGCACAGCCTGGCTTGGCTTTTGCACTCCTCCAAAGCAGGAAAAATGCTTTAGGATCACATGCAGGTACATGCCTTGACCCTTGAAGTTGAAATAACCTCTGCTCAATGCCACGGGGCTCAGGATGTGCCTGATCTTTCCTGTTGACCCTGTGCTGCAGTGTTAGTGTAAAACCTCTGTGCTCTGCTGTGATTGAATGCTACCGTTGATTCCTGGGCTGCAGACACTGACATCCTCATCTTTATTATTCTGAATAGAGCCCTAAATTTATGGCAGACGGCCTGCTTTCCTCTTGAAAGGACTTAATAGATACAGTACAGTACATACAAATATTTGTGTATATTGTCAACTGTCTTCCAAGAAAATTTCATGCACATATTGATTAGACATATCCATTAACGTTACGTTGTGGTGCATTTCTCAGGAGCGTCTCTCTACTCATTTTCATTGCATCTTAATTGTTTTTGCTTCCAGTCGTCCTTTAAAGCAAGGGTGGGTGAAGCTCTTAGCTGCTTCTCAGGTCTGGTTTTGATCTGGAGCTGTACAGCACATCAGTGGGACGGCGGCTGACGGGCCGTACGCTCTTCTGTGCCGCACACAAGTGGGTGCTGGGGGTTTTTTTTAAAGCATCGTGGTTGGTTGGACTCTTGGAGGTGGATGTTATAGCTCGGTATTAATTAAGCATCATTAACAAAGGTCTTCCTAATTTTTATTTCAAAATACACGAGTTGACTGGAGGATATATACCTTTTATTTCTTGTTGGAGGAGGAAAATTGTCATGTATTTAGCATTTGATTAAAGACGACTTTGTTGTTTTTTCCAAAAACTGCATCATTTAATGTAATTAAACATGAGCTTTGTTGTCAATACTCTTCAGTTAAATGCACTGGTGAGTGCCAGCAGCATTTTTCTTATTTGTCTTGTCTGCATGGTGTGGTGGTAGTAGGTCGTTGCCTTTTAATAAGGTCTTTTGCAGTCATTTTGTGGGCTGCCTCCTAACGTCTTCTATAGAGTATCCATGGTCCGTAGACCACAAGTTGAGTAACATTACTCTGGACTTAAGAAACAAAATATTCTGTTAATCTTATTTCAGCATGTCCTTTTAAAAAAAAAAAAGTGTATTTTGAACTTGAGCCATGTGTTTTCATTGGGATCTTTATACCTCTTCAGAGCATGGATGAACCGGTATTTTCTGTGAGCTGGGAGTGTCTTGTTGTTCTCACCTTTCAGACAGATGAACTAAGGCAGGGGGTAATTACAGCAACTGGCCCACGTTTGTACTGTGTCAGCAAAGCCAGGGACCTGGCCTGGGAATCCTGCTCTCCCTCAGGAGTCCAGAGCTGACTGGGAGGGTTGGCTCTAACTTTGAAGAGCAACAAGTATGTTCAATGAACTTAATTAAATTTTTTGCAACTGGATTTAATTGCAAACCCTTATTTTAGAGCCGTGGTGTTTTAGCACGGTCCTGACTGCATCAGTGTGTGCTTTGCCGCGGTCGGGAGCTGCGCTGAAGGCCCAGCACGGAGCTGTACAGCCCCGTGTCCAGGTGCTGTCGGCTGGGAATCCGTAGATGACTGCAGGGTGTTGTGGACTTGTCCATGCCCATCTCTTGGTCTGGGTGTGGATGTGCTTGGCTCAGTGCTGTGCCCGAGCTGGGGACGCTGCTGGGAGCTGGCAGGCGCTGGGACAGCCGGGCGTGCGGGCAGAGCTCCTCGGCATGTGGGCCAGCCTGCAGCAACTTGCAGTGGCTTGTAGTCTCCTTTCATGGTGTGAACTGGGAAAAACAGGTGATGGGGAAACAATTTTAGACAGTAAATGGCTCATGAAGAGGAGAAACAGGGAAGCAGGTTGGTGGCAGGGGGAGGATGGAGGGAGTTTTGGAAGCTTCAGCAGCGGGGCAAAATCCTGAAAGTCTCCCAACAGGGGGAAATAAATGTGTTTAGGAGGTTCCGTGGTCTAGTGCCTCGTCTGCAGGTTCATGGTGTAGTCCTGATTCTGGGTTTGCTTGTAACCTCCAGCTTTCTCCTGTTCCTAATCAGAGACCATAAATCTCTTCGTACCTAGTGCTGTAATGGCTAACACAGGTCTGTGGGTAAAACATTCTCGGATGGAGACTCCAACTGGGGGGGAAATACTTTTCCTGTGAGACAATGTCTGTTCCTCATCAAAATCAGTTGAGAAAAGTAGGAACCAAACAGTTTGATTTTAAAGATTGAAAGAGCCTGGCTGCACTCTTTCTCTCTCTTATTTCCATTAATCTGTTCCTATTGTTTGTGCTCCTCTCTTAAAAATAATTATTAAAGGGTTGTGGAGGAGAAGGCACCCCCGTGTCTTCTGCTGGGAATAGGTGGCCAAGCAGTGTTCCAGCTGCACCCAGCTCTGAAGTGGCACCAATACATCCCCAGCATAGTCCTGGGCTCCCACTTTACTCCCCACAGCAGCACCCACAGCCTTGTTGCCAGCTGGTCATGGACCCTCCTCCCTGAAGCAGTGCTGGGCTGGGCACATGGAGTGTAAAAATGGGATCTGAGGTGATGGCATTTCTGGAGATGCTCCAGTGCTTTGGTGGCCTCATTTGGCTCCAGGCCACAGTCCTTCTGTGATGGAAACATCCAGGGCCTCGGGCTTGCGCTGAGATCTTGCTGGTGGCCTGCTGTTTGCAGGTGTGGAAATGCATGGGCTGTGCTTCTTTGCCTGTTTGCAAGCACTCTTGTTTTTCCAAGGCTTCTAGCAGGAAGCCTCAATAGAGACAGAGGTGGTTTGCTGCCCTTGTTAAGGAAAAATCCCTTTTGTGTTCTTTCTAATGTGTGATTAGTGCAGGGCATGGCTCACAGACATGGTGACTTGGTGCAGGATGGTTTTGTTGGCCCCTCTTTAAGTTGATCCTGTGTCTCTAGCCCTCTAGCAGTTATCTTGATTTGAGTTGCACAGTCAGAGGCAAAAAAGCTTTTGAACTGTTTAAGAGCTTGATACCATGTTTCTTTGCACATGGTGCTGAGTTTTAAGCCTAACTTCTGATCTGAAGAGTTTGAAAAAAGAAAAACCATCCTATTTCCTTTATTCTAGACAGCTGGCTTGGTGTGGTCAGGTCTACCTGCTGAGCTTCCAGGGAAACCTTGGCTTGCTGAAAGCTTCCAAGGGCTCTGGACCCCTAGCTGGAAGTGTATTTGTGTGTGTGTGTATTTACATGTGCTAATTAACTTGTAGGTGGCTGCAAGCCAAGATGTCCGAGTCAGAATCCGTTATTAGGAAAGTACCTTAAATTACTGCAGATCCCAGCGAGGTTTTGGAGCCCTTGAGAGCCCCGTGCACGTGTCCTTGGCAGCTGCAGGGAGGGTTTGCCCCTTGAGAAACACACGGGCTGCAGGAAGGTGGTCATGTCTCCTGGGAGGATGCTGGTGTGTCCCTGGAGGGTGAGCAGAGAGGGTGTTGAACCACGTGCTCCTGGCACAGTCCCCATCTTTGTGTGGGAATTGGTGATTAAAATCCCATCCAGTCGGAAGCGTGAGGGGAAGTGGGACAGTCATACTGGAAGTATAAATACGCGTCTTCTGGGTGCCTCTGAATTCCCCTGCATGCTCAGGGGCTTTCCTGCCCGGGGTGGATTGCACTGAGCACGCCAAGCTGTTGCATGGGGAGGCTGTCTTGTCTGGGATGAGGGTCAGGCTGCTCCCAGGCCACTCGTGCTTCCCTGGGGTGGCAGGTAAGGTGCTCTGGGGCTGAGCAGGGATGTGTGTGTGCAGGGCTGGGGGGAATCCCAGCTCATGTGAGTGGAGTGAGCCAAAAGCAGGAAAGAAAGATATGATTGCCTCTTTGCTCCATGCCTTGAGAGCTAAACCTTGCTGTGCATTTTTCCATACATCAGTTGGCAAAATACCTTTCTCCAAAGAGTTTCACCTGACCCTCGGCAAGAGCGTGGCAACGTCTTTGTGTGTCTGTCATCCTTAGACATCATGGGGATTTGCTGAAAAATATGATTTTTTGGTAAAATTTGACCTCTGGGTGAGGGAACCTCCCTAAGCTGCTTTCCTCTGGCTGCTCGTTGTGCCCAGGCTGTCGGGGACCGTTGCCTTGGTTTGGTTTTACTTCTGCTGTGATCGATGTGTCAGTGCCGGCAAACCAGCGAGGCGGCCCTGTGCCTGCCTGAAGCAGATAGCGAGGAGTTTATCAGCACGAGCTGATCTGTGGTCTCACAGGAGGAGAAAAAATTAGAAAAAAGAAAAGCTTCCTCTTTTTTTTTTTTTCTTTCTTTTTTCCCCCCCTTTCCCACCCCTTTTTGGTTTTTTGTACACGCCAACCGCTGTTTCAGTTGAAGTTGCGTTGGCTGGGACTGGCTGTGCTCCCCTAAACTCAGAGACCATGAGCGTGGGGAGAGGTTACCGGGAGCTTGCGGCTCTGGAAACTTCCTCTGCTGCTCCTGGTGTGCTGATGGAAGATTTTGGTGCTGCCAAAAAGCCTTGCACAAGTCTATATGTAACACGCACCTGCACCGAGCAGGAGATATGTGAGTGTGTGCAGCATTGGGAGGGATGGAGGATGGATCCCAGGGAGCTGGGGCTCTCCCTGCTTAGGATCAGTCCTTGTAGCATCTCCTGAGCTCAGGCAGCAGTGGGAATTTATGGTTTGTATAACTAACCATTAATATGTGAATAATAGTTAATGCACTTCAAGCTGGCAGTGATGAAATGCAGCATGTAGACCTTTGATAGTTTTTCATTGTAATCCATACAGAAACCAGGAGGCTTAAAATCCTCACCAAGCAAACTACATGAAGTATCTATAAAAGTCAGTAGCTGGTAAATCTCCCCTTGGGCCAAGGAGTATCTTCTGACTTTGTTGGTTTCCCTGATTCTGTTGCAGCTGCAAAAGGAATTGCAACAGGTGGTACAGGAGAAAAAGCGTGGGTGGCAGGGGTGTTTGTGAAAATACCCTCAGGGCTGTGTGTCTTCTTGGACTCTTGGTCCTGATCAGAAGGGCTGATCCAGCTGGCTCTGAATGTGTGATGTGCTTTAGTCCTGGGTTTTAGTTTAGCCTCTTGGATGGGTAAGGCTGCAGGGGAGGTCAGTGCCTGGTGTCCCTCCTGGCGTAGATCAGGGCTCACCTCAGGGGGCTGCAGAAGTGGCCACAACTTGGAAAGGAGGGCGCTGACATGTGAGAGTGTGGATGTGGAAAGGGATGGGCTGGGGAGGAATCTTGTGCTGAAATGCCAAAGCTCTAGATTGTGTCTTTGGAAACTAAGTCATCCTGCAAAAAATACCCATCTCCAAGGAACTTGGAGACACAGGTCAACAGGACCCTAGCAAATTGCTGGCAGTTTGCTGGCCTAGTCCTGCTGGTGCTGGGGGAAGGCTTTCCAGGGAAATTGGGTGGGAGGGATTTGGGAAAATCTCTTATTTGGACTTCCCTGTGATGGAAGTAATCTACAGCAAAAATTTGGCAGTGGCGTTTGCCAGGCGGAAGACAAGGCTGCCGGGGAATTGCGAGGGCAGTGAGGTTTTGGTGATCGCCCAAGGCCTGATGTTCGGTTGTCACATGGGACCGTGGTTGACTGAATTTTAACCTGCCGCTTTCCTGCTCCCTTCCAGCTATTGCGTGACGCGGAGAGCACACACACGATGAAGAGGAGCTCTCGGCTCTCCTAACCCTTTTTGTCAGCGATTTGGAAGCAGCGACTGCCGCCGCGCCTGCTCTTCCGACATGTCTGGATCGACGCAGCCCGTGACGCAGAGCTGGCGCGCTGCCGAGCCGCGCTACCCCCCGCACGCCATGTCCTACCCGGTCCAGATTGCCCGGCCACACGCGGTAAGGCGAAGCCCTTCCTTCCCTGCCCACGCGCGGGGTGGGAGCCGCCGGCGCGTCCCCACTGCCGGGGCAGCGGTTCAGCCGCGCCGCTCTCGGATGTGGCTGCTGCACAGAAATCAGACCGTTTCCGTGCCTGTGGTACAGGATTTCAGCGTTCCCCTCTCGTGGGATCCTCTTTTGTTCCTCCATATGGTGCTTTCAGCTTTTCTCTCCCTTTCCAGCCTTTTTCCTGGCGCTTGCTGCGGCAGGGCTCTGACTTGTCATTTCTGAGCACCTCTGTCCGTTTGTCCTCCTGGCAGGACCACCCTTGCTTGAGTGCAGTATCCAGCCTGGGGGGAAAGGGGAAGGTTGACTGTTTGTGTGGAGCAGGAGCACGTGGCCTCCGAGCCTCTTCTGCATGGCCTTTCCTTGGCCCTGAATCAAAAGGAATGACCATTCTCTCCTGCATGTGGGCTCACTACTTCCCCACGAGCCCAGTCCTTGCTCCTCACACCCATAGGAGAGCTCTTCTGGTTCCCAGAAAAACTGTTGGGAGTGAACCTGCCCTCTGTTCAGGAGATCTGCCTCTCTTTATGTGGCACTCCTGGGGAGAAAGAAGATAACTGAGCTGCTGAGCTTTCCATTTTATCCTTCCACAGTTTTTCCTCCTCTTATATTGATCCCTAGCCTTTTTTCCTCTTGGATCAGGGCATAAGCTGGTGATGTGTTTTTGTTTTTTTTTTTTTTTTTGGCTGTACCAGAACTTGCAGAAGTTGATTCACCTGGATCCAGCCTCTCCTTTCTGTGCCATGTCACTCACATCTGTGCTTGCTCATGGGTGAATGTTTTAGGTTTAAGCCCTTAACAGAAGAAACTCTCCTTAGTGGAACAGCTTTAGTCAGCTCAGGCTGCTTAAAGGAATCTTATTAGGTGCTGGAGTATGGCTCACACTTGCAAGGCTCTTCAGAGCTGCTTCTTGGTGGGTCACAGCAAGGTGGCCACAGGCAGGAAGGTGCCTGTAACACAAGTCAGTGAGGAGACCTTGTCTGGGAGGTATGTTTGACAGTGACAGCTACTGAATGGTCAGGTACAATCTGCGCTGGTTTCAGTGTTTGCCTTCAGAGCCTGGAAACCGACAAAGTGTCAGTGAAGGGGTGAAATTCCCTCGTTTGCCCTCTTTGCCTGGCCTCAGCAGAGTGGCGCAGGGAGCAGAGCTGGAGTTTGGAAAGGCTTTGAAATAGAAACGCTAAGGAGGGCGCGGGACGAGCTCTTGGCTGTGTTTGCTGGCTCATCTACATTGCTCGGGGCCTGCGTGCCGCTGCACAAAGAGGCTTTTCATCCCGGGTATGAGACACGCTGACCTGGTTCGATTTATGGGAGTTTTGCTTCCATCGGTGCAAGCGTGTTTGTTTGGGGGGTGGAACAGAACCAAGAGCATTTGTCTCAGAAAGAAAATCCCAGTTCTCTTTTTATCAGAAACCGGAGCCGGAGGAGGATGTGACCAGGTGAGCACGAGCTGCAGTTGTTGCAAAACTGTGGTTTATAAACAAACCAAAGGAACCTCAATCCGCAGTGTGGAGACTTGATTTTAAAAGAGTGCAAAAGGCTCCCGGCCTTGGGGTGCTGAGCCCTTTTCTCCTGCAAATCCCGGCTTCTTCCCCTTAGTGCTGCAACAGCAGGATGAGCTGAGGGGGCAGTTGTTCACAGTGGGCTGGAGCTGGGGGTTCCTCCAGCCTGCCCTGCTCCTTGGCTGCAGTGAACACTGTTTTTTTTCTATTGTATTAATGTTGGAAGAAGTTGCTGGCGTTTGCTTCTAGAAGCTATTTTTACAGCCACATGTAATCACCCGAAGTTATGTGATACCTTTTGAGTGTCTGGATGCAGGAGAGGTGTGAGCTGAGATTTTTTTTTTTTTTTTTTTGGGATGGAAAGCCAAAAGGCTCCCCTCAGCAGAAGCGTGACAGCCCCCACACAAGCCAACACACCTTGCCCCTCCTGGGAGGGTAGGTGGAGTGTTTCTGGAAGCGTGTCCCTGCATGATCTGCCCCGCTGCTCTCAGCTGTTTGCAAACACGTGTCTCTTGCTCGGTGGCGCCATGAGCTGGAACCTGGCCATGGCTCTGGGGCTGGAGCTGATCTCTGGTGGGATTGCTTGGGAGAGGAGAGCCCAGTTCCTTTGAAGTTGCTGTGCTGTTTAATATTAAAAGTCAGCGGTATTTGCTTGCATGTCTTGGCCAGGTCAGTTTTGTCATGGGGTGTGTTTGCACAGTGAGAGCTTGTTTGGAAGAAAGAAAGAGAGGCCAAAACCAACCCGACACTAACATGTCTTGCATCTAATTAAATTTTGGTTCTGGTTTGTTGCGTTCCAAGACATCCTTTCCTGAGAACTGGGAATTCGTCAGCTCAGGAATCCTTATCCTGGTGGTGGAAACGCCCTGGGTCACCTCCTGGGCGCGTATGCAGGGCTGAGCACAGCAGGGCTGCAAATGCTATTATAATATAAATAAATAATCACAGTCCAACTGTGACGGTCGCACCCAGGGAAATGCGGCGCGGCAGGAATGCTGAGCTCAGAAATGAGCCGTGACATTATTTTAGGCTTGGAGACACTTTATGAAAAGTGATTTAAAGGATTGCAGCTGTTTGATTTCACAGATGAGGCAAGTGAGAGGGGGATGTTGTGAAGGGGCAGCAGGCAGTGGAAGCAGGCTTGGGCGTTTTTCTTCTCCCATCACAGAAAACCCAAGGGGATATCCAGTAAAATGAGGAAAAATATGTATTTCAAGTGAACAAACAAGAATATGCTTTGTACATATGGGCACCTCCTCCCATCAGCGTGCTCCATGAGTTATTGCTGAGTTTGGAGCTGGCAGAGAAGACTGAGTACCGGTTGAGTGAGGATGTTTGTTGGCTGGTTTCACTCTTGGGTGCCAGCTTTGGGCAGGGCTGTGAACCTATGGGTCTGACCCAGACTGAGCTCTGATGGATGATGCAGCCAACAGGCTCTTCAGCAGGGTAAGCAGGTCCCCAGCCACATTCAGGTGAACTCCTCCTCTTCCTCCTCACTGAGAGACATCTGGTCCCAACAGCTGTTGGGGAGGCTGGATGTGAAAATGGTGCAATATTTTATAAAGACCCTGGATTTAATTCTGCCCTATTAGAAAATGACTTGCAAAAAGTGTTGACAAGTGAGCATGCTTTTGACAAGTGAGGAAGCTTGGTGAAAAGGTTCTGGTTTGTTTGACTTTCTTGAGGTAAAACTAAAATCACCAATAATCAGCAGTTTCTTCTTAAGGGCACTGAGTAATTCTTGGCCAAACTGCAGGGAAAACATTTCTGTTTTCCATATTCATTAGCTGTAATGTTGGTGTGCGTAGCTGACTTCTGTCATGTTCAGCTTGGAAACAGAGGAATTGTTTGAATGCTCCATGACCTTTATCTAAAGGTGAAAAAGCACATTACTTACGCTCTTAACCTTCTAATGTATCCGAAGTTCATGCTCTCTCAAAGGAAAGTTTCGCATGAAGGATATTCATTTTCAGGCAACCCGCAGATATTTTCTGTAAACAGATCAATTTTCCGGCGTATTTTCCTTTTAAAGCTTCCTTGTGATCAGTATTCCCTGGGAACAGAAGGGTTCCCTTCTCTTCCTCCCGTGTGAATCCGATTTCTTGCTGTGCCCTCCTTGCCAGTCATCCTGCTCCTGTCAGAGCCCTGACATTTCTGGGCAGGAATGATGTGGCTTCAGATGCAGGATGGGCTTTTCAGGAGAGCAGTATCAGCTGCAGGAGATGTTGGGGGTCGGGGCACGCAAAGTGTCCTCATGCAGCAACCTTTGTGACAAAACAGCTTCTGCTTTTAGGATGCTTTAAGTGATTTACCTACTAGAGATACTAAATAGGTTTGAGGATTAGTAGGATGGGGGTATGTGCATGTTCATGTGGAACTGGTGCTCCATTGTCTCATGAATCACCATCATGAGCACTTTTACCTCCCTAAAAAACAACAGGTGCTTGGTTTGCCTCTTTCCTGCTGTTTGCCCCCATTCCCAGCACATGGCTTTAGCTGGGATGGAAAGGTGAACTTAAGCCCTCCTCAACCCCTCTGCTGCAGCTTTGAGACCTTTGTGCTTTCCCTGTGCCACCTCTCCTGCCTGGGAACCGCTCAGTAGTTCCTTCATTAAGCTCTCCATTTGCAAAACATCCCTTGTGCAGGAGTGTCCCGGCCGATCACTCGTTTGGTTTGGCCCGTGATAAATAACTTCCTTGTCTGTCTGAACCAGAGACAAGAGGTTGGTGCAAACTTGCGTGTTGATTTGGTGTCCCAGCCAAAAGGTGGCCTGGGGGAAATCGAGTGCCTTCCCTGCCCAGACTCCTCCTCCCACCAGTTTGAGCAGGGCGAGTGAAACCCAGTGTCCTGCCGCAGAAGGCGCTGTCAGGAGACGCGAGCTCTGGGGATGGCGAGAGCTCGCTCCTCTCCACGGTGACATGGTCAGTGTGGCACAGCAATGCCAGGTAAGCCTGCAGAGGGGCAGTGTATTTTGCATTACTGCTGCTGTGTTGGTTTTCCTTAGAGTAGTTATTCACACAATTATCTCCTGGGAGCAAAATGCCGGTCTGTGTCGGGGCTGAGGCAGGAGCTTGCAGAACGGAAGAGTTTACAGTGCACCACCTCCAAGTGCAAGGAACAGGCTCCTGCTACCGGCTGAGTGAGGGGCATCCTGAATTCTGCCTGCTGGGCTCCAGCTAATGTTCTGAGGAATGAGTTGAAAATAAAAGACATACCTTTGAAATACTGACTCTGATCAGGTCTGTCACGAGAAGTCAGCGCAATCTCTCTTGAGTACCTTTGCAGTGACAGATTGCATTAGCTCTGAGCAGCTCGGTGGTGGATTTGGGAAAATTGGCTTTCTGCTGTGGGACTGGGAGAGCACAGAGGTGAAGGAACAGGACACCTAATTCCCTGCCCTAGGGTCTCCCTCCTATTGCCAGGAAGAAGGAGTTGGCTTACAGCAGGTTGTATTTAAAGCTCATTTTCCCTAGGATACAGCCTTTATCCAAAACACTTCTTTTGCTTCAAGCTACTGTAAACTTCTGTGGTTGCTCCCTAATCTACTTCTTGGACGTGATTTGATGCAGAAGGTGATGCTTTGCTTTTATTTGATCTCAAGATTGTAAATCCACAGGGGAAGAAAGAACTTTTGCTGGGTATGTGGTTTGGCAAAGGTGGAGATGCACTAAAGCCACTTTTGGAGCTATTCCTGCATTCCAGGCCTAACTCTGATCATGCTGCCCACCAGCCCCTGGAGGCACCTTCTGCAAGACTGGGGACTTGCTGGTTATCACTGTCACAGCATTTATTCAAAATACTGAGCAAGTGAAGGATTTGCTGTGGAGGTGTAAGGAGGAGCAGGAGAGAACCGAGTGGGGGGCGTGGAAAGATGAAGGAGTCCTGCATGGACCTGCAGAGAGGGGTTGTATGGGAGCAAGTATGGTGGAGATGGTTGGGGACTGCACTGCAAAAGAGATGTGATGATGAACAAAATGACCTGATGTTTTTCAGGTGGAAAGTGTGGGTTTGTTGTGTGAAGAGAGCTGCTGCTCACCCTGAATGGGTGTTCATGGCATCAGGAAGCAGAACACCAGGGGATGGAGGAAGGGCAGACGGGTCATTCCGGGCTCAAAGGCGCCTGGATGCGACTGGGACAAAAGTCTTGTGATGGAGAGAGGCTCAAAAGCAGCTCTGTAATGGATGTGCTGCTGCACTGCGGGCACCTCTGGCTGCCGGGGAGAGGGCTGGCGGCTGGCTCCAGCACCCGGCACCGGTCAGATGACTGGGGAGCCACAGCAGCTGAAAGCTGCCCTCACCGAGACGTGACTTCTCCATGAATGGCACATTCAGACGGGACAGCCAAGCGCCACTGCCAGCCCTGGCTTGCTGGAGAGGCGGGGAGAGGACGTTGGGAAGGATGCAGTGCCTTGCAGCTGGTGCAGACACTAACGGGACTGGCAGCAGCCCTGGCCTCAGTGCAGGGGTGGCAGCAGGAATCAACGCTTTCCAAGAAGGGGCCACGCGCAGTGTGGTCACCTCCTAAAACAAAAGGCCAACTCAGCAGCCTCTGAGAGATGGATGGCAATGAGACTGTCGGAACAATAAGGGCATTTGTCTTTTCAGCACATGTTATATCCCCGTAGGCAAGATAAAAATGCACGTATTCAGCCAGGTTTTTATTACTGACCTTATCTTCAACAGTGGAGCTGATTGTGGAGAAGTTATTGTTTAGTTTATGTCAGTATTTTTTTTCTTAAATCTGCAGTGAACTCCTCCCAGGGTTTTGGGAGGAAGTTGGGCAGACAGCACTTGTGCTTGTGGACAACCTGTTTGGATCAATAATCACCTCCTTTGCACTTGAGTACAGGTTTTCAGCAGCAGAGGATTGTTCCTCTGCACTGGAGAGGCTGAGGACGATGGGCCATGTTGGTCCCCATGTAGCCTCAACTGCTGGACCTGATGCAGTGACAGCTCTGCTACCACCCTGATTCCTCCCAAACCTTCCCCCTTCCTCTTACCTTTGGGAATCGGCTTTGGGAAAAAATTTTCTCCAGGCGAAGGCTAAAAAGTGCATTTCTCGGTCTGATGAGCAAGTGCTGTGCTGCCAGTGCCAAGGGGTATCCAGGCACCAGAGAGCTTTTCCTTTTATTGCTAAAATAGGTCACGCTTGCTGCTGGCAGAAAGAGGTTTAAAGCAACTTCTTTTTCCGAAGTTGAGGGTGTGCAGAGCAGGGGTGGGGGCATCCCCTGTCTCTGGCAAAGCCACAAGAGCGGTGGCTGTGCTGCTTTGGTCACCTCAGGCTGGAGAGCTGGTCTGCCTGGCTTGTGGGTAGCACAGGTTGCAAGCCCAGCTGCAGCCAGGGCTGCACCAAGGGGCTCGAGCAGCAGCTTATTGCACCAATTATTTGCTGGGTGGTCTGAGGCCCTGGCAGGTTCCAAACTGAGATATGCTGCTCCACGCTGGCTGTGTGCTCCTGGAGGTGCAGGAAACTCAACCTGCCACCCCTGCGGGATGGGGTGGCTCTGCAGTCCGAGGCTTTGGGGTTAAGTGTTGGATACCACGTTGGGCTGCTCTGGGCCATGTGGGACATACCTGAGCAGCAACTGTAAAAAAGTGCCCAGCTGTGGTTCTGTGTGCCACCAGTGCCCCAGTCTGGAAGCACCAGCCCCCTGACATCACCCTTCACTTCCCCTGTGGTTAACACGAGTTCATAGAATGGCCCACAAGCTGCTCAGGAGCAGCAGGAACAGGCCAGGCACCCCCTTGTGAGATTAGATAAGGGACAGTTCATGAGAAGTGAAACAAATAGGGATGCTTTGGCATTGTTTTCTGCTCGTTATTTGCACCATGCCATCATTAATTGGACTTGTTGGGGCTTAACACTTGGGAGTGTTTCCGCAGAAATAGCACATTGTTAAGAAATAAAAAATATTTGCAATACGGTGCTGGGTGAGCAGCCCTAATCCTTGGTGGAGGTAGCAAGGAGCTGAGATTTGCTCCTCAAGGAGTACGTGCAGTACTCTGCCTGCTTGCCTGCCTGTGGAAGGTGACAAGGACAGTGAGGGTCAGTGGCTTGTCCCTGGGTGAGCTCTCCTGTGCCCGGGGAGCTCCGCAGGCGCGGTGCTGCCTGCATTGATGCCGTGATTCGAGGCGGCTGCGGTGCCAGCGGTGCCGCCCTCCGACAGGGAGCCAGCTCAGCTGGCGGATGTGGTGGCTGACCCCGGACTGCTCCTCCTTGGTGTCACGGCAAAACAAGAGCTGGTGGTTTTTAAGCGAAGCCGCCTTGCACCGAAACTCGTCGGGGAGCTCCCAGTTGCTTTCTCAGCGGTAAGGGATGAGGAGCGATCTCACGCTTTGGGCTGCTCGAGCTGTGCTGCAGGTCCTCGTCTGGCTGCACTCTAGGTCTCCATGGGTTTGCTCCCGAGCTGTTTTTCCAAGGAAGCCTGAAGTGCATTTGTAACTTGTGTTTTTGCTGGTGGGAGGAAGAGAGGAGGAGCAGTTTGCCTTTCTGTTGCAAGACCAGCTCCAGGTTTCCCTTCTGCAGGCCTCATGTCTCTGGGGTCTTCTCCTCAGGGGCTAATTCCTGGGGCTGTGGGAAGGCCATCTGGATGGAGCAGTCAGTGTAGCTGCCTTGTCTGTATGGATGTGCTCAGTGCTGGAGCTGGGAGTGCTGGGTCCAAGCCGCCGCTGGCCGTGGCATAGCATTGTCTGGCGCTGTGTGCTGTGGGTCAGTGCCTGGGGGCGCTTCCAGCGTTGCTCTCGGACCTCCCTTTCTTCCTCCTCGTTGGAGATCAGGCAGCAGGGATGTGGGCAGCTGCAGGCGGGGGAAGGAGAAATGAAGCGCACCAGCAAGTGCACGTGTCCGAAACAGAAAGCGAGAGAGGCAGAACGGCTGCGCCGCTGCAGTTGTTGGCTTAGTGTGTGGGTTATCCCGAGGTCGGGGACAACACAGAAGACTTTGCTGGAGACTTTATGGTATGTAAGGCAGCAGGGTGAAAGCTTTAAAAAAATTTTAAAGGGGGAGGGGGAGGAAAGCTGCCTTTTTTTTTTTTTTCCTTCTGTGGGGCTAGAGAGCTTTTCTGTAATACTGCATTCAAGCTCCTGGCTTTAGGGCAGTTTGATTAGCAAATCTAAATGAGCCTGGTAGACTCAGGTTATTTAGGGTCAGAGGATTTACCAGGAAGTGTATGGAAACAGTGCTCTTGGCACTCCCAAATCAAGTCATAACACAAAAAGACCTTGAGACTGCAGGTGCTTTCCCTGGCTCCCCCTCCCAGCACCCCATGCAGGGTCAGGGTGGATGTGTCCAGCCTTCCTGGCTGGTAGCAAAGAACATTTTTGGCTCCTCAGGGTGGGTCCAAGTATCTCTTCAGCCTGCTGTGTGAAGAAGTGTGTTTTAGTGAGACCTCTTTTGGGTCCTTAGCATTGGATTTATCTAAACACTGGCCTGGTGCTGGCTTGCTCTGCCAATGTGGTTTTTGGCACTGTGGCACTGTTGGTGTCTGTCTGTCCTCAGCAGTGCTGCTAGTGCTGGCCTCCTCCCCCAAATCTGTTGATGTGCCAGAGCCCCTGAATACTCATGGTCTTCCTGCTTTTTTCATTTCCATCTCATGACATTTACTGAATTTTTCAAATCCTGCGAAGCTTCCCAAAGTACATCCATGTGGGAGCATCTGAACCACAAGGAACCATGGGAAGGTTGGGGTAGAAGGAAGAAAGTCCCATCTCAAGGCAGTGGGAGATTTGACAGCCCTGAAGAACATGCTCTGACACATGAGCAGATTTGTGGGGTGGGAGGAGGGTTTGCAGAGGGCAGGAAGAGAGGCAAAGAGAGGGAGAGGAAAAAACAGAATTGAGCAAGACCCAGCAAAACAATGGAGAGGAAAAGGAGCAATATGTAGCTTGGGGTTGCAGAGTTCCTTCGTTTCAGGTGTCTTACAGCTGCCCTTGAGCAGGTGCCAAGGCCGTGCTAGAGATTTGAGGTCAGGATGGGGCTAAATCACATTTGTGTGCTTTGGTGGTAGGGAATTCAGGTGGCACCCACTGGGCGCTGCTCCCGTGTCTATGCCAGTGTGTGGAAGGTATACAGCGGTGCTGGCAGCAAAGTGCCTCCCAGCAGGCATTTTTAAAACTCTGGTAAACAAAATTCTGAATCATCAGATCATCCAGGCTGGAAAATACCTATAGAATCATCAAGTCCAACCGTTACCCCCGCGCTGCCAAGTCCACCAAGCAATTTGAAGGCAGCTCGTGAACCTTTCTGGCACTTGAGTTTGAAAAACACAGTCCCAGCCCACAGTGCAATTTACTGGAGTAACTTTCTGAGCAATTAATCCACCTACGTCCTGCCAGGGCTCCCGTGGTGCCTCCGACAGTTCATCACAGGGCACAGAAATTTGTCAATTTTAATCCTCCCTGCTAATTTTAAGGTGATGTTTTCTCCTTGTAAAACCCAACGTGGATGTGAGCAATGCAGAGCAGGTCAGAGGGAGCTGGGTGATGTCTGGAAAAGCAGGAGCTGGTGCTCACCGGCCTTGCCCTCGATGGGGAAGCCAGAGAGGCACGTCTGCCATGCCAGTCCCGAGCTAACATGCCAGTGTAACGAGCTCCCCATCACTTCAGGCCATGCCAGCAGGCTCTGAGCTCCACCAGCCATTTTCTGATGGGGTTAGGGGAGGAAAAGGCAAAGCTCAGCTGAGTGTGGGCAGGGGGGGAAGGAAAAACAGATGGTTCTTGGGACATGCAATAGCCTTTTTTTTTTTTTTCTTTTTCTCAAGGGCACAGCCTTCGAGCCTCCCAGACGGGTAATTCTTGTTTATACGCCCACAGAAGGTGACGGTCCTGATTTTGGGCCTATTGGTGTGTCTTCCCAGACACGATGTGTTTGTGTTGTAGGTGGATGTCAGGAGCTGCATCACTCTTCCATTTAATTATTTATTTTTAATTTAAAACCAGGACAAGTGTGAATGTGGGGAAGCTTGTTGTAGGCAGGGATTCTGCTTTGGCTGGGGCTGTAAGAGCTGATGGGCTCCTTCACTCCAGGTGTCTGCGTTTGTCCCACCTGTTTTTGGACCGATGGCATGTTCTGTCCTGCAGCCCCCCCATGACCTCCTGCGTGGATGGGCTCTAGAGCTGAAGGAAAAGCAGCTCCACGGGGCAGCATCCTCCCTTAACAACCTGGATTTACAGCAGAAGTGGAAGATCCCTGTGAGGATGAGGAGGCGCTGTCCCACTCATGCATTACGTCACAAGAACCTGTCTGCAGACACCCCTTCTCCCAGAGGCTGAGGTCTGAGATGGCCAGGCTGGAGGGGCCAGCCAGGAGTTGGGGCTGGCAGAGGCCCCTTTTTCCTGGTGATTCCCAAGATTGGTCAGAACAGAAAGGGAGCAGCACCACACTATTTCCTGATGGTGGGGAGAAATGAACTCGATTCCAAAAAGTGGCGCAGCTTTCTAGGCACAAGGAGAAGTGGTGGCCATTGGACACCACAACTCCCCTTCCTCCTCCCTTTGATATTTGGTCTTTTCAGCTTTTGTACAAGACAGGCTGGATGTAGGGTAGGGGATCTGCTTTTCTTGGCTCCCCTGGGCTGAGTGCTTACAATTACAATGTCTGTTTTTCTTCCTGGCTTTCCAGAAAAGCTTCTATGTGAACATGTCATTTTACTCTCTGATGGTGAAAGATGTTGGGCCATCTTGGTGAAAGATAATATTCCCTCCTATTCCACAGCTGGCTGGAGGGGAGCATGGCATGTAGTGCTGGGCTAATCTGTTCATTTCCATCTTGGGAGGTGGGATCTCCAGGCACAGGTTGCTGCTCTTTAAACCCCCCAAATACTTTCTTTGCCTGCCGTGCACCTTGCTGGGGCAATTCCCCAGCTTCCCTAGTGCTGGAGCATGTTGATCATCACTACATCTGATTTCATAATTCCTGTTGCAGCTGTTGGGACTGACACACTCTGCCCACATCACCTGCATGTATGTGGTGTATTATTTATTGTGGTTTTGGGGGTTTTTTTACACTCTGAAATTTATTTTTTCTTTTTGATGGAGTTGGAGCTTTCTTGTTTCAACTGAGAACTGTTCAAAAATAGCCTCCCAGGAGGAACTGGTTCTTCTAACACAAACGTATGTCAATTTTTCCAGGGATATTCTGTGACAGGGCCTTCCATGCCATTGCTGAAGGTCTTAGTTAATTAGATGATTAGTGTGCTGGTCAAGTATCTATCTGCAAATAAAAAATAGCAGTTGAATGTAGCTGCTAAAATACTGTTGCTGGAATCAGTCTGTGGCACAGAGCAGGAGAGCTTCTTATTTAATTAAAATCAGGAACATACTGTACTGTACTCTCCAAGGGTCAAGGAACAAAAGGGACGTACACATAATAAGTAGCAAACTGTCCTTTCAAACCCCTTGAGCTCAGCCCAGGGGAGCTGTGTTTAAAGGCACACTCTCAGGATAACGTTTGTGATTTCTCTTCTGTCATTTCCCCCCCCCCCCTTTTTTTTCTTTCTCCGTGCTGCTGTGTGAATTATTGAAGCTGTGACTTTTAGTTTTGTTTTTACCTGTTCTTCCTCTCAGATTTGCAGTTGTCATCAGGGCTGCCTGGATGCCGGAAACCCTTGTGTGGGTGCTCAGTAGCTGGGCTGGGATTACTGGGGTCCCTTCCCAGGAGCCAGCCTGCCCACAGCAGTGTTGGGCAGGAAGCTGAGTTACCATCCCAACACAGTATGGCTCTGGGAATCACTGGGAACCTTTTTGGAAGGGAAAAGCACTGAGCTTTGTGGCCCAGCACCCGGTGCTTCAAAGGAGGAATGTCTACATGGGTTTTTTTGTGTTGTCAGGGTTCTGTGCGTGCTTGGACGTCCCCACCAGCCTAATGAGCTCTTCTGTGTTTGTTTCTGCAGGACGTTGCGCTGTTGGAGTACCAGCATCATTCCAGGGATTTTGCTTCCCACCTCCCTCCGGGGTCAATCATGCAGCCGCAGCGGCGAAGGCCGTCCCTGCTCTCCGAGTTCCAGCCAGGCAATGAAAGGTATCGGCTCCCCACCTTCCCTGGGAACCCTGGCTGCACCAGCCAGGGTTTTGTGCAGGGCTGTGGTGGGAGCAGGAGGGTTGTGAGGGACGGGGCAGTGGGATGCTGTGTGTGGGTACTGACTGTGCTCAGGTTCTGTGCTGGTTCAGCTTCCTTGTGCTAATGCAAGTGGCACCTTTGCCTTTTGGTTTTTTTCCCTGGGACTGTCATACATTTTAATGAAGTCTTAATAACACAAACAACAAAAAAAACACCACCCTCCTCACTACTGTGAAGCTTCACGTTGCTGTGACCGGTTGCGTTGGCTTCTTCAACCTAGAAAATGAAGCCATGTGGTCAGGTTTGGTCTGTGGCTCCCAAGGCTGCAGGGAGGAGTGAGAAAAGCTCATTTCCACCCCCAGCTCTGCTTCCTCTGCTGCTGCTCTTCCTCCCTGCTTTCATTGTTTTTGTTTTTCTGTCTGCGTTTTCCTCTCAACTTTCTCCAAGCTGCTTTTTTCCTGTCTGTCCCCCCTCACGCCTCTCGCTGTGTCCCTGTTTGTTTTGCTCCCTGTTGTAGCCTCCTGTGGAAGGCTGGCAGCGTTTCTGGGTGCCACTCAGGCAGGCCCTGTGTGTGTGGCTGGGAATGCCCTTACCACAGGAGCTGACTTCTTCTGAAAGAGATCACTCTCACTCTCTGTTTCTACTCAAAATGCTGATCTCTCTTATGGTTTCTCTTCTGCATTTGATGCTTGGTTTTGGGAAAAAAAAAAAGCCTGGAAGTGAAATAAGAGCGTGTGTACAGTAGAATTTTTTTTAATGCTTATTCCTTAGTCAGGCTAAGAACAGGACAAGTGCAGAGTCAGAGATTAATCTGTTTCTCGAAAATCATCGTTGTTAGGAGAGAGGAGGAAGACCTCAGGCTGCTGCATGCACAGTAGATACAGACAGGATCCACTTTTTCCGGTGGGGTGGATTTGGCTTGGTGCTCAAAAACAAACCTATGAGAATTTGGAGGCCAAAAGCAGCCTCCAAAGTAGGTTTTTGTATCTGTCCTCCTGGATGTGCCCTTCTGGATTGTGCCTGTGGCACCTTTGTGTACAGAGGGTCATGTCACTTCTGATAGCCAGTAATTTATTGTAACATGTTGAGCTGCCTTGGCTCACTTTGATTTCTCAGTGCTTTGATTTCTTAGCACAGAGTAACACGGTTAAGTTGGAATTGGGTCAGATTCAGCTAAATTTGGGGAAGATGGGTAAAGAGGAGCCAGCAACATGCTCCTTCTGCCTGTTTTTGTTTTTCACACTACTGATGGTTTGCAAAATGGAGAAGCAGTTCTGCTCTCCAGTAAAATGAAGGTTTTAAGGTCTGAATATGCTGTTTAAAAAAAATTATCTTGGTTATTCCATATAACTAAAAAAACCACCAGCAAGCCTTGGTGTCTGCTGTACCACATGCCTGATCTGGTGTGGTCACCCAGGCATCTCCCTTTGGCCTACAAATATTTCAAAGTTTCCGAGCTTCTTTTTGTGTTGACAATCACATGAATGTGGTAAAAGTTAATTGTGGTTGTCAGAAGCAGATACATATCCACATGCTTATCATGGTACCTCACTTTCAACCTGAATAGTGATGTTCTGTCGTGCTTTAAAAAGAAACTTTTTTTAACAGACTCAACTTACACTTCATCCCTTTTCCCTGTAACATCTGAAATATTGAACTTTTGCAACAATTAGGTAATAAAGCTAAAAATACCACTTCAGTTCAGTTGGCATCTTGTGCTGGGATGCTGGGACACAGACTCATTAACAAAATTTTTTGGGGCATCTGGGGATGCAGCAGGGGAGGTCTTTGAAAAATTTTAAAGAAATTTTCAATCCAGTGTTGTTCATTATTGACGTGATTTGGATTGGGCCCCGTTGGGGTTGGGGAGGTGTTGGTGTGTTTTGCAAAGACAACTGCTGTTCCTCTGCATCTTTAAGCACCACACTCAAAGAGCTGTCCTTAGGGGGCTTTGCTGTTCACTTTGTGGTGTGAGGATCTGCTGTAACACGGTGCCTGCTGTGCTGTAAGTGGAGCCCTTCGGGTGATGGTCACTCACCTGAGGGTTCCAGGGCCAAGGCCCCGGAGCTCCTGGAGCGGCTTGGGTTGGTCACTGGTGCCCTCCCAAAAAATAGCTGTGGCTCTGCCTGGCACAGAGCACAGCCTGGATGAGGGAGGGTGGCAATGGCAGCCATCTCTGCAGCTGAGTCCCCTTGGCAGGCTCAGCACTTTGGCTTTGTTCCTGGGCTGGGACTGATGGTTTCCAGCAGAGGCAGCTGGCTCTCGGTGTGAGGGGCTGGGAGGAGGGAGACCAAGGCAAACAACGTCCACAACACGGCATAGGTGGGCTAAGTAGAGGGAGGCACAGGGGTGTGCTGTGTCTGAAAGGAAGACCCTCACTGTGATTCCTTGCCTGGCAGCCCACCTGGCACACAGTGATGGTGGGTGCCAGACAATCCTCCCCTTGAAGCAAGTGTTGGCGGAGGGGAACCCTTCCAACCCCCTGTTGCTTTGGGAGTCCAGAGGAAGCAGCCTGTCAGCTGTTGGTCGTGGTAGCTGATGCTCTTCCAGGATCACTCCCCTCCTTAAGGAAATCGAGTTGGGACTCTGGTGCAAGTGGGATACGGCAGACTGACAGCACTGGAGATCAAGCTCTGTGCATGTTCCTGGACGGACATCCCTGCCCTACCATCACTGCAGGGATTCACTTTACTCTGTTTTGGGGGATTGTCCCCCAGTTTGGCTTTGCCTTCACTTCGACCAGATCTCTGAAGCTTCTGTAACTGTCTTTGCACGTGGTATTTGAGGCTTGACCCCATGGATGCTTTAAATCCCACAGAAATAATTTGGACTTGCTTAGATGGTCTTCCTGCATGCAGCTTTGCAGGTTTTCGGTCTCACCTGGCTGCAGTTTTGATGTAGCCACCAGGATAGCGATTGGTTGTGATCCAGCGGAAAGGGAACAAGCAGTGAAGCATTTCAGCATGGGTAGAATGTGTTAAGTGTGAATCAGGTGTTGGGGCAAAAGGCTGTTGAGTGATAACGTGCAGGAAGGAATCGGATGCTGAGATACTCCTGCATTTTGGGGCTTCCTGAGCAAGAAGCTCATTGGGAAGTTACAGACTGCCCTTTCTCCATGTACGTCAGAATTGAGAGTCGTCATCACTCCGTGGTGGTTGGGCAAAGATTTGAACTCCCTGTGCAGCAATTCTGGTTTGGAAGAAGAAAGGAAAACCTGAACTAGTCTGAATCTGTTGCTATAGGGAAAGTTGGCTCTGTCTGTCCTTGCAGGGATGTGCTGCTTTCCATGATGGTTTTTTTCGTAGCAGGCTTTTTCTTGGAAGGATCCACAGACTTCCCCTTAGCTTGTTCGGCTGGCTGTGCCAACTGGACTGCAGGAGCGAGGAGAAGTATTTCAGGATCTGCTGTTGGTACAAGTCGTACCATGAATGCTTGCAGCGGAATGCCCTGGCAAGGTGACAAGGATTAGGGCTTTTTTTCCTCTTCTATGTATATTTTGGTCCTCAAAAGGAGTGAGGAAAAACTGGGTTGAGTGTTAAATGGCAGGTGCCAGTTGGGTGAGGGGTCTGAAAAATCAAGGAACTGGGTTTTTCTGATTTTTCATGTCTTAGGATTTTAGAGCAAGGTTCCGTATTAACACAGGAATGCTGGGGTGCATAATGGCTTCTCTGGCAGAAAACATGGCTGTAGACAAGTGGTATGTATGTTAACACAGTGTATTCCACCCTTATCCAGAATGAGATGAGTCACTGTTTTATAGAAGATTATTTTCCCAGTTCAGGGGATCTTCTTTTGGAGCTGTTCTGCTTAGCAGGCATGAGGAGTTTGAAGAGTTTACCCGGTGCTGATCTGTGGGATGACATTTCGGATACATTAAGCAGCTGCTGTGTTTCTGCAGCCATCTGAGATAGCCATGTGCAGTATGGCATGAGAGCAGGCCAGATCACTGTGCCTCTTGAATGGGATTAATCCTGAGGAGCCCAGGGAGCAGTGGGAAACCAGGACAGCGTGTGGGGCTCTGAAAAATCATGTGCAGCTCTTGGTCTTCATCTGTGCTGGGCCAAATGGCACCAACTGCTCCCGAGATAACAACACAACAAATTTGATTTTATTTATTGTCTTTACCTTTCCAAAGGTGACCCCTTTCTCAGGAGCAAGCTGGAATCCCCACAGCCATTCATCTGCATGTCTTTTAACACTGGAAATGGTGTTCCAGGAGTTGTGTATTTTTCTTCCTCATAACTGAACATGGGAAAATAACATCTGGAGAGGGCAGATGCTAGTGTGTAGGCACTTGGTGACAAGCCTTGTCTTGCAAGTACCCCCTGCTCCTGTGTGGGCTGTGGGCATGTCCATGGATGGCTCCAGAGGGTTGATGCAGAGACACCAGGCTTCTTGGAATGGGCCAGTGTGCCCTGGCAGGGAGATATGAGAGGAAACCTTGGCTTTGCCTTGGCTGGGATGAGGGGTAAAAATCCACAAAGCACCTTTCTTGTGTGTGGTCTTGAACCAGATTTATTTTGGGGAAGGAAAGGGGATCTCGCAGTGTATGCAGCAGGCCTTGTGAAATTTTGGGATATCCCTGAAGCCATTCGTTCGGGAGTGCTCCAGCCACCCAGGACTGCTAAAAGGGCTTTCCTGATGGGCCCCAGTTCTAAATGCCTGGAGAAAGCATGTGGGGGAGCTTTTGGAAAGAGACAAATATTCCTTCTCTTCCTCTTGAGCAAGGCAGTGCCATTGTGGTGCTTCTGCTGGTCCTGTCCATGAATAATTCAGGCTCTTTGTATGGGGATCTTCAATATGCAAGTTTTAAATAAAGCATCTGCTCTCATTGCAGTTGGCTTGGAAGAAGGTGGATGAGGGGTTGTGCAGGGCAGCGGAGACACCACTACCTGCCCTTGTGTGGGAAAGTGCAGCCAGAGCATCCCGAGGATGCACGTGGGCACTTGGCCAGACCTCACGAGGACCTAGGAGTCCCTGAGTTGAGCCATGTGGTGAGATAAATATCCTGATCGAGGCTGTCCCACACCTATGGCTTGAAAAGACTCAGTCCTGCTGCTGGCAGACATTGCTGAGGGCATGGGAGCTCCATGTTCCCCGCCCAGACATGCAGCTCTTCCCATCAAGTCATTATGGTTTTTCTCCCTTTCTACCTATCTGACAAGGGGAAATATATCAGCTGGCCCTGGACATGTTTTTCTAGGTGCCTGGTGGCAGGTTTGCTCCTACAAAACCTCCAGTTTCTCTCTCTTTAACAGGTCCTAATTTGCCTACTCTCCCACTCTGGCTCTCATTATCTGTGCAGGGGTTGTTGAAACCTCTGACAAATCTTGGCGTTGGTGTAGTGGACTGATGACAAGATGGAGTCGGATTGCAAGATGGAGTCTGCTTTGCCATTGTCTTGAGAGTGGAGTTAAAAAGCCTTGATGCCACAGCCGGGCTGCTGCAGGAGCCGAGCTGCTTGCAAAAGCTCCGGGAGGCACCCAGCAGGGGCGGGCAGAGGAGCAAAAAAGATGAAAAGTTGTTACAATCAAAACATGTGGGAAGGACTTACTCTCCCAGATCAGGTGTGCCTTGCTTGGAGACTGGGGAACCGGCCCGTGGATGCTCAGGGCCCATCGTGGTACCAGGTGATGATTGCTGGGTACTGGCGAACTGGCCATGGGGCATCCAGGGGCTACCACGGCCAGGGTATTCAGGGCCCTGCCCGGGGACTGTGGGGGCTGTTGGAGCACTGCTGTGGGAGTTGCTGCCACTCTGCTCCCCTGCCGCTTTGGCTCCCTCCTTGGAGGATACAAGGTGACCAGGGAACAAGCCCAGCAGAGACCTACTACCAGCTTGCAAGCCAGCAGCGCTTCATGGTGGTGGTAACTCCTGTCCTGTGCTTTTAACAGTTACCCTTAGCTTTTCCCACTTTTCCATCTTCTTTATTTCTCTCTGCTCTTTTGTGTTGCAAAATAAGAGTTGAATTATCATTTGGGGATCCAGCATCTGGCCTTGTTTGTGCCTTAATCTCGCTTATGGGAATGGTTTTAGAACCTGGTTCCCCTCTGCATCTAAGAGGATTGGAACAGTTGGCTATAAATAATTCACTTCAACACCAGTGGTTTTCTGTATTACTCTCTCTCAAAAGCATTTTATTGTCTGTCTGTACCTGTGGGGGTTGGATACTCTTTTTAGAATTCATTTTTGGAGACAATTTCCCACCAAACCATCTCAGCCAGGGGAAATAAACAGCTTCAGCAAGGCCATCGCTTGTCTTGGTTCCAATTCCAAAAGACAGAGAGAGTGAGTCTTCCAGCCTGGTTATGTTGTTTGGCCCTGTGGTACCCTGGGAACAGTATTTGCAGATGGGAGCAATTCTTATTGTGCCCTTGCTGGGAAGTTGGTGGGAGCTGGCTCAAAGTCACTGCTGTTGTTTTGAGCCTTCAGTGCAGGAGGCATGGCTGTGGGAAGTCAAGCTGGATTTTCTGGATGTTGCAGAACAGCCATCATTCCTCCTGCAGCCACCTTCTGCTGTTCAGCCGATGGAGAAACAGGAAGGCTTGAAGAGCAGGGGAGGGTTGTGCTGCTCTGAAAAGCTGGTCAGTGGGTTAGTGTGGTGGGAGAGTCTTCTTTCGCCTCCTGAAAAGTCTGTACTTGCCCATTTCCCAGTGATTTGGCTTCAGGAAAGTAAAGTTGAAATCCATTTAGATGTCATCAGGCCTGCTCTTAGAAGTCCCAGGGGCAGCTCAGGATGCCTCGTTTGATTCTCTCTCCACAGAGAGATGCTCTCAGCTTAATGGTTGCACTTGATGATTTTAGAGGTCTTTTCCAACCTGAAGGATTCTATGATTCCTTGATAGCCAGCTAGGAGACAGTCTCTGTTTTCAGCCCATCTCATGCTCAGCTGGTTCTGGTGTAGGTATAACGTAGAAGATGTTTTCCTAGGTCCCAGTGACCCAGATGTGCTGGAGCAAGCTGCAGGTGCCCTACATTGCTGTAGGATTTGATCCGCTCGTACCTTCCTTACATCCCGTATGAGTCTGCTGAGGAATCGGCCGGTGAATGAGTAACACGGCTGCAGCTGGGAGGGCGAGATTTATTTATCAGATTGGTAATGAACCAAAGGTCTAATCTTGGGTTATCTTGTTCTTCTGGGCTCGGACCTGCCCCGAGAGAAGCTCTGTGTGGGTGGCTGGAAGTCGGGCAAACCCTGGGCACCCAGCTTTGTGTGTCAGCAGATCTTCTTCCCTGAAGTAGTTCACTGTTCATGGCGAAGGGCTCAGGTGAAGACTAACCTGCCCCACTTCGTAATTAATGCTGGCATTTGCTTTACTTCATTTAATCATGCATAACTCGCATGCAATTAAAAATGCTTTTTCCCTTCAGCAAATTAGGAATCTCTGGAATAAGCCAGCCAGGTGGGAACTATTTGGAAAATGCAGCAGACGCCGAACTCGGTGTAATGGGAGGGTTTTTCAGGCAGGGTTATTTTTGCGCTGACGGCAACGTCATCACTGTATAAAAGTCTGTTGTGAAGAGCTCGCTGCAGGTGTGGATGTGAAGAGTGAAAGGTGTGAAGGCTTCGAGCAAGAGCAGTTGTGTTTGCAGCTAAGACAGGCTGAGTGGGTTGTGTCGGGCAAAGCAATCTCGGGAGCGGCTGGAAATTCCAGTGGATAAAGTTAATAGCAGTTCCAATGGATGTGGAAATGGAAATAAAATAGCACCCTATAACATTGCAGCTGCTTTCCCTGGCGTGGCCTCTGCCTTGCTGTGAGTAACTGCCTTTGTAAGGCTGAGTGGTGCTCTTATCTTCAAAATCCATGTTTTTTTTCTGAGCGTAGCAGTTGTGTCAGGTTCCTGACAACTGCAGTGGTCTCGGAGAGGTCCTGTGTCAATTAGCAGCTTCTTGGTAATAGGACCTTAAAAAAAAGAGGGAAGGAGTGAAAATAAATCCCATTTTTAATTGCCTCAGTACAGCAGAGCCTTGGGTGTTAGAATATTTTAGCACCTGCCCAGCTCAACAGTTGCTTATTGTTCCTGGGTTTTGCGGCAGAGCCTGAAATGCCGGCGCGCAGCTGCGGGCGGGCAGGGATCACACGAGGGGTTGGGACCAGCCAGCAGGAAACCTGAGAGATGCCAGGAGAGATTTCTGGGCTCGCTGAGAAAAGCTGAGGATCATTCAGCGTGAAAGTGTTTGCAGGTGAAACGAGCTGTGCTTCAGTGCCAGATTTCAGGCTGTTCAGCTCTGAAAAGTTTGTTGTGTGAGCTGTGCGTTCGCAGTCTCGTGGGCTGGAGCACCAAAGGCAGTGCTTGGAGCCTCCCAGCTCTCCCAGCCCCTTTTTGCTGGGGAGGAGGAAGAGGATGAGCCAGATTCTGTTTCAGTGTGTCAGCAGCAAAGCTGCTGCCCAATGCCAGTGCCAAACCCTCAGCAGCAGAGCTTGGCGAGCACATGCTTTGTGCCTGCTGTTGATGTTTAAATTAAAAAATACCTCCCCTCCCACCCTCCCCAACTTTAACACGATAACCTGGAGCTGGGTTGAGTTGGCCACACTGCTGTAGGGGAGGGCAGAGGTCTGTGCTCAGGGTGATGTCCCTGAGAAGGTGGATTTCTCCAGGCTTCCTCCTCTCCCTGGATGTGATCCAGAGCCGTTATAGCCACTGGCTTCAGAGGGCTCTGGGTCCTTCCCTTTTTGCCAGGAGTTCCCTTTAATGTCAGGAGTTGCAGTTTGTGGATGGGAGCCAAACAATGTATGAGAACCCCTGTTTTTATTCTTGGTCTTGACAAAAGCACATCCCCTTTCCCCCTCCCCTTTGAGCAGCTCCAAAGGCTGTTTAGTTTGTTGGTATTTGATAACTGAGGAGGACACTTCACCACTAGCTCAGGAGAACTTCAACAATCTTGTTTAAGGGGAAAAGAAAAAAAATCCATGTTTTTTTCACAAGCTTTGAATCCCCTGTGCTTTGTTTTATTTTTATTTTTTTAAGAGACATTTCTGCCTGAAGTGTTAAAAACGCACCCTTGGAGCTGCTGCAGCAAAGCTGATCCTGCGGCATAGTAAAAAGTTTAATGTATTTTTGTAGGATCCCTTTACAATTCCCACAAGAGAATCCTGCTAGGGAAAACAGAGCTACAAAGAAAGTTTTACATTTGTTTAAAAAAAGCAAGACCAAGCCCACTCTGCAGGTATTACCAACTGCATCATATTTAATGGGTGAAAGATACTTGAGCCCGATGTGACTCGTCAGTGCCGTTGCTATCACTGGATAATGTGCCTTTGCAGCCTGCCAGGTCTGTGTCAGAGACGTGCAACTACATGTGGCTGGTTTCTTTCCTCCCCCACCCTGGAAAAATAAATCCCCACTGTCTAGCCACGGAGGAGTAGGCATTTTTTCTCCAACATATAATCTTTGGTATTCCTATGGAAGATGCTAAAAATAAACAGTGGTGCAGGTACCTTTGACTAAATAAGCCAAATGTGGCAGAAGGGAGTTCTGCTTCGTTTTAGAGGCGCAGGGGGACTTATGGGCCAGATTTGGGGATTTTCCAAGCTTTGGCTCTTTCTGGACAGCCTGACACATGTGGCATGACAGGGAAGGCTCAAACCTGCAGTGCCTTGTTCACTTTGCCCTGGTGTAGGGACAGCGACCACAGGAGAGGGCCATGAGGCCTTCCAGGTGACATGGTGGCCATGCTGAGGATGGGGACAGCAGGGTGGCCTGTTGGGCTTGGGGGCTGACAGTGATCCTTCTGCAGGAGATGCACCGTGCCCAGTAGCTGAGCTATGGGGCTGTGCCTGAGATGTCTCAGTCCAGGCCCATCTGGCCTCCCCTCATGGATCCTTTTGGAAAACGGGCAGATGTTGAGCCGTGTCTTCTTAGAGTGGTTTGTGACCGTGGAGCAGGGGAGAGTGGAGGTGGTTTGCTTTCTAAGGCCTCCTTTCCCTTTGTTCACAGATCTCAGGAGCTGCACCTGAGAACTGAGGCGCATTCCTATCTCTCTGACCTGACCAAGCCATCGGACTTGGAGTTCATTGAAACCAAGAGGCCACGCCTGGAGCTGCTGCAGGACCCTCTGATGCGGCACTCGCCTCTCCTGAACCAGAGCCAGCAGGGAGGGACAGAAGATCTCTCAAAGGTAAGGGGCCAAGGGCCTGGGCTGCCAGTTGGGTGTGGGGTCTGGGTTTTGGGATCCCCTTGGCTTGTGTAGAACTGCCTTTGAGGCTTTGAGCCGCTGCTGAATTCAGTGTAGGCGGTGGTTCCCGACGCACTGAACAGTGCTTGGTGGTGCTGGATAATATTCCCTGAGATGGGGTGACTACTTTGGGAAAACAGAAGCGTATCAGCTTTCCTCATAACTGTTACAGTCATAGGCTTTTTTTTACTAGGCTATTAGATGCACCAGAACAATTTGGAAGCTCCTGTAGGCTGAATTAAGGATGGCCATGTCTGGCTTTTCTGGATACTCTGCCTTGATTTGATTTTCACTTGACGTTTCTCATTTATCACATCTCTTTATTTAATATCAGTGTTTGAAGGGCTGGAATAGGTTTCTGGTGGTTCTTTAATATAATCTTCCCCGGGAAAGCCTCCCTAGTCCCAGTCTCATTTAACAAAGCAAATCGTTTACTTACAATTGTCCCCTCTGCACATGGAATAAATGTTGCAAAGAGAAATCCCTTGCTTGTTTGCCTGTTTGGATTTAGTTTCATGCTCTGCTGGGGTAAATTGTATTTGATTTTACCTCGAGTTTGGACATGCTCCTGGTTTGGCAGGAAAGTTGTGCTGGATAAATGTGTTGGGGGCAGCTCTCTTGATGCCAGTGCCCAGGGTTAGTGCAGCTGCAGGCTGGGCTTGGGAATTGCCTGAGCCTGCAGTGAAATGAGTGGGAAGTTGCATCCGTACCCAGGGTGATGGGGATGGTTCGCTGTATCCCTGTGGGAGCTGACTGAAATAACATACGGGCAAGAAAGCTCTTCCTTGGGAATGCCAGGATATGTGGACATCTCTTACCCATAAGGTACTGGTGGGCTTTACCTGAGATCCCTCTGAGCTGTCTTTAATGAGAAGGATATTTAACTTTGGAGTAGTTCAGATGCCAAGGGAGGCCTGAAGGCTCTGAAGAGTAGAGTGCCCTCGGGGGATGTTGGTTAAGTGGCTGATGGGAAAATACACTGTTGTCCCCAAAGCAAAAAATGCCCCTCTCCAAAGATATGAGGAAACCAGGGTGACTCTTCTGTCTGCACATTATTCTCACCAGCAGTTCTGTTTTACCTCTCACCAGAAAACCACAGATCATCTCAGCTATTTGTTTCTAACAGGCAAAGCTGCTTTTGAGTCATTAGTTGGTGAGTTTAGGGGCTGCATTTGCTTCTAGGTCTGACACGTTTCCAAGAATTACATGCATTTTATGGGGCTTAAAACATTTGTTAATGAAAGAGGGGGAGAGAGAGAGAGAGAGAGTGCGAGAGCTGAAATACAATTCAGCAAGACAAGATTATACTTTTAGTGGAGCCATTTGTAATTTTAGAGTCTGAAAGGAAGAAGACAGTGTGGTGTCTGTGACTGGTGAGGGCCTGACTGGAACTGGGATTAGTTGCTCTAAACTAGCAGGAGCTGTTTTCAGAATGGGTTTGATGGAGTTCACTGTGAGACTGGATGATCTCTGTGCTGTTCCAGTGGTTGGGAGCAGAAGGCACATCTGGGGCACACGGTATATCTGCCTTTGCCGCTTGGGAAATTGGGCTAATAGCAGTCTTTTGGCATTAGTCCTGAGCAGTTGTCCTCAGACTAGCCTATAAAGTGCTGGTGGACATAAAGGTCATGGACAAGCTCTTGCAGCTGATGTGTGCATCGCTGTGAGGCTCTGGGTGTGCTGGTCCAGGGGAAATGCAAAGAGCCGAGACTGGTCTTTGGCCACAGCTCTGGGCACTTGCAGATCTGGGCTGTTGACACAGGTAGAACCAATTCTCACATCAGTGACATCAGTGACAGTGTAACTCACCACCTGGGACAGATGAAAAAGACCTCCCCCAGAGGCTCTGTGCTGAGTGAGATGTGTCCTGCAGTGGTGGCACACGTGTGTTGGCAGGATGTGTGTCCCAGAGCAGTGGCAAAAACACGGTGGTAGGATGTGTGTCCCAGTGACCAGAGGTGGAGAGAGATGTTTGCTGTGCTGACTCAGTGCCTGATAAAGTCACTCAATACTTTATCTAGGGCAGCTTTGCCAAGCGGGTGAGCTCTTTGGGTGAAACGTACCATGTGAGCCCAGTATTGCTACACACACTGCTGGTTGTTTAGATGGAGTATCCTAGGAGTTGTTCCCGTACTCCTTACCCCATTCCATGCTGTTGCAGTCACTGCCTGGGGAGGAGCTCAGTTTACTCATTGGAGTAACAGTGCTAGGACTATTTTTCATGGTGATTTTACAGATTGAGCTAATTTTTGCACAGTAAGAGCTCCACAAAGCCCTCAATAAAAAGGATAGGGGTTTGGTTACACGCTTTGGGCGCCAGCCTGACTGTCCCAGGGGATGTAACTGTAATGGATGTTGCTCCCAGGCAGTGGATATGTCTTGTCTCTGCTGGCTTCAGAGCAGTGGTGGGGCTGAGATGCAGAATCGAGTCTGTGGTGGGGTATGAGTTTAGCACATCCCTGATAACCATTGATAACTAGATTTACCAGCCTTCAGCCCAGGGTAGAGAAGTCGACATTATTCCTGCACATTTCCAAGGCCTTTGGGACATAATCTGTGCTCCAAACACAGATAGAGTAATAGATGGGGTAAATGCTGGTAGCAGGTTCCAGAGCTCTTTCCCCAAAGAGAAGTGGATCTCTCATGTCTTTTACTCCTCATCTACCTCTCCGAAATATGAGGTGAGCTGCACCCCTTCACCCTGCTCAGGATCATTGCAGCCTCACTCCAAGCAAGGCTTAGTCTGTAAGGAGAAGGTAATGTCTTCTCTTGGATCAGCACATTCTAGCTGGAGAAAGCAGACGTGCTTTTGGGCAGCATGCCTTTCAAAAGCAGCAGCTTTCAGCTGAATCTCAGTCCAGTAAAAGAATATTACCTTTCCTTACGAACCTCGCATTGCTCGTATCCTCAAACACTGGTCTTTCTGTTCAAGCCAGGGAGCATCCTTTTTCCCAGCAAGAGGGACTGCTGTCATGTTGCTGCAGCACTGTGGTCCTGGGATCCTGCTGCTGGATGTGGCCAGGAGGGCTCTGGTGAGCTCAGTCAGCTGGGGAGAAATGAAATCTCCCCATGCCCTTTGTGCCAGCCAGGGCTGACGCTGCCCCTGGGAAGGTGCTCCCTTGAGCTGGCTGACAATAACCAGACGCAGTTAAAGCAGGGCTGTTTTTTCAATCACTGCAAGCCTGGATGTGGGAATCATTGGAAAAGCTGCCGTTGATGTGGCCTTGCCAGGTGTGTTCTTGGCAGAGATGTGGGAGCTTGTTCCCAGGACCCTTGGTGGCTTCTGCTTTCTTTCTTTCCGATAAAAGTCACGGACCTCCATCACGTAGCAGCAGCCGGGAGTAAAGCAGGCAGCCCCAGAGCAGGCCAGTGATGCTGTGCACGATCCCTGTCCCTGCGCATACGTGCGCAGCTGGTGCTGCCAGCGATCCTTCCCCGCGGGGATGGCGAGCGTGGCACGTCTGGTCGATCAGCGCCTGCTCTCCCCTCTCCAGAGCTGGAGCTTCGTCCTGCCTCTCTTACTCCTGCTGTGCTTCCACTTATTCTTCTCTCCATTTTTAAGGACTGCTCTTCCACCACATATGTGGTTTGCTGCTCCTTCCTATAGGATGTGAGTCAGTCGTGATCTGCATGTAGTCCCCTTGCAAGGGCTGGCTGGCTGCACTTACACGTAGCCTATTGCTCCGACAGGAATTCACTTACAGGGAGCCATGTAATCCCATGGGTACAGGGCTGGGTGGAGGCTTAGGAAACCTGAACCTTGCTGCCATCTGCCCTGGCAGGCTGCTGGTCACCGGGTAAGTCTCTTCCCCTTTCTGTATCTCAGATTTCCCCATCTGTACAAGGGACAATGCCACTTCCCTCTTTTGTAAAATAATTAACAACTATGGATGGAAAAAAGGCAATTAAAAAGCTGTGTGTTGTTAGGACTTGGACTCTGCTTTACATTGTGGAAAGGTTTTCATTTCTTCGCTTTCTGCATGAGTGTTTTTGTTGTGTTACAGACTGAAAAATGGAATAAGAAAAGGGAGAGGGGGAGTTTTGGAAAAGATAGCACCAAGGCCAGGAAATATGTATGGCAAAGCAGAAATTAGGGCAAAGGGTATTTTGTTTTGATGCATATTAATGTAGATTTAAAAGCAATTAATTGAAAAAGAAGGAATTAACACGTTTGAAATGCCTTTTTAATGATGCATTGAAGCCAGCAGTGTACATGCCAAATTTCACACTGGCTGCCTGTTCCAGAGCCCAATTTACAATGAACTCCTGGAAGACAGGCTGTGGGATGGAAAGGCTCTTGGCTAGCCTGCTAACTCCTGCCCTGGCCTCAGGCTGGCAGGGCACTGAGGACAGCCGAAAGGCCTTTCGGGAGTCCTGCTTCCTCCTCGCCGCGCTGGCTGGGGCCTTGGCACTGCTGGTCCCTGGTCCCTGCTCCGTCCCTTGCTGAATGTTCCAGGGGAAAAGAGCAGGACGCAGGGGGCTCCAGCAGCAGGGTTTGCCCTGGTACAGGGCAGAGGGAGAGTGCCACAGCTCCCAGCACAGATAGCTGGGCTGGCTGGTAAATCACCAGTCGCGTTTCTGCTCCGTGGCTTTGTTATGGGAACATTGATCTGTTGCTGGGATTAACCTCTCAGAGTTTCCAGTGGGTTGGTCTCGCAGTTATTAATGAAACTGGCTGGAACTTGTGTTGACCTTGGCAAAGGCCCCAGTTGGCTTGGAGGTAACTGGCAAAAGCATAATCTCTAATTGAGTAATCCAGGGCTGGGGGAGGGGAGCAGAGGGGGTGGACACGCAGCAGCGCTTTGAACTGGGAGAGCTCGGCGCTCCAGCGGGATGCGTGGGAGTGGAGGGCTCAGAACGGCGCTGAGCACAGCGGCCGCCGAGGGAATTAGCAAGCAAAAGCGAGGCGGCATCTCGGATCCGGCACCCCAGGCTCCCTCTTGTAGAAAACAGCCCAGAATTCCAGCACCTCCCCGTGATTTATTGCTGTGGAACAATAGCGCAGAGGGGCTGGAGAATGGAACGAGCTGTGAGCGTCGGCCGTCCCTGGATGCGTGTCCTCCTGTAGCCTCTGTGTTTGCAGCGTGGATCACGCCCCGGGCTCTCCCCTCCCCACTGGGGGTTGTTTTTCCCTTGGGATAAGGAGTTCTGGGTTTGTTTCTTGGGCTTTTGGTGATCGTCTGCAAGCAGGGACCCAGCAAAAGCAGAGGCTGTGCACCTCTGCCACGGGAGAGGGAGGTGCTTATTTGGCCAACTGTAGCTGTGCCCAAGCCTTTTGGGGAAGGGGGTGGCTGTCAGCAAGCCCTGCGGGACACCCAGGCAGAGGGATCCTGAGGAGCTGCAGTAGCACTGATGGACAGGGGACACACCCATGCTGCCAGCATCCCATTTCTCCCTCCCAGTGAGACCTTTGCCAGTGTGTGGTTTGACCAGCCCTGTGGAAGGTGAAATGCCTCAAACACGTTGCCATGAAAAGAACAGTTCTTGCCCTGAGGACTGTGGGCTGTTCAATGCAAAGCCTGCACACGCTGCGTGGCTTCCCAACTTCTTGGAGGAACAGACTTCTGTGGAAGTGGCTCTAACCTCAGGTCTGAGCAATGAAATGAAACCATTTTAATGGGTACAAACACACCTACGTCTTTCCTGCTTTTGTCCTCCTTCCCCTGCAGAGAATGGCAGTTCTTGTTAACTCTCCTTGCAGCCATGGCTGGGAGGCAGCTGGGCTGTCCCTGAGACGCTGAGCCAGTGGAGCTGAGCGCCCATCAGGAGCGAGTGGAGCGGGGTTGTCAAGTCCAGGAGCTGTAGGAGGATCCTCCTCCAACGTGTTCGACATCCACCCATCTGCCGCGCGCTTGCTCTCGCTGTCGACTTGTGCCTGATAAAAATCTGGTTGCAAAAAATGATTCGGTGGGGTGGGGAATTTACGTTAGGGCAGCAATGATTCAAAGCTATTTCTGGGAAGATGAGGGAGATGTTGGCATTCTCTGTCATTCCAAACATATTTAAAAGCTGAAATATTTGCATTGTTCGCGTTGTCACAGCGCAAACAATTCTGGCTGGATTTCTCCCACCCCCTGCTTTCCTCCCTGCTCCGAAGATCATTCCCAAATTGCAGGAGGATGAGTGTGAGTGTACTGGCCCCTGCTCACCTGCGGGTGAACACACACCTTTGGGAGTGTGTGCCTGCCGTGTGCAAGCAGAGTGGCTCTCCTGGCACGCCCAGCAGTCCATTCCATCGCCCGCTGTGCAGCGGCTGTGCCAGGGTGGCTGTGAGGGGTTGTCAGCAGCCTGTGCCGTGCACCAGCGTGGGACGGGAAGCCAAGGGAACAAACGGCCCGAGGAGTGTTGTATCTGGAATCTCTGTCCCATGCACGGGCTCACGCTGGTTTCATTTGAAAAACAGATGCTTTGGGGCGTTGTGTAGTCCTTGTGAGATGTTTGGCTCCTCCAGCCAGCCCTTTCTGCAAGACAACTGGTTTTATTCCATTTCTCACCTGAAGTTCCTATGGCCAGAGAACTGAACTATGGCCTGAGAGACTTGGATATGTCAGGGAAAGCCCTCATGGGCTGCAGAAACATTCCAGAGGCAGGATGTAAAAGCACTTGACCCTTCCCCAAGCCACCTGCAGCCTGGCTCTTCCCTGCCCCTGGCTGCTCCAGCCTGTGGTGGTCCCTGAGCTACAGACAGCAGGGCCGAGGCTCAGTGCAGCTGGAAAATCCACAGGAGAACTGACAGTGCCTCAAGCACAGGTTGTTTCGCACTTCTTCGGCTCGTTTGTGGTGATCGACATCCAAAACAACCTTTTAAATTGCCTTTCAAGCCACAGCAGTGGTGAAGGGCGATGTGATAAGGCTGACTGCTTCTCGGGAGCCTGCTTCATCATTTACATAATTGGACTTTTCTCTTCCACTCAGTCAATATTACAAGGCTCGCGCAGTGCGACATCTCACCTGATCTGCTGGAGGGAAGGAAAGTCCCTTGACTTTGTGTGCCTCACCCCTGTAATTGAAAGAAATATTGCCAGCTCTTTCTGCTTGCAGCGGGGCAGCCTGGTGAGCTGGGTGTGCTGTGTGGGTTCAGGGAGGCATTTCTGCTCCATCTCTGAAGTGTTTGTACCTGTTGTGTGTATCTATTTTATTTTCCGTAGCAAGGATCCTAATGTGCCCGGTTATGTCCTGGAAATGCAGGAGAGAGAAGAGCTAGTTTGCTACTTTGTCAGTCCTCAAGTGGGACTTAAAAATAGGGTTGGTATGGCAGGAACTGGTACTGGTCTCCTGTGCATTGCTCCAGAGCACGGGTAAAGTGCAGGGTGAGGAGGGCTGTGCCAGCCACCTCTGCTGCGTGTGCTCAACCCCTTTCATACACTTGTATGAAAAAGGAACCCCTCATCTGGGAATAAAGTTCCAGGGAAGAATTCAGTCCTGCTGCTAAGAGGGATGTCCTGGCTGTTTTCTTCTCCTGCTGCAGTTTCAGCCTTATCTGGTTTTCTTCTCTTCCCCTGAATTTCTGGGAGGGGTTGTGGGTGCTGCCGGACATCTTGCAGATGAACTCGGCTTCCCCCCTTCTTCAGCATCTCTGCACACCCCTTCTTTCCAAGGGTCTTCCTGGGGAGGGCAAGAGGTTTGGTGGGAGCAGCTCAGGCATCTTCTCTATGAACACACAGCACTGAGCACATTTTTGGTGCTGTACTTTTCCATGGTTAGGAAATGTAGCCTATGCACTGTTCTGACTCACACAATGAAAGCCAGCGAGTTGTGACACCCATCAGATTGATTCTGGGTGCTGTGTTTTGAGGAGGAGGGTATTTCATGCTAATACCTTCCTTCCCAGTGTGGGGTGGAAGCCTTGGAGGAGATGCAACAGCAATCGATGGTGTTTGCCTGCTGCTGCTGGAGGGGATGGAGTGGGGGAGTGATTTCAGAGATGGATTTGGCAGAGATGAGTTGCTGCTCTTTGTGCCTGTGGTGATGGAGCTGTAATAACATATTGAACATGGCAACAGGCCTTGCTAAAGCTCTGTGACTTCACGTTCGTGCTTCGTGGAGCCTCATCTCTTAACAACACCCTTAGCATCGATAACAAGAGAGGAGCTGTCGAGTGCCAAAGGGCCTAGTTAAAATCACTTGCTGAAAACCTCCTTTCTTTTTGGACCCAAACTTGCTTTTTAAACAGAAAAACTCTTTGGCTGCGTTTTAGGCCGAGAACATTCAGAGGGTTTTTTGGCTCTGCAGCTTTGTGCTGCATGGGGGGGCCGGGGGGCGATGGACGCTGGTGTGTGTCAGGAATGCTGGCTGCGCGCTCGGCAAGCGGAGAGGGGTTGTTTTAGGACAAGCTGACAGGCCCTTGGCTTGTTCTGCTGCTCTCGAAAAATGTAATTCTAATTCTTGGCACCTTTTTCCAGGAGGATAAGGAGCGAGAGCGCAGCGGAGCCTGTTCCCTCTGCCCTTGGAAATGGGCTTTTACCCAGCAGCAGAGCTGGCTCAGGGTGGGAGTGATGTGCTCTGTCCTACCCCCAGTTTGGTGGATCAAAAGCAGGAATTAGTGGGGGAGAAGTAACATGGGGTGCAATGACCTGAACTACCTCCCTCACGATCTTGACCTCAATCTAGTTACTTTTTGGTCATCTCGGCTCTCTGACAGAGCATCCTTCTGCAGGTGCCAGCATTCCGCTCAGGTTCTGCTCGCCTTCATCCTGGCTGAGGGCTGGCATTTCCTAACCCTGTACATTTTCCTGTGAGGAAAATGTCCTCAGGGCCATGGGTGTGGGGTTTTCCAGTCCTTTGCTGCATCCCGAGGGGTTCTCCCAGGGCTGCAGAGCCCATGGCACCCTGCTCCCAGCACATGCCTGCTAACCCCCATATCCCCTCCTCTGCCTGTACAGTAACGCTTTCTTGGCTTTCCTTCGAGCAGCCTGCTCTGGTCACTTCCCAAATGGGGTCTGATTTCTTTCCTCCCTGTGCTGTTCCCTGAGGAGCAGCAGCGATCGTTCCTGCCTTCTGATCTCCGCTTTGAATGCTGTCAATCCTGTGGCTGCTTAAGAAAGAACCATTGCCTGGTGCAGGTCAAGCCGTCCCACGTGGTTATGCGACCGAACCAAGCACAGGCTTTTACGTCAGGCTGGTTCTCAGGTCTGTGCTTTCTTTATCTCGTGCCAGCCATCTCAGGTATGATGTAGAGCACATTGCCCCTAGCAGTTAATGTGTTTCTGCCTTGGCAGCAGAGAGAGTGGCAGATGTAAACACAGGAATGTTACGGTCTTTCAAACGCTAAAAACTCCCAAGGAATTGGTGGGGGTGTGTGTGTATAAGTATATACAGTGCGTTATATTAATGGAGAGAGATTTTTAAATTCATGCATTCATGAATGTTTCATGTCTATATACTCTTTTATAGGTTTTTAAGTAATCGATAAGCCTACATCTTTATATATATATACACACACACACATATATATATATGCTGCCTCATATACTTGTAAGGTGTTTTTTTTTCAAAGGCTTCTTCTAGACTTGTTCAGTGATCCTGCCTTCAGCAGGAGAAAGGAGAAAGGCTCCAGTCTCGAGCAAAGCTAAATATTGATTTGAGTCAATCTGGGTGCACTTGGAGACATCACTAGTGTTCATGAATGCAGCATAATCGCTGATTGGAGTGGGGAAATTTCATCATAAAGGCCCCAAAAGGGAGGTTTATTATTGCTTTCTTCCAAATGCCTGAATTTTATTAGCTTCAGTCATTCTTGGCAGGGCAGTGGAATGGGATTTTATAGTTAGCAAAGGAAAAGTAAACACAGTAATCATTTCACAGCCCTGTGCCTGCCAAACCAAGATGGAAATTCCAGCCTTGGTGGGAAGCTGCTGCTTTGCTAACAGATAATAACAAATTCACTGTGGGCTTATTTTTGCTATGAGAGTTGAGATGTTCAGGTTTTTCTGTAACACCCTGGTCTGGGGAGGCAGAGGTGCTTCGTGCTTTTCTGCAGGAACAGCCTAGGCAGAGGTTTGTGGTTTGAGTAACTCCCACAGCCATTCACAGTTGGAAATGGTGTTTCTGCTCTGAGCCTTTGGGAGCTGCTCTATCCCACGCTCTTGTCAGTACTTGGTTTTCCCTTGGTCAGTCTTGCTCTGGTCGCAGAGCTGAGCGATGCTCGAGGAGTGACACGTTTGAGACGCCACAATGGTCCCTGCGCTCTTTGACCATCTCTACCTGCTGAATGGGGGAGAGGGATGTCATGGAAAAAGAAATCCTTCTTCTAAATCCAAAACTCTCATGAAAGGCTTGTTTTGCATGGTTTCCTGGGCTTGGCTGCCAGCTCGGATCTGGACTCGCACCCGCCCGCGTTTCCTGGTGCTGGGGGGCGTTACTTCCTCCCACCTTCCTGCCCCGCCGGCGCGGGGATGGTGGTGGGATGGCCGGCACTGCCGCCCCTCCTGCCGCAGGATGCGGCCTCCTGATGGAAAAGCAGGCGGAGCGGTGAAGGAAATGGCTACTCAAAACAAGCGGCGAATGTCGAGGCAGCCCCTTCCACGTGTCTGCACAATTATTAGAACAATAAAGCACCAAGCGCAGCCGGCGGCGGGCTCTGATGGATGGTGCAGCTGACGGCTGCTGTGCACCACCCGTGCTCCCTGTCAGCACGGATCCTGCCAGGATACAGGGCCTTGATCCGTGCTACACCACCTCCTCCATGGCACCGAGAGGGAAGTTGGTGCAAGCAACTGGGGCCATGTCCCGCATCCCTTCCTGTGTGTGTCCCTGCTTGTGGGGAGTTTGGGACGGTGGCCTGTGGATGTACTTTGTGTGGCCATGGGGGCTGTCAGGCTCCTGGTGGCTTCCTTGGGCAGAGCGTTGTCCCCATCATGTCCCCCATGTTTTTTAGAGATGAGGGTGTGATGTTTGATGTCCAGCTTCATATACTTGAGAGCACAGCCAGATTGAACCTGTACATCAGGTGACCCTGAAGACACTGGAGCAAGGAAGTGGTGACATGCAGCTGGTGAGGGGAGCTCGGTGGATTGCTGTAGGAGCAGGTACTTCAGTTTTTGAGCTGACACAGTTGGAAGAGGAACTGTTGGGAGTGACAGGGGTTTGGTGCTGGGACTGTCATCCCATGCCTGATGTGCTGGGAGTCCCCAGGGGAGCTGTTGGTGATCCTGGCTTGATGCATGGAAGAGGAGATTTAGGCTGCTCCCACAGTGCACTTCAGCCACTGCTCAAACCATTGTATGTCTTGTTTGCATTTTCTTTATCCATCAGTCTGTCTCCTCCTTGGTAGGCAGCTCTGCTTCCAGGATTTGGGTAAAATAATTTTCAGCGATGGTTTTGAAGGGAGGGAGGAGCTGCCTTTAAGTCTATCTCACTTGTGGCTGTGGTTAAAAAGAGCTGTCTTCAGTCATTCCCTTCCCTCTCCTAAATTTGATGCCCTTTCAAGCCAAATTCCCAATATTGATGCTGTGTGCCATCTTGATTAACTCCCAGACAAATCCCTGCTTCACAGGGCTGCCGAGTGCTGCCCTGTGTGTATCCCGCTGGGATGTGCATGGCTGAGGAGTCCCTGCTCCTCCTCGGCCTCCTGCCTCCTCCCTGGCAATAGGAGGAAATTTAAATGTTTCTGAAGAGCAACATTTCCATTTCAAAAGCTGTTCGTTCAAGTGCGTCTGGAGTGGGATTTCTCTCCCCCACTCCTCTCTGAATGGGAGCTTTAGAAGTCTCATTTCCTCTGCTTGATAACACCAGGCTGAGAAGGGCTTTTGTCTTTTCATTTCCCCTCAATTTTTTATTTTTAAATCAGTGAGGTTTGGAGAAGCTGCTGTGGTGGATTTTCCCTCCCCCGTGTTTGTCCGTGTGCTGGAGGATGCACCTGGCATCGCCCAGTGAATGAGCTGGAGCTTCCTGGGGAACAGCCCCGAGCTAAGCAGGCACCCACCTGGGAGCACCCTGTCAGTCGCTCCCGGCAGCAGAGGGGGAGGTTTGCTGGCATGTCCGTGCCACCCAGCCCTTCCCGGCTATCCGAGCAGAGGTTTACGAGCCTCAGCACCCCCGGACAGCACTGGGTGTGTTAGTGCTGAGCCTGGCTCAGGATCTGGCCCCACGTTTTCAACGCATGGCACTGCAATGGCTTTAATCCTGCTGACTGGTTGCCTGCCTGCTTTTTGGCTGGCGTAGCTTTTCCAGTTGGTGTGAAATTACATATTTTTAATGGGATGCTCAGGGGAGGGCACATATAAGGGGATGCAGTTGCCCAGCTGTCACTTCTGCAGGACTGATGAGTGTGGATGCAGGCACTGTCCCACCAGCGTGATGGCAGTTGTGCTGGTCACTGGAGTATTTCACTGCTATAAAAAGGGATTTTTTAATGCAGAAGCCTTTTGTACAAAACTCTGGCATGCTTTTCACGTGGCATCTAGGGCTGGAGGGCTTTCTACCTGCTTGAGGGCCAGCTGGGATTTGGCACAGACTATTCCAGCATCCTCTGTCAGAGGAAACATGCCTCCTGGGATTAACACAGACCTTGATGCTACATCCCTGCCCGGTTGATGTGCTGGAAAGACTTGGAATTTGCTTTGTTGCATGTGCCAGTTGGAAGAGGATGAGTGATACTGCCAAAAATAAAAAAAAAATTAAAATGTTGGGAAGCTAAAGCTTTCAAAGGCGGAGAGTGAGTGTTCCGTTCCTCTGAGGTTTGTTGGGTTGGCTGGCAAGATGTTTTCCAGGTTGCTGGAGGAGTTTTAGAGATTGTGCTTGCACCCCCAGGCAGGGGGGTGCTGGGGGACCCCTTCTGCCTCTCTGGGGGTCTCCCCAAAGAAACTCCCAGAGCGGCAAGCACAGAGAAAAATACAAAAACGGGAGAGAGGGACAGTCACGAGGCCGTGTCACCTCATCCCATGTTTCCAAGTCCATGGTGCTTATTCAGAGGTTCCTGTGAAGGCTGCCCAAAGTTGGCCAGCTCCAGGGAATGCGAGGGAGGTTTGAGCCCCAGCAACAGGCGGCTTTGCCGGGAGGAGCAGCATCTGGCTCTGCCGTGAGCTCCCTGGTACGTTTAAGATGCGGTTCTCCACTCAGGGGTGCTCACCCTGCTGCCTGGCAGAGCGCCAAATTGGGCAATTAAAAATTTGCCTCCCTGCCTTGGCGCTTCGTGTAATCAGAGGCGTTTTTCACAGTTGGCTCCTATTTAAGAGACATCAAACAAGCGCCCGCCTCCCGCCTCCCTCGTGTGTTGTTTATGTGCCTCCCAGGCGTTTAGGTGAGCTTGGGGCAGCCCCCTCCTCTTGGCCTCCATAAACCCGAGGGAGGTCTTAGTCACCGGGTCGTGGTTTTGAATATCCTGGTGCGGGACTCTGATGTACTCCTGAGCCAGTAGGTTACGTGCCTGGTGCCTTTTTCACGCCTCCCCGGCGCTACAGTGTCGTGGTTGTTTTCCATCGCCATAAGCCAGTGCTGTTTCCCACGGGCGCGGTTTTTGCCTTCTCAAACCAAGACACCTCCTGGCTCCGGCTGAGGGTGAGCCTGGTCCCTGCCACAGCGCAGAAGGCTGTGGGCAGGACACGCCTGGCAGGGGCTGTCACTGCCCTCCCGCACTGGGGTGGGCAGAGGGGAGGCTGTGGAGGGCGCCTGTGCCTCTTCCAGGCTGGGGGGAGAGCTCTGCTCCCTTAAACACGTGGGTTTGAGTTTGTGAAGGGGAGGTGGGGATTTAGGGCTGAGCTGCTGTGCTAGGGGACAGTGGTTCTCTTGGCAGCACATTGTTGGATGTAACAACAGCACTGGTGATGATCTGAGTGGCTGCTGGGTGAACAAGTTATTGAAAGAACATTAAAGTTTCAGATGGAGGAGCAGAACGGCTTGCTGCTCTAGGGGGCTACTCTGACAACCTTAATTTGTCGTCCCCGTTTTTGCTGGAAGCAGCAGGGCACACCCTCTTTGAGTTACATGCCCCTCTGCTCAGTGCCTGGGAGAGCCTTTGTCTTGCGCCGAGTGGGTCTGTGGCTGCTTTACTCCATCCTTGCTCTCTGGTGGGTGGTCTCGGGCTTTACCTGCTGTCCAAACCATGACTCCTGCGTTTATTCAGGGCACTTGCTGTTGGCCTGGAATGCTCCACACATGCTATTATGTTCCTTCCAGCTCAGCCCTTTCCTTTCCTTTGCAGAAGTATGGGCAGAGTTCAGTACTTTGGAGTGCCCAGGACCAAGACCCCACTCTGCTTGCTTGCTTGGTTCCAAGTCTTTCCCTAGGCGAGCACCAAGATGAGATTTTTATTAATATTTTTTTCTTTTGCCTTGGACACTTCTTCAGCGTTAACAAATGCGAATCGCTGGCAGAGAGTCCTACCAGATGTATCAACTGTGCTGAAGATGCTCAAAGAAAAGGTTCCCAGAATCTTTCTGAATGTTGCAGAAAGGCATATTTTCCTGTAAACTTGTTCTTGGAAGCTGCAGAGTTGTTTTGGCTGAAATTCACTATTTAAAAAAAAAAAAAAAAAAAAAAAAAAAAAAAAAAAAAAAAAAAAAAAAAAAAAAAAAAAAAAAAAAAAAGGAAAAAAAAAGCCTAAAAAAGCCTGAAGGTGACGTTCAGCATGGAAAATTTCAGTCCAGACAGTTACTGTTTGAACAAACTTAGGGTCAACTGAAAATGCAGGGATGCAGAATAGGCAACATTGGGGGATTCTTAATGAGAGGTGGAGCAATTAGCTCCTCGTTATAATGAGTAGATGGGTAGGTGAGAATTCATCACTCCCTCAAGTCAGTGGGGAACATCTGCATTCAATGCAATTATTATCCACTAATGGGGAAACGCAGGAAGGGAATGAAAGGCACAGCATCCATTTGTCTGTGTAATGCCTTCGGCTTCAGTGGGAGTTTCCTGAGTGTGTGTTTCCGGATTTGACCCGTTATTCTGGCTGCCTCGAGTCCATAAGCTGGGTCTGCTGGTGCTTCTGTAGAATTCCGCAATCTTGAGATCCAGAGGCAGCATCTGTTCAGTGTAACACTGTGGAATGGCTCTTTTGAGCACAAGCAAGTTTTGTGAGACCAGATACGAGGCTTTGGGTAGTGCATTGAAATGAGACACTCGCTGGCGAGGTTTTACAACCCTCGTAAATCTGTTGGGGGGGGCGGGGAGGGAGGGTCAGCATTTGGTACTGGTTTTGCAATTAAATTGCTTCAAGCTGTTGAAACATTGGGGAAGTTTTTTGACCTACTTTCGTGCAAGCTTAGAAATTGTTGGGATTTTTTTTTTTTTGCTCTGTCTGCATGGAATTCAGCTGGATTACAGGGGAAAGGAATTTCGTGGGCCTTCTCGTAAAGTCAGATTTATTTAAAAAGCAGGAATTAAGTTTAAAAAACCCCAGCTTTGTCTTCAGACAGCTCCTTGGTCTCCAGCTTCATGAATTCCCACGAGAGCACGTACTGGGCTGCATCCAGTGACAGTGATCCCTGTTTTGCTCATCCCCCACTACCTGCATGGAGCGTGGGGACAGAGGAGGGAGGTGGGTGATACCTTGATCCCACACCTGGCCTCCCTCGGGAGCAGTGATTGGCCTTGCTCAAGAACACCCATGTTCTCAGGCTGGTGAACAGCACCACAGGTGCTTCCCAGAGCACACATATACACACATCTACATCCCGCCTGGGCAGCCCTCCCAGCACAGGGGGACGCAGCCCAGCGAGAGCCCAGCAGTATTTAAGAATTAAAACCTCGTTTGAAGGGCTGGGCTGCTGAAAGAGCCATTAGCACAGCAGATGGCCAGGAACAAAAGAGTTGCAGTAACTCGATGTACTTTTCACTGCTCGGGCTCCCTGACTTCGTACTTGTGCGTCTCTCCAGAGAGACAACACGTTATTTTTCAGCCCCTGTAACATTTTCCCCCGTCAGTGCTGTCATCCTGAGGCTGCTGATATGTCAGAATGTGTTGGACACTTTTCCAATTAAAAAAAAAAAAGACCCCTTCGGTTTGCGTTTGGCCCATTTAAAAGTTTTATATGCATGTTTTTACCTGAAAACCTGATGGATGGAGGTGTGGGGTGTTGTCTTTCCTGCTCAGCTCTTGTCCCAGGGAGTGTGGGAAAGCCCCAGGGCTCATTGTATGCTCTGAGTTCGATGCTGCTCATCCGTGGGCTCCTGAACGGGGAGGATGAGCTGCTGGCTCTGCCATGGGGCACAGTCTCACACGGATGGGGCTTTGGGAGGAGTGTTGGTTGGTGGAATGCTGGGATGTTCACTGGCTCAGTGCTGCTGTGAGAGGCTCTGGTGACGGAGGTGTCCCCCTCAGAGGGAGCCCACTAATCACAAATTCATATGGGTTTTTTTGGGAATTAATTTGAGCACAAATTGAGCAGCCCCAGCCTATTCTGCCTGCTTTGGCAATCTTCTCCAACCCATGAGGACATGAGATGTGCGAGTGGGCAGGAGTTGGAGATAACACCTCTTAATCCCTCCTGGTGCTCCAGCAGGAAACGCTGCTGCTGCCGGCTGATAATTAGAAAGTGAACAGACTGTGGAAGAGATGATGTTGGCTTCCCTAAATCTCTGTCCTGGGCTTGGGGGAACATCGCTAATGATCTGGATTAGAAAGGCAGGGGGAGACCTGGACTTCCTGAAGATGATATGTAGGGCAAACACTGTGCTGTGCAGGAGATCCTGAGGTTGTCCCAAGCAAGTGACTCTGTTCATTTGTACGCACTGAGGGGGTGTGGAGGCTGGAAATCTCCACCGTGGAGTTTTGAAGAGGCAGCTGGTGCAGTCAAGGCATCAGCAAGGTCAAAATGCGTTTTGCAGCGAGAGTTAGGTGTGGATGGAGAGGAGCTCCTGATCTGCCATCCCCTGAGGGTGGGAAGCAGCTGACCCTTCACGGAGGTTGGGCTGCATCCAGCTGTAGGTGCTGAGCTGAAACATGGCACAGATGCCCTTCTCCATCCCAGCAACTCCCATGAGCTCCCTGGGACTATCATGCGGTGGGTCCGTAATGCAAAATAAGCAGGCAGCAGTGGTGTGGAGCATTGTGTCCTGGGACCAGGATTGGAGTTCCCACTGTATTTTTTCCTGTGGACCTAGTTGCTGGTGTGTCTGAAGGCAGAGATGTCAAATTTACCAAGGCATCAACAGGCAGTTGTCTTATCCTTTTTGTTTCCCCACTTTCTCTCATATTTTTAAAGTCACTGCCTAATAGCTTGTAGCTGGCTTGCTCCATTATCTATGTTGGGAATTTTTATCCCCAAGCATGTAGAAGAAACCCACCCCAAAGCCTGGCCTTGCTCTTTGACAGCCTCCTCAGTGATAATTGTTTTCTTCAGTGCCAGCACCTCCTCTTGCTGCAGGGAGGTTTATGCAGCCTCTGTCCCCCCCACACCCACCCTTGTTATCATATAAATCACAGAACAAGGCCAGGGATAAACAGGAGCTGCAGTAGCTGTTAGCCGTGTGTAAAAACAAATCACATGGAAACAGTATAATTACTGAGAAAATATCAACTTGAGTAATGTGGTAATTGTTTTCTTCCCTCCAGCAGATTTATTCCAGCTCTCCCAGCTCTTGCTGGTTTGGAAGTCTGTGACTTCACGTTAATAAGAAGAATTTCACGTTTCACACTGCACTTGTTCAGAGCCCGGGTATGACACCGTCTGGAGCAGGGGAATATATTTTGAGCCATTTCTTGAGAGCAGTAGGAAACAGAGCACAAGTTGAAATGTCTCTGACAATTGGAGTCTGCCCCAGGCTCTGGGTGGACTCTGGTCTTTGCAAACCTCTTTTCAACCCATTTTTGTGATTTAGAAGAAGGGCTGCTTCATGCCTTGCATAAATCTGGGAGCTCTTTTTGGATGTCATTGCATGGGCAAGATTTTTTTTTTTTGCCTTCAATTTTGGTTTTTTCTTCCTCTTGTTGCTTGTCGTTCCCTTGATTTAGAGAGGTGCTTGTGACATGACAGCACCCAGTTATGTGAGGGACACTGCCTCTCTCCATTGCTATAATCATCTCCTAGTACCAGATGATGATGATCATGTTGTTTATGCTGTGACTTGAAGCTATTTCCCTTACTTAGCTTTGCTTCTCTTTTGCTTCATGTTCTGCAAGGTAAAAAGATAAAAGTGTATCAGGAAGGAGGTTTCAAAGGGTTTTTTTGCCAAGTAAAAGTTTAAAAATGCCCTGTCTTACGTATTGGCAGAGATGTGAGAGTGCCATTTGTTTCATGTGCACAGAGAGGAACCTGTCTCTCTTACATTTTTGGCAGGTAGCTTGCTTTCCTTTAGAAAAACCTACCCACCTACGAGCCACTGCCACTTCCTCTTCCTGTGCCTTAATCTGAACGAGATTTTATGAACACGTAATTTATCTTTTGCTTCTTGTGGTTGTCCTGCTCCTCTCGACTTGAAAAAAAAAAAAGAAAACCGCAAAACACACCCAGTTGGGGAGAGCACAAAACCTTTCCACTGCAGCAGACTGACCATTTTTGATGTCTAATGCTGGGAAAGTAGAACAATATGGGATCTGCTCTTTGGGGTTCTCTGGAAAGCTTTGGTGCTCGTCTTGTAGTTTTCTCTTCTGGGTGAATGCTGGATACAACTAGCTTAGCTTTCCAGTGCCTTTGAGCTCGTGGGGCTGGATGAGCCCCAGGCAAGACAGTGAGGAAGATGCTTTTGGGTGTTCCTTTGCTTTCTGTCCCTTGATGGCAGCAGTGAGAAGGGCATTGGTGCCTTGGGGCTGCACCCAGCAGTGGTTCCCTTCTTGATGTTTTGATGTCTCCTCCAGCTAGAGCAGGCTTTAGCAGGAGAGAGGAGGAGGAAGGTGCCAGTGAAGGATTCTGGTGTCCTGGGACACGGCCGCTTTGTTGGGAACCATCTTCTTTTGCCTCCCCTTGTTCCAGCTGTGCTGTGGATGATGCTGCCCATCCCTTATGGAGGGAAACAGGGCAGAGCCCATCTCAGCACAGCCCCTGCAGACAGGGACTGCCTTCAGAGCCAGCTCCCTGTGGCTCTACTGGGCTGTGGGTGGAGCCTCCCAGGAGAGAGCTCACCATGCTTCATGCCAACTAGGGCAGGAGCAGGAGGGAGATCACCCTGCCTGGTTCTGCTTCATGGTAAGCAGATGCTGCTGAGATGCTGAACAGGGCCAAGGCGGCATCTGCACATGCCACATTCCACATGAGCTGCAACATGACCAGTGAACAACCCAGGGCCATCATCCATGTGCCTTGTTAGATGGGGAAGCACAGAGGGGTCCATGAGCCACCATCCAAGCTCCTTTGTGGCACCCTTGCCCTGCAGGAGAACCAGCCTGGGCAGAGGGTCAGCCCTGGCCGCTTGCCAGCGGCTGTGTCAGCGCAGAGGGGAGGACGCTGAGCACCAGTTGGTGCAGAACAATGTCGGCTTTGTACAGGGCTGCCGTAATGAAGGTAGCAAAGTTGTGTGAACTTCTTCCCTTGTTCGCCTCCCCCCCCCCGTCCCTCCCCTCCTCCCTACGGCAGCTGCGACGTGCTGGCTGCCCAGCCTGGCAGCGGTTTATGGTTACAAACGGAGCCACCGCTCCTCCTCCTCCTCCTCCAGGAAAAGAAATCCATCCACTCGCTAAGCAAATGAATAGATAAACTTTTAATTAAGGTGTTGGGTGGCTGCCAGAGAGGAGCATCCCGGGTCAGGGTAGGCTGGTGGTGTGCCGTGATCCCCATCTGTGTGGCCGGTGGCTTTTTAACATCATCTTCATCCCAGGTGCGTTCGTGCGTGGTGGGCAGACTCATCCAGGCGTGCAGCTTGTATTGGCAGGAGATGGGCTCCTTCTCTTGGAGCTGGAAAGGTGAAGGGAGGTGTGCAGGAGAGGTGGCGTGGCTCTGGGATGCTCCTGGGATACCAGCTTGTTGGGCTCAGCAAAGTTGTTGCGTTGCTGGGGGTGAAGTTGAATGTTTCGGTGGGTTTTCCCTCTGCCTCCAGACCATGTCCAGTAGAGCCGCTCCCTGTCGTGGCCACAGAGGTTTTGCTGATCTCTCCAGGCTCTGACTTGAAGGCTCTTGTTGACCTGAGAGCCTCTTCCCCTGGAATTTGCAAAAAGTTGTCAGTTTGGTCTATTTTTATCTTGACTCGCCTTTGCCCTTTCTCTCCATTTCCGGATGGGTGCGTTTAACATCCAACAACTGGAGCACCCCCAGAGTTTAACAAGAGATGGAGGAGGCCTTCCATGAAGGAGCTGGAAGCCGTCTTTCCTCCTGAGGGCTGCCCTCGTAGCCCCTTCTCCTTCTCCATGGTTGATGCTGCTCTTATCTCACAGCCATGGCTGTGTCCAAGGAGGATGTGTCTGTGATGCCTCATTTTTACAGAGAAGATGTAGCTCTGAGCCCTATGAAGGGACAGCGTTGTTGAGAGCTTCTGGATATGGATGTGTGTATTGATCCTGTAGGATTGCAGGTAGGGACTCAAGGTGGTGGGAGCCTCTGAGGCTCTGGCAGGAGGGAGAGCTGCTGTCACATCCCTGGGAGAGTAACCTGGTGCTCTCTGGAGATGCTGGAGGTTGTGGAGGTGATGTGATCTGACAGCTGGTACTTCCTAGTCTAGCAGGTTTTTTGAGGGTCTCGTGTATCTCAGAAGGCTGGGAATGGGCCAGGGAGCTGTGGGAGGATGAGAGAAGGATCCAGAGTCTCCTGGGAGAGAGATGACCTGGTTGTTTTACATTCCCCAGGATCGTGGCCTGCCTGGCAAACTGGAGCCCGTGTCGCCCGTGAGCCCTGCTCACCCTGACGCCGAGCTGGACCTGCTGCCTGCCCGGCTGTCCAAGGAGGAGCTCATCCAGAACATGGACCGCGTGGACCGCGAGATCACCATGGTGGAGCAGCAGATCTCCAAGCTGAAGAAGAAGCAGGTAGGAGGCTGTAGTCTGCAGGAGAGCACACGTCCTTGCTTCTGTGTGCCGCCTTATGCCCTGTCCTTGCCCATGCATGTCCACAGACGGGAAGTGGCAGTACCAGTGAACCAGGATCATCTGTGTCCCTGCTCCCTGTCATGACATGGGAGGTCACTGCTGTGCCAGCAGTCTGGGGCTGGTAGCTGCGAGATGAGGGAGGGAGCTTTGGAAATCCAGCTTGTGGGCTCTTTGCCTGTCAGAAAACCTTGAAGGGAGAAAAATATGTCCTTGGTGACTTGCCCAATGAGCATGCACGTGGTCAGTGGCAGAGCTGAAAGCACAGGCTGGGCTGCCCAAGTTGTCTGAACAGCCCAGCATAGCACAAGATCTTTTCTCTTTCCTTTCCAGCAGTTGTCTCTCCCCAGTGCTGTTGCTGGCAGTATTCAGGACTGGGCTGTTCAAAACATTGCTGTGACATCCTCATGGCCCTTCCTGTGCACCCAGTCCCCATCTTCAGGGCTTTCCAGCTCTGCAGCCATGAGCAAGTCTGGGCCAGCTCCAGTCTGGGTTGTGCCTGAGCCAGGGATTTCAACTTCCTGGTTGCTACACAGGAGAACTCCCCACCAGAAGGATGGGCCTCTCAGTGTTGGCCTGTACACAATTACCATAAACCCATTAAGAGATTAATATGACAAAACCTTTGGGGACATCTGTGAAAAAACCCAAAGACTTAAAGGCTTTCTCTACTTAAAGCAAATCACTTCTCTGTCTGTCTTTTTCTAGTTGTTTTATTTTCTTTGCTTGGGGCCGGTTTCCGAACTCCCTGATTACTGCTAATCCCAAACTGCCTGAGAGGAATCACCTTTCCCAAGGGGCATGCAGTAGGAATTTGGGAATGGAGCAAAACCTCTACACGGTCTGTTGGATGAAGCTCCTGGAGGATGAGCATGCAGCTGACCTTCCCCAGCAGTTCTGTGTTTTTCCATACCAAAACACTGTTCCCTTCTGCCCTGCAAGACAAAGCAGGATGTTTTGGTTTTGCTTTCAAACAGTATGGTTTAATTAATGCAAAGGACCCTTTTTTTCCTGTGTGTTGCTTTATATCTGCAGTGGTATCAGAGTGCTTAGGGAGAGGGAACCAAGAGTGGGCAGATGCAGCTGTGCTGGGGGTGCGAGGAAGCAGCCCTGTGTGGCAGCTCACAGAGCCCAGAGGAACACCTGGAGCAATGGAAACCACAGAGGTTCCTCTTGTTGGTTTTGGTGGGAGCTGGGGGAAGGCAGCTCTTCCCCTCCCCCTCCTAGGAGTCTCTGACAAAATGCTGGTGTCCTGTCCCACCTGGCAGTCCGGCTGCTGGTCCATTTGAGGAAGGAGGTGCAAACCATGGTTATTTCCTACTGTGGACAAAGGCTTCCCGAGTGGGATACGTGCCTGTCATGGCAGTGAAGGTCCCTTTCATGGCAGTGGGAAGGCCTGACAACTTTGATGATCCACTGCCTGACTTTTCAGGGCTGCTGAGGAGCTGCTGCTGACGCTGACGGAGCATATGCTCCTTGCTGTTAAAATCAAGCTGTCCTTCTGTAAGGAAACTTTTTTTTTTTTACTGTTGGCTCCTTGGTAGCTTTACTTCTTCCCTATGAACAAATTTTATGATTCTTCTTCGCCACAAAAATGTTCTCTTAAATGGAGAGGAAGGTGAAAGTGGTTGTTGGCAGGAAAAGAGTCCCCTCCCCTCCTTTGTTATTTTATTTTTATTTTTTCTTTTTTGGCACGTGGTGGAAAAGTCATTTGGTAGCAAATCTGACCCCCCCAATATGGCCTCCTTTCCCCTCTGGCTGGAGCCTTCTCCATCCCGGTCCTCCAGCAGAGCTGGCACATCTGGGGAAAAGTGTTTTGGAGCGGGAGGTCCTGTCTGAGATGGTCCAGGAACGTTTTGTCCATCTGTGCATCTGAGCTGTCAGTGCAGGGGGACGAACAAGGGAAAGCAATCAGCCTGGAACAGATACTGCTCCTGCAGAAATGGTGGTGGAGCAGGGGAGAAATTGCATGCAGCCGGAATGTCCTAATGCTTTTCCCCTCTGTCTTTGGGAGGCCTTCTCAGGGTAATTAAATACATTCGTATGGAAAGGCTGTGCAAAAAAAATCCCAACCGACCCCAAACCGCCATCTTTCTCTTTTTGGTTGTTCCAGAAATGGCAGGGAAGGCTCTGCCTGGACTTTGCAAGAAGCAAATGTCTTCAGCAAGCTGAGAAACCTTCCCCAAACCCTGCACACCCCTGGCAGGAGGCCACCTCTGTCAGCCATCCCCCGCTCATTCATGCACCATATGCGCTTAAATCTCTCGCTGAGTCCTCTCTCCCCCTCTTCCTGACAGGGAAGGATAATCCTTATGCATTTATTCCTGGCAGCAGTACCGTGGATCTGAAGGAGAAATAAACTGCTGGGCTGTTCTCTGCAGTGGCGCCTGAGCCTCCTTGGGCGCCGAGCTCAGCAAAGGGCTCTCCGGGAGTACAACACTCCCACCTGGTGATGGAGGTGGAGCCGGCTGGGTAGAAGAGCTCCAGGGTTTCCCCTTCCATCTTGCTTCTGACTGAGTTTCCTCTGTTCTCCCCTTGTCTCTCTGAAAGTGGTTTTCAGAGATGCCCTGTGTCTGGAAGCCTCTCCATTCCCTGGGCAGGTGAAGCATCCCAGTACCCAGGTGATGGCAACTGGGTGCACGTGGAACAACCTTGGCTTCATCAGGCAGGTGCCTCCAGCACGGGAGCTGGTAGGTGCAGGGATGGGATCTTCCTGAGATGCCACCCACATTTCTGCCAGCTCTGCAGTCTCCAGTGGCCCCTCTGCAGCGTGTGGTCCAGCCCAAGGGGTTCTTACCTGGAGAGAGCACCTTTTCCACTTGGAAGTGGGTTGGCCTTTGGGTCCTGTGGGAGCCAGGGCTCTGGCTAGTGATGGCATCTTGCCTCCCCTCAACACTACTGCATTGTCTTCCATTTGGGGAGAGGAGGGGGCTCTCAGGCGGCCGCTGCTGGGCATGGGGAGGGAGAGAGTGTGGGGCTGTCAAGACTCATCTCTCATCCTGCTTCTCTCCCTGTAAAGGTCACAGTCCCAGCCTGACTTTTATGGCAGACCTTTAAGAAATCTATTTTGTCCCTGTCTGGGAACCCTGACCTATTTTGCTTTGCCATTTCCCATGGCTCTCAGGAGTAGCTGTTGCGGGCTGAGCCTGCTGCAGTCAGGTGTGCTGCCCCCAACCCCTCCTCCCATCCTTACCTCCAGCGTCTGGCCCTTTAATAACCATACAGCTCTTCACCAAAGAGAGTAGAGTTTAATTCTCTACTGTATTTCAGCTATAATTAGATTTGTAGTTTTCCTTCTAACGAGCTGCATTTAATGAGTCTCCACTTAGTGGCAAACTTTCGTTTCCTGATAGGCCATCAAACCCGCTTGTCTGAAATCCCTTACCACACACTTGGCAAAATTTTTGTGGGTTTCTAGAACAATATAGCCAAGTTTTGGATGCTTTGACTTTTCTTGTTTTTTTTTTTTTTTTTAACACAAATGTTTCCCCCAAGAGAAGTAGAAGATGCATCTGATCCCTTTTGGTGGTTCGTCCTTTGGGCTTTTTGGAGTTTGTCCTGCAGGGTGTTTGGTAGGGTGCCCTAGGACACCAAGGAAGAGCAGGCAGGTGCCCGAGTACAGCTTTGCAGCACATGGTTTCAGCTGTGGCTTCACAGAAAGCTTCTCACTCATGGCTGGAGTAACCCCCTGGTTAAGACCCCCAGGTGGGCATGGTGATGTTAATGTGTGGGACCTGGGCCCTCCTGACTCTTTCAGAGCCTGCTCCCCACTGTGGCTGGCAATGGCAGCTTCTTTTGACTATATCTCAGTGCTCCCCATGCTTCTGCTTTTCTCTCTGTGGGAAAAGGTGTCCAGCTGTGGGGAGGTGGAGCCCACAGCGTGGGGTCCTTCATCTATTGAAACACACTTAATTTAAGGTGTGTGAGTTTTCTCAGCTGAGCCATTAGACCTATCTGGGTGCTTAAGTGCGTTCTTGGGCTGCATCCTACTGCCTTAGTGTGCTAAAGGTGTTGTCAGCAGGACCAGAGATGATCTGGAGGAGCAGTAGGTGCCCGCCTTCTTCTCAGACCACCAGCCACTGCTGTCTCTGGGAGGTCAGTGGTGCACTTGCCTCTGGTGCAAGCCAAGTCCCAGGTGCATTTTCTTCCTAGTACAAGACTCACTTGATTTTCCTATACTTCCAACAGGGGATACTGGAAAAAAAATGATTTGTACTTTCCAGAGATTCAGAACCGAGCAGTGAAAAAAATCCTCAGTGTTTTTTGACAGCTGCTCCCTCTCCCGTGCCTGTGCTGCCCCACAGCTGCCGTGCATGGCTGCGCTCTCCCTCCTCCCAGGCTGGCCCCAGGAGGAACCTGGAGGAATCTGTGATTTCTTCTTTCAGCTGAGCAGTTCCTCTAACTTGCAGGAAGGGCTTGGATGTCTCCTCCTGCATCGCAGTGCTGGGAGAGGCGGAGGTGCAGGTGGAAAGTCAGGTTTACCTGCTGATCACAGTGATATTCTAAAGCACAGGGGTGGCTGGTGCCCAGCTCATTTAACTGAGAACAGTTATCCTGAGGCATCTCCTCCAGCTGCTCCATTGGAAGGGAAGCCAAAGGTGGAGAGCAGCCTTGCTGGTCACCCCTGGCTCCTCCACCGGTCCATGCACGCAGCAGCAGCTCCAGAGGCAGGTAGCAGCAGGGAGCTGGGCTGGAGCTTTGTTTCTTTTAAGGGCTTCCAGTGAAATCGTTATTTCCAGCCTCAGGCCCGCTCCAGGGGGCTCCTCTGAGGCAGGCCCTCAACCTCCATGCCTAAAATTCACCAGCCCACCAGCACGGGGCCAGTGCCTGGGGCAGGCCAGCACTGCGCTTGCATGGCAGGGGCTGCTGTGCAGCTCCCCTCCCTCTCCCTGTCCCTCCACAGCCCCAACCTGCCCATGTCTCACAGGAAGTCTCCTGCCATCGCGGTTTCTGCCTCGGTCGCGGCATCACAGAGAGTCTCGTGTGGACGAGGACGGATGCGTTTCTTGCTGTGACTCACCCTCCTCCTCCCCCCTCTTCTTCCACAGCAACAGTTGGAGGAAGAAGCAGCCAAACCACCAGAGCCTGAAAAACCCATCTCCCCTCCTCCTATCGAGTCCAAACATCGCAGCTTGGTGCAGATCATCTACGACGAGAACAGGGTGAGTCCGAAACGATGGAAGTACGAACGCGTGATCGTGCCGTGTCACCCTGGCCAGGGATGGGAGGTTGGTAAGAGCCGGGTGGGGGTTTCTCCTGGGCGTTACCCCTGGGGTGGAGGCCATGGGAGGGGGATAGATGGAGCCCTGTCAGTACAGTGACCACAGAGGGCTGAGCCATGAGGAGCTCGCTCTGCCTTTGTGGATGAGCACTAAAGTCTTCCAAAGAACCTGCCTGGGGGTTTTCTGCAATCAGCCTTAGATATGAAGTGTTCAGGAGATGCTTCAGACTCCTCTCTGTAAAATAGTTTGTTTCATCCTCTCCCCTGGGAGTGAACCTGGTCGAAAGCTGTCTCATGGGATGAGCTTTGGCGTGGTGGGGTGGTCTGCGTGGACGGAGGGGGACATCTGTGGTGCTCCAATACTGGCAGACCAGCTACGAGCTCTCCTGGCTGCCCTTGGGGCCCCCAGGCTGGAGCATAAGGGATGTGGATGCAGCCACGGCTGGATTTGTGGATATTGGATGCTGTAAATAGCATTAGCAAAGGTCAGGCTGGCATCCCTGGCTCTGGATCTCTGCCTTGACCGCTCATTTGTCAGCCGTTGCCTGTAATAGCAGCCTGAGGAGACATGAATTTTGCTGTGTGCATCGGAGCGATGCTTGGAAATTGGGCCCTTTGGTAGATAATCAAGCATATTCATTTTCATTTAGGTGTTGGATAAAAAGGATGATTTTGCATAAAAGGAAAACTACCAGTCGCTAATTATTTTGAATTGCGAGGCCTGCGATTTCACTGGGAGCTGCAGAAATCCAGGTGCCCAACTCCTAAAAAGAAAAAAAATCGCCTACCCTGCGCTCCCAGGCAGTGCAGTTTTTGTGGTTTTCCTTTTTCCATCTGCTTCTCTCCCTGAGCAGTAGGAAACCCAGCAGTGGCACGGTCTGTTGTGCGAGTGGGTGAAGGCTGAGGTCCATGTGTTTGAAGCATTAGGAAGCACCAGCTTCACAGCACTGGGCTTTGGGGGCAGATGCTGAGTGTTCCTCAGAGCCATTCTCACCACCAAGTGCCCTCTCTGGGGGTCTTGGGCTCGATGGCTCGTGCCTCCTGTGCAAGGGGTGAGATTCAAAGAAAGGAGCTCTCAGACATTTTAATTCCTGTTCCCTTGAGCCTCATCCTCCTTGGACACTCTTGTGTTGCTGGACCGTGTTACAAGGGGAAGAAATGGGTCATGGTGCTGAGGCAGGAGGGAAAGGAGATCTTCAACCATCACATCCCTAACAGGCTGTGTCATAGCAGTTCCTGTTAGCTGGAGCTGGCTCAGGGCTGAGTGTCCTGCTTTGTCACCTCTTGTCTCTGCCCAAGCCAGGGTTTCACTGTTAACCTTCACGATAGGTGCACTTGTTCCAGGTGGGAGCTCAGCAAGTGAAGGTCATGTCAGACACCAGATGTCTGCATAATTTCAAACCTGGCTCCATGTTTGTGTCTGAGTGTTCCCTGGGACGGGTGAAGGATGATTCTTCCCCGTTCTTGTAAAATCCCCTTGTGTGTAGCGTGTAACAAGCCTGACTGTGGGTAGGAGACTTAAACCAAACAACCTTCCTTTTGGCTTGATAGAAACCACAGCAGGCTGCAGGGAGGTTCCTCCTTTGGAGAAGACAGGATCTATCCATGGGCAATGGAGAGGTGACAGCCTTGCTGGCCCACTGTGATGGCTGATTAGTGATTGAAGGACCTTTCAAGTACCATAACTGGGACATGCCAAGCTGGGGGCTGCAAGGGAAGGGTGTGCTGAGCATTGCCTTCATTGTGGCTCCAGTAACAAAGGTGGGATACACAATGGAATTGTCCTTCTAAAGAACATCCCAGCTTTTGGCCTTTCACATATTGGACACAGTTGGGATGCAGTTTGGTGTTGAATTCCCTTTCCGTGGGGACGGGAGAAGAAAAGGTAGAAGAGGACAGGACTTGGGAGCAGCATCAGTTGAGATCATGGGTAGAAAACAGTGGCTGGTGGTTGGATAGTGGGTTTGGTGGCAGTGGAACCTGCAGGTATACCCAGCTGTCTGTCAGTCATGGGAGAGCCCTGGGCACTCTTGTGCTGACCTGCGGCTTTGCTGCAGCTTAATGCTTAATTGCAAGGTGAGTTGGTGGCAGCATAGGGCCGTGAGCCAGATAAGAGACATATTGATCTGGAGTGGAGAAGGTCGCTGAGCCAAATTTTAAGCCTTTCTGCCTCTTCTGTGCTGTGGAAAAGCAGTGAAGTTGATGCCTCGAGGTCTGCTTGCAGGAAAAGCATTGGTAGCAGCTGAGCCAGGGCTCCAGCCCATGCACAAAGGGAAGGAAAGCCGGATTTACTCGCATCTCTTGGCTTGTGGCTTGAGGGAGGCAGCGCACAGTAAGAAACGCAAATAAAAAGAGGATATTCAGGCCTCGGGAGGAGGCGAGAGAGCAAAGCGCCTCAGAAGAGCTGGCAAAGCCTGAAATGATCTTTTAAAGAGCAGTGTTGTGGAAGGGGCAGAAAGCCAGCCCTTGTGTCAATCCCAGAGCAGGTGGGAGCCGGTGGCTTCGTGGAGGGACTTTCTGCCTGGCTCTGGCTTAATTTTTCATGAACCATGGGTCTGTGCTTCACCAAGCACGCGGGTGCTGCCGTGCCCGTTCCCACCGCTCCTGCCAGGCTGGGCCGGAGCCGCACACTGCGTGCAGTTATACCCTGAACAAAGGAGAGACCAGAAACGGTCCATGGGAGAGGAGAGGTTACATGAGGACAGAGCAGCTAGAAACGCCGGAAAATCAAGTTAGCCAGCCATTCTGTGACCTACTTTCCTTTTGGCGATAGCTGTGGCTTTGCAGGCGTGAATGGTTTCTAATTTTAGCTTATGGTTCATCAGGGAAGTCTATATATTTTTCTCACCACCGGGCTGCATATGGATGAGGGGTTGGGATGCAGGTCAGCAATGGACTGTATCTGATTTTCTCAAAATTCAGGTTGGCTGATGCTAAATGCCCATCACGCTGCTGTTCCCTCTTGTGACCTACTTAACGCGTACGATTTGAAAGTTCCTCGGTGTCAGGGAGGATAATTATGGAAAACATGACCTGTAATCCCCTCTTGCTACACTCTGCTGGACAAGTAATTGATTTCCAGAAAAGAAAAGGTGACTGTACAGATTCTGCAGGGGAAAAGTAGAGAGAAGCTGCTCGTCACTGCGGTCAGATCCTGAACTGTGAGGCTGTAGCTGCATTTGGGAGGGTTTTAGGTGACTTGGATTATAGAGGCACAGATGATATTCCATATCCAGGTGCCTCCTGCCCCTGGAGTGTGTGCTGAGTGTAACCACTTTATCTTGCCTCCAGAGCTGAGCTGTGAAATTGCAGGTGAAAAAGTACCTTTTGGGAAATCCTTGCAGTAAAACACAGAAAACCCACACACCCCCAAGCCAAAATTTCAACTGTGAGTGCAAACTGTACCGTTTCTGAAAGGATGTATGGAAATGGGAATTAACATTTTCGGTATTGTCCGTAGATTAAACTGAGAACAAACAAGTGGGCAGCGTTGTCAGAAGCATTTGAGCCCTATTTTCAAAAGTGTGTTTAGTCCTTGAAGAGACAGAGCAATGTTTGAGAACAGTAATGATGGCCAAAATCTCCGAGAGCGTTTGGAGGGTGCCATGGGGAGCTCAGGGGACCATTTTGGCTGCAGGGTGCTCGGGTGCGGGGTGGGCTGTGTTTTCCAGCCCCGGTCATCCCCTCTCCAGGAGCTGCGTGGTGGCAGAGTGACACAGAACTACCTGGGGAAATCGGGTTGTGATGGATGCCTCGTTTGCTGCTGGAGGATGACAGTGATGCAGGTGTTGGGGATCTCCTGAATTAAACCCTGTGAGCAATTGTAGTGTTCTCCCCTGCAGGGGAAAGCTGATCCCTGCCGGGTCTGGCACCTTGGAGGTGGTAGCTGTGTGACACAGCATCCTTGAGGGCTTTAATTTGCACCTCTGGGATGTGTTATTGTACCAACAGAATTTAGCTTTCTTCCACATCAAATCCCCATAACCAGGGCAGATCATCTGTGTGTATTTTTAGCTGTGGCTTTATTCCGCTGGGCCATTCGCGGGATTCCTTGCATCTGCCTTCCCTTGAAATCGATTGAACATACCTGGGCTTGAGGATGTTTTCGTGCTTTAAATGGAAATTTCCAGGTCCCTTGTTAAGAATGGAGAGGAGAGCAGTGTTTCTGTTGCTCCACATTGTGCTCTGTGCCTTTTCCATGGACATAGGGCTGGCTGAGCTCTCCTTGGCGGTGTGTCCTGGAGGAAGCCACTACCCAGCAGTGTGCCGTGGCTTGGCTGGCTGAATTCTCCTCCAAGTCACCTGTGTGCCCAAAGTCCCCATCAGCTGCCCCAATCTCTGCATGCAGAGGTGCCCATGCTGTCTCTCTGAGCACTGTGGAGATGGAGCCCACTGGTGCCCATCTCCAGGTCTCAGTGAGCCAGATGCGGGTGGTTGGAGGCTCCCTGTGGACCCGCCACCCATCGGAGCCAGCAGGACTCCTGCTCAGAGACCAGCAGATACAAAGCAGCTCCCGTGCTCGTGTCAGGCCTGTTCCTGCAAACAAGCACACGTCAGCTTTCCTCTGAAACATTGGCACTTATTTATTGGAGAGGGAGAGGTCGCGTCAGGACATGGCGTGACTTCGCCCTCCGCTGCCACGCCAGGGAGGGGATGCCACGTGCTGTGACCCACCGCAGCGTGGAGAGGGCTGGGATGAGTCCCCCCACGTTGCCCCTGTGGGTGCCAAAGGCTTGGCCGCACCAGCCCACTCCTGCTCTACTGTCAGCCCTCCCTGCCCTGCTGTCAGCCCTCCGAAAAACTGGGTTTGATGCAGTGCAGGCAGTGGAAGCAGCAGCAGTGTCTGTCTTGCTCTTGAGATTGAGCTGGTGGAAATCAATAAGATTAAATTTTAATTCGTTTTCTGTCTTGATGCGTGCTCTTTCAAAAGGGCACAGCTATCTATCTATAAATTCAGCATTATGCTGTAAAATTGGAATTCAAAGGATTGTTTGGAACTTTTTCCACCCCCTGCTGCTGTTGTGTCTGTGCGGAGCCTGTTCCCAGCTATCCGTTTACCCTCCTCAAATACCCTCATAAAGCATTAATGCCCCATCCATAAATAAGAGAATAAATAAATGAAGTCTTTCAGCATTGCAAAGTATAATCTCACTGTTAACTAATCACAGACACTGAGTGTGACTCAGATCCTACAGGGATTTTATGTCTGTAGAACTCTGATTTTCTATGAACTGCTGATTTACATGAGAAAAGGAAGAATCGGGCCTGCCTTGTCAGCACGGAGCTGGTACAGTAAATAAAACCTTATCAGTGAAAGTGCTTTTGAGTATTAAATCTGCAGAGTTTTTTTCAAATTATAGTTTATGTGATAGCTGGGATGGGGGCATTTCATATTTGGCTGCTGAAAGGGCCTTGTTCCTTTTGCTTTTGTTTCTAATAACTTTTATTCTGCCTCATCGGGGCTCAGTGATGCAAAATGAGCTTCCAAATAGTCTGGAGGAAAACTGGAAAGGCCAGAATTCAGATGCTATTGACACATCTGTATGGTAGCGAGATTTCCAAAAAGATAAAATCTAAACAAATAGCCTGGAGTCATGAGAATCCTTTAAGGTTTTATTGGGTTTTAAGGAAATTATTTTTTAATGGTAGTGATGTCTGTTTTTAATGTCTGCTTCAGGATCCGAAGTTCCCAGTAGGTGCATTTACTTAGAAGCTTTGTCCAGGACTAACCCAGACCAGATAAGGCTGTGTCCTGCATTTTCAGGTCCTGGAAATCAAGAGGAGAATTGCAGAGATCCCAAATCTGTCAAAGGGAGGAAGGGAGACCTTGCAACACAGCCCTGGTTCTTTGCACTGGGCAACTGGAGCTTTCCTGTAACTGCTGCAGCCCCAAGACTTGGGTTTTTGCAAGTTTTCTGTGAGAGGGGATGCTGAGATTTAAAGGGGGAAAAATTAGTACCTGTGGTAATAGGAATGATAGACTTTCCCTGTGGAACAGGCACTGCCAGCTTGTGGTTTGGTCCCAGCAGATCTCGGCACAGAGGTAGGGCCTTGGACCACCCCCCTCTTACTCTTTGCTTTCTGCTGCATGTGAAAAGGTGTCTCACTTGGGAGTTTTCACGATTTCTGATGACTTCAGCCACACTTCTCCTGAATTTTGTGTCAAACAAAATTCCATTCCAGCCTGCCTCTTTGCCACGCTGCCCCCACAGCTCTGCCTGTTCCTAGGACGTCGTGCTGGCAGGACAGAACTTTTCCCAGCGCTGCCCTGTGCACGGCCTCCTGCCCCTGGAAGGGCTTTGCAAATCTCCATGTGGGACATGCCTGATCCCAAATAGAAACCCTTCCATTCCCCAGCGCTGCTGCCTACGGGCTGCTATAAATAACCCCGGGAGCACGGTTCAGCTGCAGCAGCTTTGTGCTGCATGGAGCCATGGGCTGGAGTTGGTCCAAGAAAATGCTGCCTCCTAATTTCAGATCCGCTTTCTCAAAATAACTCCTGTGTTTCCTTCTCTTCCATTTTTAAACTTTGCTTTAAGAGGAGCCCACGCAAAATCCCAGACTCTCCCTCTTCTGGTTTCGGATGCTCCGCTGCCTCGTGGGGTCCTCTCGTCATCCCCACGGGAGCTCACATGGCTGGGAAGTTACTCTCCTGCTTGCTTTCCCCCTCCCAAGCCTATTTTAAGTTTCTTCAAAGGAAGAACAAGGGGCTGGAGTTTGCTTTGGAAGCCAAATGTTCTTAGGCGAGAATGGAGATTTTCATAGTCTGATGTAAATGGGAGCAAAATTCAGGCTCAGGGCTTTGGTCCCTCCCTGAACGGCAGTGCTCCGGTGCTGGATCACTATTTCAGGATTTTGTACAAAATCAAGAAAAGGGGTCTTTGCCTGCTGGCTGTGGAACTGCAGAGGGACTGTACATCTTTATGTGTCTCACCAGAGGTATTGGCTCGGTTTTGCTTCCCAATACATTTCTTTCTGTTAAATAATAGGAATTCAGGCATGGGGTGGGGTCATTCAGATGTTGTAGGTTTCCTTCGGCAAGGTCCCTCACTAAACGTACTCCTAATGAAATCAGCATTGGAACCAAGTCCTCGATGGCTGTGCCTTCGGAAAGTAAAGGATTTACCAGGGCTGTTGGTGGTCTTCAGCAAAGGTCCTGCTGCTGCAGGAGGTCTGGTGGGGTTGCTTTCACATCAGAACAGTTTGAGGTTTGTGTAAGTTCTCCAGTCAGGCTTCTGGCTCACTGGCTCCTTAGGGAGGAGCACATCTCCCTGTGTCTGTCTGCCCCTACGGATGATCCCCAGCGTGGTGGGAACCTTCTGCGGGGTGTTTTTATGTCCTTCCCAATTCTGCCTCCAGCTCTCACCTCCTCGCTCTGCTGGGCCTTTCAGACAGCTCGTTATGGTTCTGCTATGATCTGATAAATGCAGCAAGGAGCATCAGCAATTACAGTGGGTGTCAAGTGTTAATTGGGCAGCTTTCAAGATAGAGGCATTTCTTTGTGTACGTACAAAGATATGACGTGCTCGGAATAGCTTCCCCTCCTGATCTTTCGTTCTGGAGACGTGTATATTGCAGTCGGTTAATGCAAGACAAATTATGCCATTCTTCTTGATTCGCCACATGTTCTGCCTATGGTGATTTGCCTCTGGCTTGTCTCATTAAGTTGTCTAAACATGGCAAATGCAGCAGCTGAACATACTCAGCTTTCTCTCGAAGTTAATCACATTGTACACACGGGCCTGCAGCATCACTGGTCCCTTGCTGTGCCATCCACCTCTGCCAGGGCATCCTCCACCAGTGCTGATGCCCAGGAGAACAGGCCCATGGTGGGATTGCCTGCCTTGAGCGGAGCTGAAATCCTCTGCCTGTAATTATGCTAACTACCATTAATTGGTTTGCTGCTTTCTGTCCCAGGAATGCATCAAAAAAATTTGGGTAAGCTGATGCTTCCTACTCACCAGCAGCCAATGGCGGGCTGGAGGGCACTGGCCAGATCACCCCCTTGGCAACAGATGTAGAGTGGTTTCAGCAGTTTTAATGATCCCTTCTGAAAATCTTGCCCCTTGGTTTTAATTCTGTAAGACTTCTGAATGCCACAGTGCTGGTGTTCTCCGAGGTCAGCAGATTTTATAGCTCATGGAGACCAAAATATTAAGCTCTGGCTCAGAGAGAGCCATTCTTGTGTGATTAATTTTTCCAAGGGGCAGGTCCCTGGGCGGACTTGGCTCATTCCCATTGACGGAGTCAGGTGGGCAGTGGGGGAAACTTCGTGCAGTGACTGTGACACCTGTGAACTCCATGGTCTGGTGTGGGGAGCCCTGCAGATAACCAGGCAAGGATGCCTTAACAGCGGGGCTGCTGCCTGCCTTGTGCATACATGTGGGGATGGTGCCAGAGTGGGCTCGCTGTGTGGTTTCGTCTCTCTCAGCCTCCTTGAAGTTGCCTCTAAATTGTAAACAAGATTTGTGTCATCCCAACCCTACAGTAAATAGAGGAACTGGACATCTCCTGGTCGCCTTGCTGTGGTGAGGCACCTGATACAGGCTTTGCAGCTGGGCTGGGGCTGGTTTTGGCCAGGACCATTCGACTGGGGCTGTTTTCCAGGGCGCTGAGCCCGACTGGGGGCAGGGTGACTCACGCAGCTGCTCGGGGCCGACTCTGCTAAAGTGCACGCTGGCAGATCAGACTGTGTGTGGGTGTGCGAAGCCCTGGCGAGGTGCTTGCACACCTACAGCTGCACCAGGGCTTCTGAGGACCCGGCGCCGGCGGGGGGTTAGGGTGGATGCGGGGCCAAGCGGCGGGGCCATGTGCCAGCCTTTGGTGAGACATCCCTGTGCTGGTACCCTGGGAAACTCATCCTGCCCTGAACCAGAGTGAAGGTGAGAGGTCTCTGCTGCTGGAGAGCATTTTGAGATGGACCCCTGGAGCTGAAATCCCTTCCCTGCCCTGGGGGATCTTCACCCAGGGTTTGCCAAACCTCACAGCTCTGCCATGAGACCAGACCCTGCTTCCCAGCCCCAAGGCTCAGCTCCCTGTTTTAGGCATCTGTGGATTTTCTCTCTCCCCTACCCAGAAATAACTAAAACTACCTATTTTATCTGCACCTCTGAAAATCCATCTCCTTATCCCCCTCGCTGTCAGGTATTTGGCTTTAAGAGCTCAGCCTGTGGCGTCGGCAGCGTGCAGCAATCTGGATTTATCGGACTGTCAGTAACCCCCCCTGAACAGCCTGGCTTTGCGAGGAAGTGCTGTTTACTGAAAATGTCATCTTTTATTTAGGCTCTTGCTGCAGCCAACCCATGTCTTTTTTTCAGGCCTGTTTAATTAGTAACCACCGCACAGCCCCCGACACGTGTTCCTGGGTGGTTTTTTTCCCTTTAATAAGCACTAGGTAGCTTGGCCAGGGGCGGGAGGGGGACGGAGAAGGGCTCCTCTGCGGCAGGGAGGGGAGGGAAGCGAGAGCATGACGAGGAGCCAAGGGCAGCTCAAATCTAACGATCACATGCTCGTGAAGCGATGAATCCTAGAAAGGGCATCTCTGCGTGCGTGCCGGCTTGCCCGCCCTCCTCCTCGCAGGGCGGCCGTGCGGAGGTAACGGGGCATGATCCCCCGCCTGGCACCCAGAGGGGTCGGGGATTTGGGTCACTTCCCGGGCAGAGCTTGGATGCATTAAAGTCATGATAACTCAAGTTGCCGGAGCCTTTCGCCCGCGGGGTTTTCCTGCGGGTCCAGGGGCTGAGCTGGACCTTTCCACCCACTTTCAGGCAGGGGTGGGATTTGTTGACGGCTCTGTGGATGTTTTGGAAGTGGTTTTAGCAGAAGGGAGAGCTGGAGCAGAGGGCTGCGACTTGTAATGGCACAAATAACTTTTCTTCTCTCTGTCCTCTTTCCTCCCTGCAGAAGAAGGCGGAGGCTGCCCACCGGATCCTGGAAGGACTGGGTCCCCAGGTGGAGCTGGTGAGTGTTACCTCTGGCTGTGGGGAGTGGGAGCTGGGCCAGGTTTGGAGAGGTTCCTGGGTGGTGAGCGATCGCAGCACCCTGTGTGTGTGTGTGTGTCTGTCTGTCAGAAGGAAGCCTGCTGCTGGCCTGGACCTCTCGCTGGCACAGCACCAAGGCAGGAAGCAAAGTGACTGAGATGAGTACTGAAACACAGGCAGACACACACACACACACAGAGCCCTCTTCGGAGAGCCTTAACCCTTTGGCTCCCTCCTCGCGCGCTGCAGAGGATCTGGAGGGTGGAAGGGGCTCCAGCACAGTCTGCCTCCTCTCGGGATTCTGATGGCTTTGTCTGCTGGTGGCAGCCGCAGCACTGGGGCTGTGGGGCTGCTGCCTGGGCAGCCGACCTTGAGGTGCTGTATGGAGGGCTGGGTGCTTGGACTCTCCTCTGTCCCACCCGCTGTAAAGGGAGGAGGGTGCTGGAGGGTGCTCTGTGAGCACAGCTCGGCCGCAGCTGCGATGACCTGCAGGTATCAGGACTCGCACGCTTCCTATTTCAATCTCCCTCATGCACAGGGAATCTGAGAACAACTTAGAATAAATTCCCAATTTTGGGCTACCCCTTCATCCAGCAAAATCTGTCTGTAAATCAGAGGACTGATTGGTGGAGGGGTGGCTGGAAACAACCCCTGAGGGGCTGAGTCCTGGAGAAGGATGCCTGGAAAAGGTGTGTTGGCAGCAATGCCGGTGGAAGGATCAGACCCACTCTGACAGAGCATCTGCTGCTTTGCATCAGCCATGGGGTGCAGTGGAGGGAGCCATTCCTGTGAGGTGGGAGCAGGCAGCTCACAGGCCTCAGCAGCTGTAATTTGGACTTGCCTTGTGGAGGTGGTACAAATCGCTGTCTTCCCTGGTGCGTAAGGGAGAGGTCACAGGGGAATTACTGTACGTGTCAAAGCCCACTTCCTTCTCGGGGAGGTAACACTCATTATTTTTCCTCTGAGTCACCAGGGTCAAACCTTTTGCTCTTTCTGCTCTGAAGATTGGCAGTGCCTGGGGTTGGTGCTTCCTCATCTGAAAGACGTTGCGTTTCCTTTCCTTCCTCCTCCCGTTTGTTTTTTTCCTCCCATTTTTCCTTTTTTTGAGTCTATTGATGCTTTGTCCCTGGGTGCTGACACTGCACAGGAGAGCTGCAGCAGAGCCCAGTGCAATCCCTTCCACTGTCACCCTCCCTTCCTCCTTGGAGGGCAGGGGAAAAAAACCTCTCTGAGAAAACCCTGCAAAGCCCCGGCTGGGCTCTCTGTGCGTCTCGCAGACTGTCTCACGTGTCTGCCCAGAGAGAGACACTTCCTATGGCCCAGCCCCCACGCCATGCCAGGCACAGCAGCACTGGGACCTGCCAACGGCCTACAAGAGACAAGATGGATAGTCATATCTTTTTCTGAGTTGGAAAGGAAGCAGCTCCAGGAAGGAGAGCACTCTCTGCCCGATGCGCCCGCCTGCTCTAACAGTGTCACACACCACGTGCAGGTCGCAGTGGAAATCGGTTGGTCACGGCAGAGATGCTGGAGGTTACGGGGTCCTGAGTGCTGCTGGCAGGATGGAGCTGGAATTCCCAGGAAGCAGGGATCCAGTTCAGGTCTTGGGAAGCGTCCATCTACGTCAGGAGGAGATTTAGTCAGTAAACCAGGACTCTGCTCATTTCATCCCTCCAGTGTAGCTGTACCATTTAAAAATGACCCCATGTTTTCCTCAGGGAGAAATGTCTTTGAGATGTGTTGTCTGAACCCTGCAGTGGGCAGAAAGCAATTGAAACCTTTTGTTCTGTTTTATTTCTAAAGAGCTTTCAGTAAATCCAGGGCTTTCCCAGTAATAGCTTTGCATTGCAATTATGTTTTTCTTAAATGTCATTCCCCAGAGAAATGCATTACATGTCCCTAACCCTGGAAGAGCATTGTGGATGTTTTGAACATGTCACTTTACCCATCTGACCTGTCAGCTTTACTTCTCCATACGCAGTGGGAAAGGTGGAATTCTGTGCAGATTGCAGACAGCTCTGAGGGAAGATGCTGTTTTACAGCATGTTGAGAATAAAGTTTCTATAACTATTTAATCTGTGAGGGTAAGTTCCCTCTGGGTAGCTAGAACTTGTCTCCCAGGCTTCCTCCGCTGCATGGGTTGAGTTATGGTGCCGAGGCTGTTGTGCAGACAGAAATCTCTTTGAGGTGCTGGTGTCATATGGATCTTGTGTTTGGGTCCCAGAGTTCCTTACTTCTGAGTGTTTGGGCATTTTTTTAAAATTGATGTGTTCCAGTGTTTGTCTGCTAACACTTAGGTTTTCTTACTAAAAATTAACTGGCTGTTTATAAAGAGGTTGTAATGGAAAGGAATAATCAGCTTTTAGAGAGCTGGGTGCCATCAGGGCATCCCTAATGTGATCCCAGTGTGCACACGAGCATCTTCTAACCCAGGTCCAAACCAAAATGTTAATTCCACTGCTTCTCCCAGGAGGAAGGTCTCTGTGACCCACCATATGCCAGCTTCTTTTCTTTGATTTTTGTGAGCAGAAAGGGAAGAGAACCACTTCTATTTATCAGTATTTCCAGTTCCTGCAGTCTTCTTCCAAGAGACAGTCACTGGTCAAGGCCACCCAGCGGTTCCTCCGGTCAAGCCTTTCCAGGGTGACTGTGGATGTGATGCTCTGGAGCTGCGGCTCGATTTCTTCTCTCCCTGGTGCAGACCTGCCTCTCTCGAGCTACGTGATGAGACGGATGTCTGTGTTCCTCTGAGCTTTCCAAGCGTGAAGTGCACAGCCAGCTCTGAGCCTGGAGTCAAACCAGCAGCTCTGAGAGGATTCATGATAGAAACACCCCTGGGGAAGGGACACAACTGAGAATGTCTCCGTCAGGAGAACCGGCTTGTCCCCCTCATCTGCGCTGGCTCTGCCAGCACAGGGTGGCCAGGTGTCTCCTGGCAGACTTGCAGCCTGTTGTCCCCTCACCAGGTAATGGATGCTCGGATGCTGCTATTAGCCCTGCATCCCTCCTGGAACACGGCAGCTCATCTCACCGTCTCTTTCTGCCTGGGGATTACGTGCTTCTTATGTGCCCCTTCCGCCCAGGGATTACGTGTGCTTTCCCAGCGAGGAGGGGCATGTCCAAGGGCAGCCAGGAAAAGGAGCTGATGACTTGTTGGTGCCAAGGTGTAGCAGGGATGGGCTGCAGAGAGGAGGGAGAGCTACACCCAGTCTGTGTTCTGTGCGGATCGATGTGGCTGTCCCGGTGTGTGGCAGGGGAGAAGTGAGGCAGTATCTGTTTTAAGGAGCAGCAGAGACAGGCTGACTGTGCTGAAAAACAAGCTTCTGTGCCGAGCACCTGTGATGGGGAGATACCACGTAGGAGGTGAGAGTAACACCTTCTTCAAACTGGAGGAGAAGGGAACCCACCTCTGTTTGCAGGTCCTGTCCCCTCCAGTGCTGCTCACCTGACTGAGCAAATGCTCGGTGGATGTTTTGCTCTTTTCCTGTGTTCAATCTGAGATGAAATCGAGTGGACCCTGAGCGTAGCCTCAGCCCTATGACCGCAGTAGGAGGGTGGTGTGTCAGCATCCATGGCCAGGGTGCTGCCTTCAGCCAGGAATTGGATGTCACACATCCCTATGCCTGTGTTTGGCCACAGATGTTGTATGCTCGCAGCTGGCTTGGGGAAGTTTTGTGGATGAATTGCCTTAGTACTTTCATGGTGTTTCTGTGGTTGGACCTGAGCTGTGGTCATTAGGTGCCCAGTTGCTGGTGATGGTTAGGCCATGACAAGCTTTTGGTTAGCCCAGTCTTTGGACATGTTCACAGCAGCTTAGACAGTGACTAGAAGTGTTGAAGGCCTTAATCCTGAGCATCTTGTCAGTCTGCTGGTGTGGACACAATTGATGGCAGGTCCTGGAGTGTGGCCTGAGCTGTTAATCACAATGGGTGGAACTGAGCGTGGCCTCTGTGGTATCTCTCCCTTCCAGAGGTGGGACCCTGTATTGTGGCAGGTTCCCAAGGGTGGGAGGGGAGAGGTAGCAGGGCAGTGACCAGCTGAAGGTGACAAGGGATGGATCCAGCTCTTCTGACTCCCCATGGATGTCCCTGGCACTGAGGATGTTGGGAGCAGAGCAGCCCCACGATGGGTGCTCACATCTGGTGTTGGAGACAGCCACAATCACTGGCCTCTCCAAGGGGCAACCCTGGGAAAAACATTCGTCCTCTGGAGCCCAGTTGCCCCTCCTGAGGGACAGACAAACATTGCTCTACATACGGGTGCTGGGGATTGCGGGACATGCACAGGGGCCAACCTAACCCTGGAATTGCTGGAAACCCCAGGGGTGAATGCTTGTCCTGCCTGCAGTTGCCTGCGCTTGGCTTCCTGGGAGGGCTCAGGCAGGCTTTTGCCGTGTAGACATAACAACTTGCAGCACACAGACTGTCTCTTCCCCCTCCCCAAGCCCCCCTTTCCCCTCGCCTCCCCCGTGTCATATGTTCCGAGGCGCACTGCGTTTTTCAGTCGGTGAATAACAGCCACGTACTCGCCGTGCCGTGTTTATCTGGACGACGTCGCAAATTGCTTGTTCTGAGCCGGCTCGCTCGAGCACCGCCTGCCCTCCCACGGGCTGAGCCGGGATGCACCGGGACTCGAGCGGCGCTGCCGGGAGCCAGCACCCTCCAGTACGGCCGGGAGCGGGGCTGGGGGCACGGGGACGGGCGCCTGGGCTGGGAACCTGCACCGAGGCGGCGGCGCTTCTGATGGGTTTAAGTTCCTAAATGTCAGACCGTACCTTTTATACCTTTTCATTTTTTCTTATTTATTTCAGCCATTATACAACCAGCCTTCAGACACCAGGCAGTACCATGAAAACATTAAAATGTAAGTATGTGGCAATAAAGCTCTTTTAAATGTCAGGTTGGGTATTAGGCTGGAGTGGGAGGGATGCCAGCTCGCTCCTAGACCCGGATTAAAACTGCCGAGGAATTGTGAGCATCCTATCAGAGCTGCTCTGGGTGCCTGAAGCACAAACCAGCTCCAGGAGCCCAGTGGTCAGGAGCTGTAGCTTCAGGTGGATGCTGAAGATGCTGTTTGATTTCCTCAGGGGGGTGGATGCAGGTCCTGTCTGGTCCTTTGATGTTTTCCCTGAGAACACTCACCTTGAGTGCTTTCCTCTGTATTTCACCAATACTGAAGTACAAAATCAGCTGCCAGCATGTGTGCGTGTGTGTGTTTGCATGAGAGAAAGATGAGGTAAAATGGAAAGTTGCAATTACAATTAGATTTTCATGAAGGACCACTTGAATGTCTAATAACAACTGGTTATTTCAAAGATACTTACTGAGACTTAGCAATCATCTAATTTGACTTATCACCTCAATACATGATTTAATCATCAGCATGTGTTTAATAACCAGAGTGACTTCCTGAACATAGAAGAAATGTAACAGATAATGAGAATAGCAATAATTGTGATTATTGTTGGAAATTTAAATAGTCAAACCAGATCTGAAACTTTTTATCTGCCTTGAATGAACTGATGATTGCTCTGAGCTGCCTGCAGCGTGTCTATTTTGGTATGGGCTCGGTCAGCTGGTGATAATCATCTTTAATAATCTATTAACAAAAGTTAATAATCTCTTGCTTTTCAGCAGTATGTTAATTGATCCTGGGGAATTACAGGGGAAGAGTTCCTGTACCTTTGCTCTAGGGGAGCGTGGTGGGAGCTGGTGGTGTTTAGGGGCTGTCTTGTCCCCAAGGGCTGCACTGAGGAGGGTTTGGTGATGTGACCTGTTCAGTGCCTGGCCCCGCTCCGTTCCTGCTCCACCCAAGGCTTCCTGGATCATCCCAGCAATGCACTCGCTGTAAAACATTCAAACCCAGCATCACCCCCAGCCCCTCGGTTCCCACGGGGCTCAGGGGGTGCCTGTCGGTTCAGTGGGCTGACAGCTGATAAACCATCTTGTGCAGTACCAGGTGCTGGCCCAAGGACGTGTTCTCTGTACTGTTGGTTGTCACCCCTGGCAGTGATGGTGTGTGGGAGTCACCAGCTCCTGGGGACCCTCTCAAGCCATCTCTGGCCCTGTAGCCATCCTAATCCAGGCACCGAAGGTGGCGATTTCAAGCTGATTGCAAGTTTTGTCCTTGAAAGAACGAGTTAAAAGTAGATCCAAATACTTCACCCACTCTCCATTCCCCTGCCAATATTTGTGGGTTTGTGATCACATTTTCCTGTGATTTAAACAATTTCCTGTCCTGGGTTGCTGCCTGAAAGACGGGCGCAAACAAGAGGGAACTGAGTGCGCAGGTCAGGAGCGAAACTGTTGACAAGAGGTGAAGGCCAGTCCAACCAGCTTCCCATGCCATGGGAGCACGTGCTCCCCTCCATCCCTGCCCCTGCAGGCATCCGTAGGGTTATCCCCACCCCAGGCAGCAGCAGTCCCTGTAGCGGTGGTGGTGACAGACCAAGGAGAGGTTGAAGCAGGCAGGCTTGGGGTTAATGTTCGCTGTGATTAATGCTGCAAAAATACGGGAAGGAAACCACACATTTTAATGAAAAGCCTCCGTCTCCTCCTTCCAGAAGCCTGGCAATTAGCTGCCTTCAGCTGGTTATTGATGCCAGCCGAGCGCAGTTACAGATCTAGGTCAGAGAAAGGCCCCTGAGCGATCTGGGTTCCAGATGTTGGCTGCTTTTGGACACAGGTCTGCTTCAGAGGTCCTGGGGTCTGATCTGCACTTTGCTACTTGTTGATGGACGTGCAGAGAAATTGGTGTGTGCTTTTTTTCCATCTCTGTGTCCCTGCTGCACGTAAAAGCACATTTGGATGCTTGGGGGGCAGATAGGAAATCAAGATTTCAGTGATTCTTCCAAGCAAATGATTCAGGGTCCTTTGACCAAGAGGAAAAGATACTAAACTTCCCTGTTTTGACCAAGTCATGCTTGGATGTTCACATATATATAACTTCTCCATGGGATGCATTTGAAGTTATTTTTTGTCTTTCCCTCGTTCTTAATATGTTTATGCCTTTCTGCTTCAGAAGAGCAGCTTCTGCTCTGTAGCCTGGAGGTGGCTGTTTCCATAGGAGATGGAGTAAATCCTCAGGGCGCTGGGACACACCAGCCAGATGCATTTAGAGCACCAGGACAGCTGCCAGGACACCACAGGTTATATTTTGCCAAGGTGTAATTGGATGCAGATTCTTCTGAACAGCTTCACCCTATGCAGATTTAGCCACGATGAAAAAGCCTTTTGGCAGATTGATGGAGAATCATCTGGGGTTTGATTCTGTCCACAAACCCTCGCTGCACCCTGGCTGTGTTGTGCTAAATGGAAACTGCTGCCATGTGAGGGTGGTTTTGGAGCCTCATACCTGGGCACAAGATGGCCAGGCTGTTAACTATCACAAATACCTTTTATAGGTTGGGGTTTGGTTTCTTTTAAAACGTTTCCTGGTGTGGATTTTTTTTTTTTTTCTCAGTTGAATGTTTGCAAATGTCAGTGGGAAGGCATTTGAATATCACAAAGCCAGGATTCCTCGATTTCTCCACAGCCATACTCTCTGCCTTGCAACACTCATTTAATTCTCCCTTCTTGTTTGCTTTGCTTTTCAGCTGGGATGAGTCACGTATGCTAATAGAGCTGACTGGGGAGTTACCGGCAGAATTTCTACTCTTACTAAAATGTTACCGGTCTCTTATTTTCATGGAGTTTTATGGCCTGTCTCCTATTCAGTACAGTTAAAATTAATTTCATGCCCCAGTTCATTCCAGTGTTTGCAGCTTCAAAAGCTTTTAAGTCCTATTTAGCTGCCTGGCTGTGCTCTGTTACCCGTCTGCGCGGTCCCTTCGGTTCACCTGTGAGTGCAGGCTTCGAGCAAACATGGTTAATTTTGTATGCTACATCTGCCACGGGATCCAAGGCACCCTTGAGTGGTTTGTTCCAAAGACTTGACCTACCTTTGATGGCACTGTGTCCTTTCTGTTTGAAATACCTGCTCTGTCGGAGGGAAGGGCTCTGCCGTTTTCTCATCAGGAAAGAAGAGAGCGAGGCAGTGTTTAGTGCCCTCATTTTCTAGGGATGGGGTGAGTTTTGCCCCTGTAGCTGGCTTGGCCCTGGCTGTTTTTCAAGGTGAAAATTTTTTTGGCTTTACAACAGACCAGCAAGTTCCTTCAAGATGAGTCACAGCCGTGAACACAACTGGAGACCACTTGAGTAATTCTGCATCAGTTGAGGAGGTTACAAAGACCCTTTTATTACATTTTGATGAAATACTACAAATGCAGAAGGCACTTAGTGGTGCACCAGTGAAGCACCAGTGCATCTGGTCAAGGTCTGTTATTTCAGTGCTTTGCCAGATGGATGTACAAGGATGAGAGATGCCCTTCCTGCCCTGCCATGGTAGTGACTTTACGTATTCCCCAGACTCCTGACTCTAAAGATATTAACCTTCTTTCCTCCAAGTGTTTGAAAAATGACAAGATGTTGTTCACATGAGCAGGATCAATTACCTGCTGTCTGTTTGGAGAGATAGTCTCCAAGGGGGCCTTCGTCTCTACGGCGGGAAATTCCTGCTCGGTCAGCCATGAAAAACAGCCTGGTAGGACTCTCCTCCCCCCCTTCCCAAAGCAGTCATCTTGCAATCATCTTCTGTGAGATTTGTATTTGAAAGCAAAACGTGAGCTTCTGAGCCTTGAAAAAGCACACAAAAAGGAAAAGTGAAGGGCCCAGGGTAAGTGTGTGCAAGGTGCTGTTCACAGGGTTTGCTTTCAACCTTCCCTTTGAGAGCTTCTCCTTGCTGTTCCATTGAAATTCAGGAACGTCAGGGTGAAACCAGGCTGCATCCCCTTGAGATGCTTGGAGAGGTGTTGGAGAACCAAGGTCTGAGTGTAAAGTTAAAACAGATTGAGAGCTTGGTGTGATTTGGGTTTTCTCATGTGTCCGGATCCAGTGGCAGCAGAGCTGAGTGTACGGTTAATATTTGCACATTTGGATTGCTGTCTGCAGCTGAGAGCTTCTCAGGGAGAGGGGGGGAACTTTACCTCAGCAGGATCAAAATCTGAAGTCAGGATTTTAAGAGAGATTTCGAGGCTTCTGAATATCTTTTTATTTTCGAAAGCTCCCCCCCCCGCCTCGAAAGAGCAGAACAGCTTTCTTCTGAAAGTCTCTCTACTGTGGCTTTCAAAATCACTTGTCACATTGGGAAATTTTAACATCTTTTCATTACTTGCTGTTTAGGGGATTTAGTAGCACTGGATTGCCTCTAAATTCATAGTTGAAGCCTGACATGTAACACAAATGTTCTTTCAAACCCTGTCATTACTAATGCATTCTCTTTCAGGTCTTTTTATTAGTGCTTGTAGACATTTTCCTCATTAGAAATTCACCTAGCAGCTCCCCGCTCATCCCATTCAAGGTTTCTCATCTCTTTTATTCTCTATTGGCATGCACCAAGGCAGCAGCATTACCTGGTGATGAATTACTAAATGATGGAGACACACACTGCTACCTTCTGCTTCTTCCTCCTGCCAGTGAAAGTGTCCACCTGGGCTTCAGGGGAAGACAGAGGCGTAGGATGGGTTCCTGACTGATGGTCAGAAGTGCTTCTGCACTTGCCTTTGTCTCATTTTGGTCCTGAGCTCGTAGGTGCTAAAGGGGATGGGCAGGAATTTCCCATCTGGTGTTAGGAACTGTGGTTGTGGATGTAGCTGCTGCCCAAGGGGTCACTTGAGCACCTTCACAAGTAGATGGCACAGGGACAGGGCAGGCAGTGCTGGGGGTCTGGCCAGGGCAAGCTCTGATAACAAGGTGTCCGTGTTTGCCAAGGCATCTCCTTGGAGCATCTCACTGGCCTCAGTGTGTGAACCAGTGAATTGACAGCGTAAACTGCTTCATGAGTTACGATGCTGAGTTTGGACCTCCAATGCTGAGTGCAGTTTGGAGCTGCAGAGGACATGATTTGAGAGCCTGGGAATGGCTTCAGAATGGCTGCTTTCTCTTGAGCGTTGTTTCTGGGCACAAACAGCCTACCTGACTGTACATCCAGACTTATGAACCTCTGCCACTCTCCTCTCAGAGGCACAATAGTGCTGGGAGTTTAGCCCATCCCAATGCTCAAGGGCTCTGGGGTAAGTTAACTAAAGATCTGATTCCCTTTTCTTCCCCAGAAAACATTGCTGAATATGGGAAGGGACTGCTCCAAACAGCTGGCTTTCCAGGAGCGTGCCCTGCCGTGGGGTTAGTAGGTTACAGTGTGTTAGCAGCTGGAGCTCTGTGCTCCAGCCACTTCAGAGGGAGCGAGGGAATGCGTGCAGTGACCCGTGAACAGGGTGACCTGCTCCCTGCCCTCGCTGCAGGGCGTGCTGTGGCTGCAGGGAATCGGTGACTGCCCTGAGCTGTGGCTGCAGATCCTGGCGCCAGTGATGAACAGGAGCGGCCTCACCAGGGGGGAGGACAGAACTGTTTTGGTCTCCGTTGCCTCTTGGCTGGTTTCACCTTGGAGCGTTCTTGCTGTGCTACTCGGGTCCCCTCATTTGCAGATCTCCCATCTCCCTGTGCTTTGTTTGGCTGGAGTTGCCAGGAGCTCCCTCCGTTTCCTACCCTTGCCTGCATGATCCGTCTCGCTGTGCAATGGCGTTGCCAGCTGCTCGCTGCCTCCTTCCCATCGCTCTCTGCAGCTTGGTCCCTACTTTGTTTGCCTTGGCTGTTTGATGAAAGACGTTCCTGTGTAATTAAATACCCCTGATTAGTTTTGCTCAAATATCAAACTTCCTTTCATCTCGTCTTGCACCGGCTGAAGGTCTCGGCAGGCTCAGCCAGGTGTGCCGCAGTGCATCGGCTCTTTGTATCCTTTGGGAGCCTTATCCCAGGGCTTTGGCAGTGTCCACACGTGGGTACACACCAGCACCGACACGCATGTGTGCACGCACATCCTTTCAGTATCGCAGCCTCCGGAAGGATCGTGTCCAAGTCATTCGTGGGGATCTGAGCCAAGTGACTCAAAAGTCAGAGCTACAGGTTCTCTCCTTAACTGGCCCCATTGTGAAAGCCATAAAACAAAAGCAGCCTTGGGCCAAGCCAATGAAGGTGGAAGCGGCTGCTCCCACAGGGCTCACTTTGCTTTGCTCGGGGAGGGAGATGGGTTTCTCTCAGCGGTTTGGAGGCTGGCTCCAAGGATCCTGCTCCGGTGTGGGCTCACCTGTCAGGGCAGTGAGGCTGGGAGGTGAGGATGAGTTACACAAGGATAAAAACCTCTCGCAGAATCACACCCAGAATTATAGACAGTGTGTGAATCCTGCTTTCTGGGCGGGATGGAGGCAACTCTGTGCCTGGCGTCTGCAGGAGCTCACCGGGGCAGTGTCTCTCTGGAGAAGGCTGTGGTGTGTGACCCACACTGGCTTGTCTCCTGCTCCCTGCGGAGGAGCAGAGAAGTTGCAGGAAAAGCTCCTCTGGTGACCAAAGGTCTGGAATAGCTTTTGTCACAGAGAAGGTAACTGCATGTTGTGTCCTAATGCTGGAGTAGAGCTGGCATCAGAGGGAAACGTTAGAGCGGGGCTGCACTGAAGTGGGCGAGTGGGAGATGGCAGCTGGTGCTGGGGGATGCTGTGTGAGGCTGAGGGGCCCACCAGAAGCAAGGTCCTTCCCCATGGGTACACCAGGGAGCCCACAGCCACAGGGAAGTCAGGAATGCAGATGGGCACCATCCATTAGATGAATCGTTGACCACAGGGATGGGGATGTGCCATCTGGCAGGCTTCAAACACCAGCTCGCCAGAAGCTGGGCAGGCTCTGTGTCTTTCCCAGCCTGCCCTGTCCTTAGGGACACCGCCGAGGACAGGGCAGGGAGCTCGCCTGTTCTCCCCACCCGGTGTGGTGTGACGTCCCAGCCCAGCAATACTTAAAACTGCCCACAAGAGTCACTGTTGCTTTATCTAAGGAGCCTCCATTCCTCCTGCCTGGGAACTGCCTGATTTCTTCACCTCTCTGCTGTTCAGGTCTCCATCCGTGATGCTTTTCTTGTGCCCCAGAAAACCACGGGCTGGGGAGGAGGAGGAGGAGGAGGAGGAGGATGGAGGAGGGTTGGCACCTTGCATCAGCGACCTTTGCCATGTGCCGCTCCACAGGGGTTGTATCCGTGCCCGACTCCCAGCAGACAGCCCTCACCTTCCCCGCCTGAGCCGCAGAGGTTGTGCTCGGCTCGGGTGATTTGCCCAGGGAGCACAGCGTGTGCTTTGGAGACATGTGGCCCGAATTAACCTCCCTGCAAACGGTTTCTAAGTAACAGCAGTACATGTAGCAAGATAAACTGTGAAGCCTATTTATATTTACCGAGATTGTATTAACCTTTGAAAGGTTGACCTTATGCAAAAACAAAACACAACAAAAAAGATAAAGTGGCAAAAACATTCAGGGCATGAGGGGGTTTGTTGTTGTTTTAATCCTTTCACTCTTTGATTACCTCAGCCTGGGTGGTGGTAAACATACACCGGCTTTCAAGGCATTCCTGATTTTTGCAGCTGCAGAGCCATTAAGCCTTTGCCTGTATTAGCACTTTCAAGGTCAGCCATGATGCACAACTCAAGGCGACCCATCAGCTGCGTTAGAGCTGCTAATTTTCTTCATTTATGACTTTTTATTTTTTTCGAGAACTTGAGCGGCAGATCCAGCAGCAGCATGTCAAAGCCCCACATTGTTCTTGGATGTCACCCAGGCTGACGCAGGGAGAGCAGAGGTTGATGTAGCTGGGCTGGCCCCAAGGGACAATCCATGACCCCTTGTTGGGAACCATCCCCCTGCATGCTTGTCACCCCAGCGATTTCTCTGTGTTAGAGCCTGTGTTAGAGTTGAAATAAACAAACAACCAGAATGTGTCTGTTGGGCACAGTGACCCGTCGGAGCTTGTTCACTCAAAGCTGAAGCCGTGGAAGGAAATCTGTCCGACGGGGTCTCTGCGGGGTTTGCCGCCTGCTGTGGCACCACACGGCGCTGGGGCCGGGGACAAAAGCTCTTCGTGTGCAACAGGAAGGGATGCAGGAGTGTGTGAGGAGGTGGGGCTGACAAACGGGTGCTGGATGCTGCTGCACGGACCTTACCTGTGTGTCTGGGGATGGATGCTCTGGAGCATTCGGCACAGCATTATCCCATTCCTCATTTCTCAAGTCTCCCTCCCTGCACAGGTGGGCGGATGTTACTGCAGCTCTGTGCCTCAGTTTCCCTCACCTCTAAAGGCAAGTGGATGCTGTTTGCAGCAAGATGAGCAGTGAGGTGTAGCTCAGCCAGTCTCCTGTGACCCCCTTTGAGGCTCCTCCATGGATGCCCCACACAGGCAGAATAGTTGTGTGATCTAGAGGAAAAAGCCTTTGGCAGCAGCAATAGTTATAAATATGTCTAACAGGGCGGTCTTTGGGCTTCATAGTGCAGCCCACTATGAACAGCAGCGGGTCTCGCGTAAAAATATGTCAAACAAGAGCAAAGGCAGAAGGTGCCCCGTGGGTGGGTCTATTTGTTTTCTCCTCCCCCAGTGATCAGTGCCACTTTGATTCCTGAAACAGTATCAAAGGATGTAGCTTGCTACTCAAGCCCTCACTCAGAAAACTGTGGATCCACAGGTCAGATCTGCAGGAGCCTCCAGCTCCATCACTTGGCTATGCCTTCTGCTGATGTGGGTGCTGCCTGGAATTGGGAGGGCACAGGGATTTGGGGTGGTGTGGCTCTAGCTGGGGACATGGGAGCTTGTTCCCTGCTGGTGGCTGGTGTTTTCCATTGGTATGAGCACTGCTTGCTAGCGCTGCCTTGGAAATCAAGGTCTGTTTTTGCATCAGAGGGTTGAAGGCAGAGGCAAAGGGAATGAAGATGTGGTGCAGCTAAGGCAGTGGTCAGGGACTCTGTGTTCATCCCTTACCTGAAGAATCAAGCCTGATGAGTTTCCTCCTTGATAAAGAGGCCACAAAGCTGAATGTGGCTGTGCTGTGCTGGAGAAGGGGTTATCCCTGTCCTAAATCCTGCGGCCTTTCCTCCAGCGGCTTTGCTTGATTTTTGAGGTGGTTCTAATTGAAGGCCCCCTCACCCAAGGCTGCTCACACATAGGTGGGATGGGATCCCTCAGCATCCCTGCCAGGGCAGAGGTGCAGCTGGCTGGAGGGACCTGTGCTTCCCAGGAGATTGGGCTTGCTGTGGGATCATTGTCATTCCCTGTGTGTGCCAGTGCATGGTTCAGTGGTGTAGCCAGAACAGAGTTAAAAAAGGGAAAAATGTTGATGCTTTCTGCGATGTTCTCCATCCCTAAATTTAGCCAGGACAGCCCCCACTTCCTCTCCCTGAGTGAGCTGAACCCTCTGCCCCTTCCCAAACAGTCCTGTTGGCTGCTGATTAGGCTGAGGGATTTATAGGGAGAGGAGGGTGTTTTTTCCCTTCGTGCTAGCCAGGCAGGAGGGGAATGAGGAAGCAGCAAGGGTGCCTCTTTATTCGGCTAAATCCCACAGAACATGCCTACATGAGACTGCTAAGCTCCTGATCAGTAATTACACACTGCAGCTCTGCCTTTAATCGGGATAGAAGACTTAAGGAAACTCCTTTGCCCCTGATCTGTACCTTTTACCTAGAGATTTTATTGCTGTGAATATTAGTAACAGAAACAACCACAGGAGCTCATCTCTGGGGCTGGTGCGGGCTCTGGGAGCTCCTGCAGCCTTTCCAGCTCCCTTCACCTCTGGTGCTGTCTGTATTTGAGCAGTTATTTCATGCTGCCTTTAGAAAGAAGAAGAAAGCAGGGTGGTGTCTGGGCAGACACTGGGGTTGCGGTGGCTGGTTTCTCCCTTGAGGTTCTAATTCTGCAAGTGGCTGAGCTCTCGTGGCTGGCTGTTTGCAGCTTTGTTGGGCACGGCTCCAAGGAAGCAAGAGGTCAGGAGATAAGCGCTGCAAGCCCTGCTTCACCTTGGAGCCCGGGCTGAACAACCCCTTGGGAGCATGTGTGTGCCGACAGCCCCATCACTGCTGGCCCTAGACACTGGGGTGCTCAGGGAGGGGGCCACCTCCTGCCACGCAGAGCTTGGCCTGAGCCCCCCAGCTCTTGGGAACCCACTGGGGTTTTGGAGGTCAGCATGAAAAAAAATAATGCAGAAACAGCCTGACCCACTGGTAGATGCAGAGCTGAGTGTCTGCCCGTGTGTGATGCTGAGC
>NW_020955236.1:353848-364333 GCF_003031625.1 Empidonax traillii
TGCCTGTTGCATTGCTGTGGAATCTCTTCTGCTTAAAATAACATGGATGTGAAGTAGAGGTCCCTGATCCTGCTGCAGGCAGCACCTCCCTTCGCAAGTGCCCCCCGCCGAGCAAACACGTGGGGTTGGCTTAATCACAGCGGAGCCCATCATTGATCTCAGAAAGCCTATTCACAGCATAAATGTCTATTTTGTGAGTAATTGAACCCTGAGAGAGGTGTGAAACAAGCTGACTCTGCTTCCGATAAACGGTCTGGAGGCTGCTCTGACTCCTTCCAGCTGACCACAGAGCAATGTTCTAGGAATTTGTGGTTTAAAACAAAATCCAAGCTCTGCGCCGGTTTGTTTCTAGGCAGCTTTGCCTGCGAAGGAGCGTCGGTGTCCTTTAAGGAAATGGGTCTTGGTTGGGTAAGGGGCAAGGTGGAGGCGATTATGGCGGTTCAAAGGCATTTGTTGCAAGTCCCCAGTAAACAGAGGAGAAAGTTCAAGTAGGTTTCACAGAATTTATGTTTTTGGCGCTGACAGTGGTCATTGCTGGCAGGAGTTGGGAAGCAGAACTAGCACGGGAGGGGAAATGCCAGAACAGCCAACGGTCCCCACCAGGAAGGTTGATTTTGGGGTGGCTTTCGGTGATGAGTGATTCAGCTTGTGATGCAGGGCTTCCTGTTTCACGTGGGAGATAGAAACACCATCTCCTGACTCGGTGTCTCTGTTCTGGGACAGGCTCAGGTGCTGGTGACTGTGTTTTGTATTGCCAGTGGTGCAGGTTTTCTCAATGCCTTTGAGGCTGGTTTTGGACAGAAGTGCTCCAACTGGGAAGAATTGTTGGAAAAATTCAAAATAACGAGCCTGGGAAGTGGTTTGAAGGCTCTGGCTTTAAAAGTAGCTTTCAAGGCAGACATTTCTGAGCCAGTAATCGCATTATTTTCTTATTTATGGTGAATAAAGGCATGTTCCTTTTCTTTCCCATGCTTTTCTTTTTCCTCATTTTGTAGCAGTCTTCCAAAAGCCACAGTTACTGTACTCCATAGGAATGATTGCGTCTCCCATTCGTGTCCAAATACGTGTTCATTTAGACTTTTCCATGATAAAACTTCTTTCAGGTCTCTAGCAAGGGGTTACAGGGCTTATACCTTCAGCAGGATGTGGTGTGGCAGTTGGGTACTACTCAGGGCACCTCTCCTGGCACAGCTGAGGACTTCTCCGTGGTGGGAAGGGGATCGCTATTGCCTTCTTCAAAACAGGGATTGCAAAGCATCGTGCGGTTTTGTTGGAATCAGGAGGGAAGCGCCCGGGAGCTGCTTTCTGGTGGAAACGGCCAGTTACTGTGCTAAACCTAGAGTGAGTTGCTCTGGGTGGATATCAAGGAGCTGGGGGAAAAGGCTTAATTAGGCTGCAAGAGCACAGTTCCTAAAATACGACTTGCAGTAAAGTCGCCTGTCATGCAAAATAGGTGAATTTCTGCCAGCCGGTTTATTCAGTGTCCTTGAAAGGGGATTTTTTCAGTTTAGGGAAGCATTTTGCCTATTCTACAAAATAGGCAACATACGGTTGCTGAATTTGCAAAGTGAATACATTTGCTGATTCTGTTTGCAAAATGGGTATGCTTAGCTATTTTTCTGCCTATTTTGTAGCAGACCCTATTTTTAGCAAAGCCCATCTACGTGCCAGCATTTCTTTCTGGCTCTTTTACTTTCTGGGGTATTGTCAACTGCCTGGGGCCAGCTGGAGCAGGGTCAGAGCTCGGTCCCTGCAGGGTCCAGCCCTCACAGCCCCATCCCAGGGGATCTGCAGGGCTTCCTCCTGCCTCCACTGAGGTCAACACAGCAGAAGACATTTAATTGCCATCAGGGTGATCTTGCAGAGAGGGAACAGTGAAGGGAGTTGTTCTGGGTGTGAGAGGTTTATCTCCATCAGCCAAGGGAACAAAACCGTGGGGCTTGCATAGGAATTGGACTGGTTCCTCCTGTCACCTTCACTCTTCTCCTCCCCTCCAAAGAGCTGCTCTGTTCCCTGGAGCTGCGAGAGCGTGGGCTGCGGGAGGGCTCGGGCTTGGCACAGCCCACAAACTGCCTTCAGCTGCTACGGCGGCGTTACTATTCATCCATTTTTAGATACGCATGTCAGGTCCGATTTGGCTCGCTATCACTTACTGGTGTGATTGAGAGGCTGATGGGCTGGTGAGTCCAGCCGGGAAGGGGAGCAGAGGAAGCACCGATGCTAAAAGCCAGCACAGATGGTTGCTCAGGAATGGACTTGCTTGCTTAGGGCTGCCCAGAGGATGCTTGGAGGAGGAATAAATGCTTCTGTTCTGACCGGGAGCTTCTCCTGGTGATGGAGCTGTGAAGATCTGGGGAGTACACAGATGAGGTGCCTGAAATCTTCGCTTTTGAAGGATGCAAGAGATGGCAGGGAGTGCGTGTCCCAGCTGGAGCAAAAAGCACTGGATGGGGATGCAGCATCCCAGCCCTGTGCAGAGGGGTTTGAAGTTGGCGTGGCAGGAAGGATCTCTCAGCTCCGTGATGGGAAGGGGCGTCAAGGAAATGCTCAGATGGTCCATTCCAAAGCCATGCTCAGGAGGGCCGAGCTGTGAGGGGGGAGCTTTGGTACTGCTGCCCTGCTGCCAGGGTGTGAGCTGCTGGGGATACAGCAGTGTGACGTGGATGCTGCTTTTTCCATCTGCAAATGCCAGTTCCTTAAAACAGGAACTCTGGATAGAGCTTTTGTTGGGCTGTTCCAAGGAGCGGAGGAAAAGGAGGAAGAAGAGCCACCCCACGGGCTGTGAAGCAGCCAGGGCCATGCCAGGTGGCTCTGCGGGACCCAGCACTGGCTCCATTCCCAGTGGGGATGACAGACCCTTCAAAGCCTCGAGGCTTCTCAGCAGACCAAGCCCTCGTGCTGGGCTCTCCCCCGGCCGTGCCGCAGGCTGGCACACAGCACCAGGCACCGGCTGCCTCCCGGTGCTGAGGCTTCATAGACTTTGCAGGGTATTTTTAGCCTCTTCCCAAATGCGATGCTCTGAAAGCAGGAGGATGTAGCAGATTTGCTGGCAGGGTGGGAGCTCTCATTTTCAGGGGGTTGATGGCATCGCTTCGGGAGGGGTGACAACACAGCAGCTGTGATTCCTCCGAGCTGCCGCGGGCTGTTGGTGTTACCTGTAGCTCCTCACCCGCAGCACGAGATTCCCCGTGTTGGCTTTTAGGGCATTTTAATTTTTGTTCTCATTCCTCACTTTCATCTTTTGGTTGCTTCCTTTAGCTCCTGATGAAACCTAAGCATCTCCTGTGCATCCATGCGGGGGGGCAGGACAGTCTCTGTCTCCAGGCATGCAAAAGGGAATTGATTTATTTTCAGGGGAAGTGTTAATCTGGCTCAGCTCTGGGGCTGGAGGTACTTTGTCTGCCTCACATTATTGTTGAGGTAACTCCAAAAGGCCTCAAAGACCAAAGATGTGTTGCTATGATTGAATTAGTGCCAGGTCCAGGATGGCTGGACCAAACCCACGTGCCACGATCAGCATAACACTGGCTACTGGTTGCTGCAGGTGCTTGACACCAGCCATAGGCTGTGGAGCTCAGTGTCCACAGCACGACTGACCCAGCTTGGGGGTAACCCAGCTGCCTCCTGACCAGGAATCAGGTGTTTCCATCGGTTTGGGGGTGTTTTTTACCTCCCCCAATTTTTCTTGGAGGAAGCGGGGCGAGAGCAGAGTGCAGCAGGGAAATCTTGCAGCCTCAGACTTCCTTCCGGTTGTGGGGCAGTGGTGGCAAGAGATGAGTTTATTTCTCTGAAATCCAGGCTCCCCACGTCCCCGCTGCGGTGCCAGTGCAGTGCCAGGCTGCCCATTCTGGAAAGCGGTGTCAGGGTTAGGAGCGACCTGGGGTTTGCCATTAGAGCGACATCTGCTTTCACTTCCTGAATTGGGGCTTGGAAGGCATTTGTTTGACTCAAAATGAAACCTTAAATCCCCTCTGGTCACCCAGCTGCTCTCACATGAGGCTGGGCAACATCGCTGCTTCCAGTGCAGCAGCTGTCAGGGACCAGACGGGCGTCTCCCCAGTACTGACCTCACCTGTCTGTGGGTGTTCTCCTCCAACAAGACTGTGTCCGGAAGAGGGAGGAGTGATTCGGGAGGTGGAGGGTGGGAGGAGGCTTATTTGTGTTGCAAATCATATTTCAAAGTTACCAGGCTGGTCCCATAAACACCTGGCAGAAGTGCAGTGCTGGACCCGGTGGGTGACTGGGTGGATGAGCCATGAGGATGTCACCGAGGGGGATATGGTGTGGAAACCCCTTGCAGTGCCAGGTTTTGTTGGAGCCTGGGTTTGATGTGAGTGGGGATGTGCTCATCCTGTTCCTGGACCAAAAAGGAGGAGCATCAGCTGGAAAAATACTTTTGGTTTCTAGGGTGGTGTAGGAGCTGTGGGATATCACTCTGTGGCCAGGCTAGCACAATGTATGGCCTTGGACAGGGTCTGGGTGCCTGCTTCTTGATTTTGGGGAGCCAGGCCCGTGCATGGAGCTGCCCCGAGGCCTCAGTCCCATTGGCATTGCCAACACAGAGCCGTGAGCTCCGGAGCTGGTGTGTGGTGTGGGAAGGAGTGCCCAGCTGTGGGCACCATGACGAGCCTCTGCCCAGCATGGTTTGCTGGCAGCTCCAAAATTACTGCCCTTCACACTGTTCACATGGTGGAGACCTCTTCTGCCCCCTGTGCCTCCTCCCAAGACCAGGTTTCAGTCCCTTTTGGCTCAGTGGACTCAGGCAGGCACTGTGCTCTCTCCTGGGTCATGGATCACTCTCCAGCACAGGGGATTTGATTGCTGAACCAAGCACCTAATGCTCCAGAGGAGGCTCAGGCAGAAAGTGTGGGGTGTGGACAAAGTCACACTGGATGAGACTCTGGTTCCACTAAAGATGTTGGGTCTGGAAGGGAAGAGCCTGAGGGTAACTGATGGCCTGTTTTGAGAATTCACCCTTGGGTTGGTCCCATACCCTGGAGCATGTCCATGCCCTAATAAACTGTATTTCTTTAAGCAACATGACTCATTCTCAGCCTGAGCAGCCATCGAGGGCCAGGCCTGGAGGAGCTGCCCTTCCCAGGCACTTCTCTGAGATCCCTCTCTCCCTCTGCCCTTTCAGGAACAGAAGTTTTGCCAGCGCTATGACCAGCTGATGGAGGCCTGGGAAAAAAAAGTGGAGCGCATCGAAAATAACCCCCGGCGCCGTGCCAAAGAGAGCAAAGTGCGGGAATACTATGAGAAGCAATTCCCGGAGATCCGGAAGCAGCGGGAACTGCAAGAGCGCATGCAGAGGTTAGAGGAGAAGCGGTAGGAAGGGGCTGAGCTGGTATCAGACAGCCTTTCTTTTTTCTTTGGGAATTGGTGTGGGATTTGCTTGTGGGAGGAGTGGGCTGGGGATGGTTATCGGTCCCTTTTCTCCCTCTCTGGTCGAAGGCAGAAGCCAGCAGACAGACAGCCTTGCTGCTCCTTCCCCAGAGTGGCTCAGCACAGAGCCAAAAGAAGGAAAAATGTCAGGAATGTGATTGCCTGTCTCACCTCTGCTGCTGATCTCCCAGCTGACCATGTCCGAGCCAGGGGCAACTCCCTTGTGCTGGCCACCTGTCCAGGACAGCGCTAATCCCTGCCTTGCTTTTGGACCCAAATTCAATTGTATGAGAGTTGCAGATGCATTTGGTCATGTTGATGATTTAATACATGCACATGCTTTGATGGGAGCATGGGCAGGGAGAAGAAACATCTGCAGAGGCTATTGGAATGACTGCAAATGATATGGAGGGAGCAGAACGTCACTGAAAGGGGTGTCCCCTGTCTCTCCCAGCCCCTGTTCATTTTCCTCTCCTCATTGGAAGTGCAGTTGAGGTCATGTTGTTTCTTGCCAGGAGGAGATACGATTTCATGATCTCCACCCTTTTTGCTGAAAACTCCCTGTCCTTCCCATTTCAGCCCTGGGATCTTGCCCAGGGACACCTGATGTGTGCAGAATCCAAACCGACTGCCAGCATTCCATCCTTGTGCCCCACTAACAACCGGATGGGCCCAAACTTCCTAATTGATGGCTTTATTTTACCTTAAATGGAAAGGGAGAAATGGTACTGAGAAAGGTTTTAATTTTTTACCTGCTTAATAAGAAAAGTTGTGATTCCTCAGGACATGTGGCTGATACTGGAAGTGGGGGGAAGATGGGTGGGTTTGATTTAAAATTTCCCGTAGCATTTTCAAGCCAGATGTGGTGGCACAGTGCCAACGGCTCGGGACTAACATTGACACCTTTGTGCCATTGCCGTGGTGGGATGAACAGGAGAAAATACAGGGGAGAGTGTGGTTGGGTGTGAAATGTGCTTGTGTTCTAGCAATCCAGGAAGCTGGCACAGGTAAGGAAGGTGGTTTGAGTCTCTCAACTGTGAGCCCTGAGTGCGGGCGCCGTTCCCACAGCGTGGGATGGGGTGGCCCGGGTGGGGTGTTGGGATATGGCTATTATGGAGGTCAAAGTTGTCTTGAATGTGGTTTGCTGCTTATGAAATGGAGCATCAGTTCCTGAGTGTGCCGCTGCCCTTTCCCAGCAGGGTAGGACAGAGGGGCAGCGGCGGGCTCTCCATGTCAGCCGCACGCAGCGAGCACGAGGTGTCAGAAATCATCGACGGGCTCTCAGAACAAGAGGTGAGACCGGGTTATTTTTTCTTGTCCTCTTCACCCCTATATCTTCTCCAAGGAAACCTAGAGAGTGCTGCCAGGTCCCATGGTGAAATTCAATGCGAAATCTAGGCCACACTGAGGTTGGAGAGGTTGCCATAATGCCTAACACACTTTCTGGATAGGATCCAAAGTTAGGTGTTCATTTAATATCCAGCAGCGTCTTTCCAATCAACGTGCAAGATGTAATGGAGCTGTGCAGTGTTCTGCAGGAGCAAAACATGGAGCTGGTGGCCAGTGGGTCGGGTTTATTGGCATTTGGCTGTCTCTTAGGGAAATCCCAGTGTGCTGCTTGTCCTGGGTAGCACCCCACAAACACCTCCTGGCTGTGGTTTATACTGGAAGCGGAGGTGGGAAGGGAAGGGAGCCGGCGCCCGGACTGCCGGGTGGAGGGGTTTTTCTGTTTCATTTTGTTTTGAATGGGCTGTGTGGCTTGACACAGGGGAATCCTATGGAATGAATGGTTTGTACGTGAGCCAGTTGGCCCACATCTTCTGGGAGTGCTCCATTCATCTTGAAACATCCCCGTGACCTCGGCTTCGTTTGGATCTGGTTTCACAAGGGTTCCATTCTCTTGGCACAGAGGCAAGCTGCAGTGAATGGATCATGTTTGGGAGGGGAGAGCAGCCATAGCTGGGATGTTTGCTGCCTGTGCACCACGGCTCGATACCCGTTCAGGATCCTGGGCAGTTTGCTCTTAGCTAGTTAAGACGACAACCTGAGGGATTTGGATCTTGGAAGCAGAGGGAAATTTCACAGCTCTGCAGAGGTCGTGGCCAAGGGGAACGTTAGCTGATCCCCTCCAACCTACTGCAGTGTGCTGCTGAACTCCACCCCAATAGCCACCCGCTGAGCCCCAAATCTTCACAGCTTCACTTGTCTCAGAGGAGACTTTAAGAGCTTCCAGCTCTTTCACAGGGTTGGAAGGAGCTGGGGAGTATTCCTGGCAGCAGCACCAGCTCTGCCCCAACATGTTGCTGGAGAGGAGAGGGGTCCAGATGCTGCCTGGTGGAGTGTATTACCAGTGCTCAGCACCCCAAGACCCTGCCAGGCAAGGGGAGAGATGCTGTGCCCTCAGCTGTAGGCAGTGCTCCTGCCAGCTGCCTCTCTGCTCTGCACAGGGGCTTCTCCTGTTGCCCTGGGCAGCCTGGGGTTGTCTGGATCAGTGCTCTGGCCAAGAGCTGTCTCTGACCTCCCACCGTGAGGTGACACCCCCAGGCATCTGGAGCAGCCGGTTGCTAAACAGGAGGTGTCTTAGTGAGGGATGAGGAAGGTGATCAAATGTGTTGAAATGTCTGTGTCTGCGTAGTGAGCTGTGCTTTAGGAGGAGGAGGTGGGGTCTGATCACACGCAGCGGGGAGGCAGAGCGGTACCGGGCAGGCAGGGGTCGGCAGCCTGTTGGAAGGATTGGACATTGCTGTTCTACCAGGAACCAGCATCTGCCTGTAAATTAAAACAAACAACACTTGAGGCCTGGCCTTCCTGGGTCAAGGGTTGAAGTTTGTCTAAGCAATGCCATTCCAGGTGACAGGGAGGACTCGGGGTGACAGTGCAAATGAAAGAGGATGGCCAGAACATCCCTTCATCCTTGCAGGGTGAACCTGTGCCAGGGGACCACCAGCAGCTCAGCTGAAGGGACAGTCCCTGCATTCAGGCAGAGGATGGCACAAATGAGACATCACAATGGCCTGTCTAATTGCAAGTACTTAAAGAAACCAGTGTGCCCAGTCTGTCCTGTCCTGGTGTGCAGCTGGGGCTCTGGATGAACTTTGTGTTCCATAGGACGGATCAGATTATGTCCCAGGGTGTTGCAGTAAGAGGGAAAAAAAAGGAATGACAGCCCCGTTACAGTGACATTTGAAACCTCCTGGAACAATTTAGGTTTCCTGTGGAAGAGAAAAAGGATGTCTTCCTCTGCCCACCCTTTCAGGAAGCTTTGCAGAGCTGGCCCACTACCTTTGCAGTTTGGGTGGAGGGCTGAGCCTCCATGTGGCCATGGGTTTGATGGCTGGGAAAGGGTCTGCATTCCCTGTGCCACTGCTTGACTTCTCTCAGCGTGGTCAGGAGCTGTTTTGCTTAAATCAGACATTTCCACACGGAATCTTAAAGCCTTTTATTCCAAAATGAAAGAATAATTGTTTCCTGGCTGACAGCGATAGCCTCTTTCAGTGTTTAATTTACAATTACCCCAGCAATAAAGCTGTCTAGTGCTTGCTTTTGAATTCTCCTGTTCCTCCTTCTGTCCTTTTCCTCTCGAACATCTGTCCCCTGCAGTCCCCGCGGGCCCGTGGTGCTGACCAACTGTTCTCTCTGCTTTCCCCAAAGAACCTGGAGAAGCAGATGCGCCAGCTCGCTGTCATCCCGCCCATGCTCTACGATGCTGACCAGCAGCGCATTAAATTCATCAACATGAATGGCCTCATGGATGACCCCATGAAGGTCTACAAGGACCGGCAGGTGATGAACATGTGGAGTGAACAGGAGAAGGAGACCTTCCGGGAAAAGTGAGTGCAGCCCACACACCTCTCTCAGTGCAGCCTTTAGGGAACACGCACAGGATCCGTGCAGGGCTTCGGCTGGGGCCCCAGCACACTAAGGCATGAATTTCCCAGGGGCTTATCTTGTCCCCCAGGGACACAGCCACAGTCCCTGTGTTACCTTGAACAGCACAGGGTGATGGACCTGCACAGAAATCTCAGGCCTTGCTGTATGGTTGGGGTGTTCTTGCCCATGTGCTGAGCTGTGGGAAGCTGCTGCTTGTGACAGGGTGAGAATGGGAAGTTTTTCTGCTTTTGCATTCCCTGTTGTATCAGCCAGTTCAAGGATAACACCAATGAAAGCAAACACTCCATACACATTACCTTTCTGTATTTACATGCTGTCCTTTGGGCACTGTGTGTCCAGGGGAATTCTGGTGGCTGTCAATGTCTGACCCCCTCAGGCTGCAGCTTCCAGCTGGTGCCCATCCCTCAGCGCTCCGTCCTGCTGTCTGCAGGATTCGCCACCGGCTGCTGTTTCCATGGATGCATTCCCACATCAGACACGTGCAGACTCTGGCTGTGGTGCTTTCAACTGTTTGCAAGCAGTGCTTGGGAACAGCTTTGCTCTACCAGCTGAGATCAGTTGGACGATAACTGTTCCCTTCCCTGGGAACCTCTGTGCTGTCAGCCAAGATGGGGGTCCCCAGCTCAATCTCACATCCAGACTCCCCTGTATCCCACAGCCCTATGCCAGCTGTGTTTGCATGGAGGGCTGGAGCATCCTTTGTGCCCCCCAGTGTGCCGTGTTTGTCTGTAAAAACAGAGCTGGATTTCAGCTTCCAGTGGGATGAGCTCTGCTGGGGCTCCCTGCTGTGGACACGAGGGACATGGAGGTATGTGGGTGTGCCAGGGCCACCTTGTTCCTTGCAGCAGCACCACTTAGTCTGGCCTCCAGACTGTCGTGGGATGGCTCCGTGGATTACCAGCAGGCACACAGCCAGCCAAGCTGGAAACTTCTCTGTGTCCAGGATCCCTCCTCCTGTCCCTGCTTGTGACAACTCCTGCTTGCAGCTGAAATAATTAATTGCCAAGATGGACCGAAAAAGAACAAAACAAGCAAACCAGCTCCAAGCCTTTGGTAGAGGAGAATCCTCGTTGCTAATTAGCCTTAAAATGTGCCACTCCAAACAGCAAGGCTTGCCACAAATGACGCAAAGGCTAATTACTTGGTCTTTAATGGCAGGGCCGTGCCTGGCTAATGGGCCTGGAAGAATCCACACCCAGTGTGTGCATC
>NW_020955236.1:364619-442309 GCF_003031625.1 Empidonax traillii
AGCAAACCAGCTCCAAGCCTTTGGTAGAGGAGAATCCTCGTTGCTAATTAGCCTTAAAATGTGCCACTCCAAACAGCAAGGCTTGCCACAAATGACGCAAAGGCTAATTACTTGGTCTTTAATGGCAGGGCCGTGCCTGGCTAATGGGCCTGGAAGAATCCACACCCAGTGTGTGCATCCTGCTGTGCATGGTGGTTTCTGTGTCATCACTGTGGGTGATATAGAGCTTCAGGCATAAATACAGCAGGGTTTCAGGGCTCTCACAAAGCTCATTTTGAGAAATTGGTACTCAGGAGCTGTAAGGAGGGTGCAGGGAGTCCTGCCCTGGCTCTCCCCAGCCCTGGCGTGCAGGTAGCTGAGCTGCCTGCTGTGCTGCGGCTTCTAACCTGGGTTTTTAAGGTGAACCCGAGTTGTGTCATCCGTGATTGTGACCCAGAGCTGGCCTCCTCCTGAGACCAGGAAAACCTGGTGCAACCTTTTGTTTAACCCTGTTGGCAGCGGCTCTTGGAGTAAACAGCCAGGCACTGCAAGGCCAACAAACGCCAGGTCTGAACTGTTTTAGCTGTCAGAACATAACCACGAGGAAGAGTCTGATTTGATTTGCTTCTGGGCAGAATATCAGGTCTCTGTTGAGAGTCCATTGCTGGCCTACTCCCAAGGAAGCTGTGGCTTGCTGGTGAAGGAGCAGGGTTCTGCACAGGCATCCAAAGCCCTGTCGTGCTGGGCACTGTGACAATGCAGCATCCATTTCTCATCATGGGGACAGGGCCTGTCCCGTGAAAAAGAGTGGATTGTCATCTGCATTGCCCCTGACAGGGCTCCAGGCCCTGATCTCAGGTTGTCTGAACAGCCTGATTGCTTTGCTTTTTTTTTTTTTTTTTTTTTTTTTTTTTTTTTTTTTTTTTTTTTTTTTTTTTTTTTTTTTTTTTCCTGTCTAGCATGTCTAGTTTCTTTTTTGCTCTGGTGACCACTTATGGTGACAGTGTTCTCACTGCAGTGCCACCAAAACATACAGGGTCCTGCATAAGAAGGGCATCAGCTTTTGGGTGACAGCACCCACATCCTGCTGCCATGGCTGGAGTTGTCCAGGCCCTCAATGAGTTCAGTTTAGTGCCCTGGCTGTGATTTTGGCAGTGGGACAGGGCAGCAAAGGTAGGAGGGAGCTCAGCCAGCTGCCCCAGGGGAATCACTGGCAGGGCTGGAGACACCGAGGTGCTCACCACATCCCGCCCGTGTTACGCCCACACCACAGCTCTCCCATCTTTTGCCTCTGATCCACTTCCCCAGGGCACAGAGCCATCAGCTCCTGGGAGCTGGCAGAGGCACACAAGCTGAACGTGGCCACTCAGCTCCCAGGGGCAAAGCCTGTGCTGGTGGCCTCTCCTCTGGGGCCAGTGCTGTGCTTCAGCCCTGGCACAAAATCACTGCTCACCAGGCTCTCCTTGCTTTGGCGATGCACCAGTTAACTGTGCTGCCAGCGGGACCACCTCGTGCCAAGGGCTTGCTGACCTGATTTGTTGGAAGAGCCATCTCTCTCTGCCCGGGGTCAGCTTCCCCTGAGCGGGCCAAGTTGACTCCCAGGCTGCTGGAGCCACAGATGAGCCTGCTGACAGCTCCTCCTTGCTGGGCATGAGGCAGTGTTCCTTGGAGCCACTGTGCCACCGGGGGTCTCTTGAGCAACTCAGCAGTGTGGCAGCTCTGTGCTTCCTCCTGGGGTTTGGGTTTCCCTTCCTGCCCTTTGCAGCTGCTCTCAACAGCCCAGCGGGGCTTGGGGTCCTGCTCGGTGGCAGGGCCACACACGGACGTGATTGTGGGGTGTGATGGCAATTCCTCTCCCTTTCCTTGCCAAATCCTGAGGCCTTGGCCAAGTGTGCTGCTGTCCTCTGTGCCCGTCCTGCTGTTGGTATGGGCTCGAGTGTCTGTGGGATCGAGCAGGGTGATGAGCAGCTGTCAGGCACTGCTGGCCCCCCTTCCCACGATGAACATTCGCACATCGAAGCTCCCAACCGGCCCAGCTCCACTGGGCTAAATTTAAAGTTCCTGTCTTTCTGGGAAGCTGAGCAGCAGACAAGTATTTTCTCAAACCCTGAAGTTCCTCAGGGAGCTGGCCTCACTGCTCTGGGCGCGCAGGGCACGGCAACCCAGCTGTGAGGGGGTCGGAGCCAGCACCCAGACTAACCCTCTCCCTCTCTCTCTGTAGGTTCATGCAGCATCCGAAGAACTTCGGCCTGATCGCATCCTTTCTGGACAGGAAGGTAAGCCTCCCTGCCCGGCTTTAACCTGAATCGTGCTGCCTCTCCCCCATCACTTGTCTCATGGTGCAGGAGCTGCCAGCAGTTGCCGGGCACCTGTGGGCGGTGGTGGCTCCGAGCCCCGGGCATGGTCCAGACGCCTCCCGGCTTCCTGCAGGGACGAGGGACTGAGTCAGCTGCGGAGAGACAGGGAGCTCGGAGCTGAGAGGTGTGAACGCAGCCAGCCTGGCGCGTGGGTGTCTCAGCCCACCCCGTGATCTGCCTGAGGAGCTGCTTTCCAGCATCTCCCGGAGGCATTTTGCACCAGCCAGGCTGTCACACAGGGGGTGGGCGCTCGGCTGCCCAGCACAAAGTGAAGGGGTTTCTTAGCTCAGGGAGATCTTGAGGGTGGGCTGAGTCCCATTTCATCCAACAGTTTGGGTGGGTGTCCTATAAACACATGCACCTCCCTTTGGTGTTTAGGAAGAGTTTACTGGTAGGATCTTTCCCAGACCTCTGTGTTGTGCTGCTTGGAATTTTCTTTTCCTTTTTATTGTTAATTGGGCTGATGAAGAAAGGTTTGAGAAAGAGATCTGATAAAGAGCGAGTCTCTGGTCCTGTTCTAAGCAAGGCCAGGTACCTTCTGAGGGACAGGCCATATGGGCAAATCCTGGACAGATCCAGCCTGGAAAGGGAGTGATATCCATCACCCAGATGGACTCCTAAGTAGGAAACATTTGAGAGCTGCTGCTTCTCTGGTTCCTGTAGTTGGTTGCATCCTCTGCCCTTCTCATGCAGGGTGTCATCCATGAAGTGTCCACTCACTGTGGGGGAACCCCTCTGCCCTTCAGACAGTGGCCTTCAGAGGTCCTTTCTACCTTAAATTATTCTCTGCTTCTGCATGACTCAGGCTGGGGAAATAATTTATAAGACCTTGACCTTCCTGTCCAAAATAACAAGGAAGCAAAGGCCAGCAGCCACCTCGTGCTGCTGCTGTTGCTGTAAGATTATGGGCTCTTCAGCCTTTCCCATTTGGTAAAGCCGAAAGCAGTGGGACTTGGATGATGTTCACAATCCAGTCTGTGTTCCAAGCTGTAAAAATGTCTTCTAATTTTATTTGTACTCGTTTGTAAATCAGGCTGTAATTATGATACAGAACACATCCATTATCCTGTTGGAGAGAGATGCAAAGTATGGCTCAATGTAATGAATTAATAGATTTTTAAATTGCATTATAAAAAAATAGTGATCTTAGCCCTTGGAACAGATGACTGTAAGTTTTTGTGTTCGCGTGTGTGTGTGTATAATCAGAGCTAGTTTAGAAAGAGATCCAATTAACACTTTAAAAGTTGCAATCTGTTTTTGCAAATGGTTCCACTCCTTGCAGAGGGATGGGGCGAGCACAGCCCGCGGGCACCCCCGGGCGCACGCAGCTGCCCCCGCTCCTGAGCACCTGTGGCATGGCAGGTCTGTGGGATTATGTCTGTTCTTGTAGCTGCTGATCCTGTACGTGAAGGTGTAGCCCAAGACCAGTATTCAGGTGTCCACCCAGTTCAGAAAAGGCTTTTTCCCAACATGCTGGCACACTCTGTGCTGTTGAGGAGCAGGATATGTCCTGGCCATGGCTCCTTGTTTTCCTAACATGTCCAATCTGTGATGGTGCTTGTGGAGCAAACCAGTGGAGTTGGAGCTGGGATGGCAGCTCCTGAATGCTGGGCATCTCAATCTGTCCACGAGAAAGTCGTGGGCGCTCGAGCCAGCGAGCTTAATGGGTGGAAGTAACACCAGCTGACAGTCGCGTGGCAGGTTGTGCCTCATGTAACCTCAACAGAGGGTGACAGGCAGCTCCTTCTTCTGCCTCTGGTTGCCACGGTCATCTGGGGTCAGCCCTTCCCCTGCTTTGTTTCCAACGCGGGGTGCTCTCTGCTCAGCACCCCCTCTCGGTCTCCTCGCACCTGCAGGACCACCCTGGTCTGTCCCTTGGAAGAGCTCAGCCTTTTTGCAAGGACAAAGTACATGACCCCACTCTTCCAGCTCCGGAGGCCTTTGGGAGGGAGGTGAAAGGAAGCTGTTGGGCTGCAGGACTTCGGGATCAGCAGGAGACCTGGTGATGGCCGGGTCTGAATGCTGCTCCTGGAAGTCTGTGCCCCAACAGCACAAGAGGACAGGACCTTCTGTTCCCTGACTTGCCCATGTCATTGCAGACGGTGGCTGACTGTGTCCTCTATTATTACCTGACCAAGAAGAATGAGAATTACAAGAACCTCGTAAGGAGGAATTACCGGCGGCGCGGGAAGAGCCAGGTAAGAGCTGGAGGAGCGCGTGGCAGTGTTGTCCCTTGGCCTGAGCAAGGAGCTGTAGTGCTTTCTGTGAGCCCTCAAATGTTGCCTTCCCCCCCTCTCCGCATAGGGATCTTGCTTGCAAGCTGTGATGGGGCTGTGGTTGTGCTCTTGTAGCTTTTCAGAACATGCTTTTTTTCTGGCTGTTGATGTTTGTCCGTGCCCATGCCAAGGTTGCAGTATCTTTAAAAAAGCAAACAAACCCAAGATGCTTAAAAAAGGGGAGGGAGGGAATGCAGAAAGTGTGGCTGCGTGTCAGGAGCACAGGGTTGCCCGTGCAGCCTGGGCTCTGTGCAAGAACCGAGCGGGGCTCGCTGGAGATGGCAGCTGTGGTGCTGATGACAGGGCTCCTGGGAGCTGGGTGAGGAGGTGCTCCTGCTTTGCAGAGCCTGCCCAAGGCTCTTCCTACAGGCAAAGGTGTGGGAGGAGAAAGACTTGGGTGGCAGCGACTTCTGGTGACGCCCAAGCAGAGGCATATAAATCCATCTGGAGTGCTGGAGGGTGTCCGAGATCCCTGTGGAGGTGTCCGAGATGGCTGTGGGGCTGGCTGATTTGGCACTAAAGCTAGAGGAGACCCTTAAGCCTTTGGTTAAGGGCAGAGCAGATACCAGGGTGCCACAAGGTGCCTGGGGGTAGGGGACTGAGTCAACCCTTGCCGTTACCATGGCCAAGATACAAATCTAGACATGACCTTGGCAGTGTTGCTGCTGATCCCACAATACCCAGGTACCCAGATAAGTGCTAACCTTTTGGGCAGGTGCCTTATCCCCGCAAATGCTTCCAGCCAGAGGCAGGTCCTGCTGGTGGATCCCCACATCCATGAAGCGAATGATTATTCACATAATGAGGAGAGTGAGGTGGCCACAAAGGGACTGTCTCCCCAGATAATGTGGAATAAGGAGGGAAAAACTGGCCTGGCCCGTGCCACCACTGACATCAGCAGCTCCTCACGCTGCATGGCCATAAAAAGCAGCACTTGGGCCCAGATCCTGATTGGGAAGCAGATAGGTAGCCTCACTCCAATTTGATTTCTGCAGCATTAAGACATCAGAATAGTTAGCACATGACGAATGTCATGGACGGGGCCCAATTTTCCCTTCTTTTTTTTTCAGAGACATTAGAGATGGATAAAGCCCCATTAGATTATCCAGTCCCTCTCCCAGCAAACACAGGGTGGTTCCCTCCAGTACATTTTTATAGTGTTTACCATGGTCTGTTTTGTTAGATCACAGCAACTAGAACATGAGGCCACATTTGTTTCTAGTTAGCGGTGGAGACATTAAGCACAGCTCACTCTGGTTTCAGTGTTAAATTGAGCAAGTGTGGAGAGTGAGAGGCTTTTCTCTGCATCTGCCTACCTACCCCTGAGGGCACAGGCTTGCCCATCCTGCACCCAGCAGGGACTATTTGTGTTTTGGGTTTTAAAATTACCCAAAGCATCGCTAGCTGCAAATTTCCCACGGCGCTTTCCCTCACTTATGAGCCTGGTCCAGCCTGGTCCGTGGAGATTTGTGCTGCCCTTTGGAACCTCGTTCAGTGATAGCCTTTGGAAGCAGGGACTTGTTTCATCAACTGTTGGAAAAGGCAGGACTGTTTTTGCAAGCTGGAATTGCACCAAAGGGAGCGACTGCACCTCCCCTGGAGCAGATCTCAGCCAGATTATTGATTTTGAAAGGGGAGTCCCCCTGAGTTTGGGGGGGAAGTGACACACTGCATATTTCCCATTACTGTTGGATGCTCAGGTGGAAGGTGGGATATTCAGATAAGTTTTAAGAGCCATGGGCTGGCTGCACAATTCGCTGTAGGAGAGAGGTGCAAAACAGCAGTTGCTGTATATAATCCAGCTGGGAGCAGCTCTCCCCCAGAGTTCTTGGTGGTTTTGAGATGGACACTTGGTGCTGTGCTACCTCCAGTATTTGCATCCATTTCCTGCAAGGCTGCATGAGAGGAGCACTAGAAGAGCCTGTGTGCAGGCTTGGGAAGGGCACACTGCTGCATAGGCTGCGGAGGCAGCACAGCTGGGTCTGTGCTGCAGGGGGAGGCTGTGCTAGGGTGGGATTTTGTGGCAATGAAGGGAGGAATGTGTTGTTAAAAGTCCTGTCAGAAGCTGGTGGGAGCAGTGAAGCATCTTCCTTGCACCCCTTCACAATCTCCCTTGAGCACTGTTCCCTTAGGAACTGCTTTCCCAGGCCAGGCTGGGTTGGCACGCAGCCAACCAGCACAGGAGAGGTTAGATACTGGCAAGCCTGGAGGGCTGGGATGGAGGGATGCTCCTGGTGGGATTTTGCTTAGTGAGTCTTTTCAGAAGCAGCTGAAATTCTGCCTGTGTTGCAGAAGTTGTGCTCGTTTGGGAGTAACCCGTCCTGAAGGCTCAGCTGGCCCGTTGGCTGCCCATCCTCCTGCTTGTTCCCAGGGGGTCCTGGATTGTTTGTAACCCTGTGTAGGTCCTTCATCCTGTCTTAGATGTGGCCTGGTGAGGAGCGGGGACTGTGACTGAGGAGCCTGCAGCTTTGGGCCGACCCGGCACCAGCAGCTGTGACATTATTTGCCCAGTCTTAGGCATCAGAGATGGTGATGGGATGAAGGGTAGGGAGGAGACAGAGCCCTAGGCAGTCTTCCTGCTGCACTGGGAGGCATGGCACTGTGTTCCCAGCACTGCCTGTGCTCTGAGCAAGGATTTCCCTACTGGTAAGGGTTCCAGCAGTTAAACGCCAAAAGCTGAGATTTAATTAATTTAGAGCAGAGGAGGAGAGGTTGGCTTTTGTATCAGATGAGAGGAGTGGATGAGGTTTGATACAAAGAGCATTTCAAGTGGCCCTATGCTGGTTTCTTCCTCATTTTCTCATGGAGAGGTTGGTGGTCTTATTTGCTCTTGGAGGCTGTGGGGAGCTTGAGAGTGAAGGGGAGATAATTACACATAGAAATAAAGCTACTCTGGTGTCAGGACTATCTCTGTGGCCTGCTTATTAAAAGTCCATTAAAAAATAAGAATCCCACTGCTCCCTGGCTGATGGTCCCCCGGCAAGGGATATTCCTCCTAAAGCTGCTACTTATTGTTAAAAATCTCCTGCCAAGAGCAGGGGCTTCACATGATTCCACTTCCAGTTTGTCAGAAAAGGGAGCAGCCGCCCGCTCCAAGGCAGGGCTCATGCTCCCGCCACGCTGCCTTCCCCGGCACTGATCAGTGGAAGGTACCCACATGCAGTGGGTCGTGATGCATCATATTAAGGCTTCTGAGATTAAGATATTTCTAAAATAATCCTCTGTCTTCGTGTATGGAAAAGGCAGTTTAACCCTGCAAGGGGGGGAATGGATGGGAGGAGAAATAGCTTCCTAGTTGTCATTTCTCATCGGAAGGAAAGAAAAGAATTTGTGCCGTGGTAAAACAGTCTGATCCAATTTCAGTGTACAGTAATAAGCATAAATTTGCGTGAGCTTGTAATGAAAGGCTCTTGTGCGAATGTGTCACCTCGGGGTCTGTGGTAGTTGGTCTTCAGGATATTTTCAGAGTGTCTCTCTGTGAACCCCCCAAATTCTATAGCGGGGGCACCCAAAATTGAAGCACCATGTGCTTTGCCCTTTGGGAAGCTGTCTTGCCTGGGCTGTGGGAACACAAGCACTGGGCTGAAACCGGGCTGGATGGAAAGTGACCCTACTTCAACATAACTGTTCTGCTTAGAGCGTGAGGTTTTTATTCCAGAGCGAATTTGCTTTGATTTCGGAGTAGTGTTGCCCGTGTGGTAGTGGAGTGGCCACAGCGTGCCAGGTATGCTTCCTGCGGGGGTACCAGTGAATTCCTGGGTGGAAAAGCCGTGGGGCTCCCACATGATGGGCAGGCGGGGGGCCATCCCGCCAGGCACAGCCATCGGTGCTCTCTCCAGTGGCGGGCCGGTCGGCAGCAGTGACGGGTGGCTGGAGGAGCCGCCTGCCCGCCCTGAGGATGACTCAGAGGGGGATGAAGTCATGGTGGACGGACACGGCCCGCCGGACGTGCCGTCATGCCGGTCCCCCTCGGCGCTGCTGTCAGACGGTGCTCAAGTATTCCCTGGCGAAAGGGCCCTGCGTGTTAGCCTTGACGCTTTCGAGGACTTGCTCCGTGGCACCCGCAGCACTGGAGCCGCCCAGACCCCCCTTCCTCCGCCGAGAGCGGTGCCAGCAGGGCGGAGACCCACGGTGTGACCTGGCCAGGCGGCCCACGCTGTCCCCTGCCAGGCCCGACAGCCTTTCCCAGGCCCACCCTCTTCCCTGCCCCCTGCCAAAACCCAAATCGAATTATCCATCCCGCCGCTGTCCCGCCCTCCCCAAACACAAACCATTCGCCTCACCGATGGGGATAAACAGCCCCAGCCCAGATTTGTATAAACAAACCGTTTACTTTTTTGGCTGAAGCGCTGTCCCAGCAGGGTCTGGCCAGGTTTGATATCTCATGGGTCCTGCAGCCTCAGGAAAAACCTGGCCAGGCAGGTTTCTCTGGCTACCGGCAGCCCTGTTGCAGGGGCTGGCAGGGCTCAGGCTTCCAAATAGTGCCTGCCCACAGCTCCAGGGCTCCCTGTACCCTGTCCCCAGTGCAGGAGCAGAGCTTCTGCCACGCTCCAGCTTTGCCATGCTGTTGCCTCCCCTCCCTCCACGAGGATCAAGTCCAGAGCTCAGCAGACTGCCTCTGACACTGCAAATTGTGCAAGTGCCCCTGCTCCAGTAACCACAGCAGCTAATGAGAGGAATGATACTTGTTTCTGGGAAGCATTTGATCTTCATCAGTCTGGGGAGTGGCTTCTCGTTAGCGACAAAGGGTTTGACAGCTTCTCTTTCAGATGTAGGGAGATATTTGTCACAAAATCCTGGTGTAATAATACAGCACATCATACATAAGCAGCCCTGGATGTGGCCAGTAAACTTTGTGCCGCAAATACCAACAAATTATTCCGCAGGCATTCAAGGCTGTGCTGATTGGGGCTGTATTTAAAACACCACTGAAATTATCCGTGGATGATCAGGGGCATGATGGAGCCGTTTGCCTGGTTGGGAATGGTGCCAGGGATGCCAGCACTGGGGCATGGGTTCATCTTCTGCTTATGGGATGTCACTGCTGGGACATAAAAGGGCTTGAATTTGGCTCATTTTTTGGACAAATCTGCAGTGTGACAGGGCTGCTGGTGGCCAGGCTGAGACTGCAGGACCCATTGGAAGTCAAAACTGGCCAGATCCCGTGGTCCTGGTCCCCCTGAGTGCAGCTTCATGGGGAGAACGTCTCACAGAGCGCTAATCCCACGGGTGCTGTGCATGCTCTGCTCAGTACAGGCTGTCGCTCTTCAAACCTGCAGTCACAGGTGGGTTTACATTGGGGTGCTTGTGCAGGGGAGGTGGGTGAGCTGTGAGACCCAGTGGTGCTCGAGCTGACTACAGTCTTGTAACCCTCCCTTGGCACCTTCTCTTTCATTCTGGACTCCAGTTGCTCCCAAACTCTGTCCCCCAGGGATGCCCTGCAAGGTGCATCACGCTCATTCCCCCATCACAAGGGTGCAGCAGTTTCTCCTGTTGCCCCTTCAGGCAGCACAATCGGGCAAACACAATGGAAACTCGCATTCCTGAAATCTCAGCTGCAGTTTTGGGGGTGATTTAATGAGAACGATGTGGCCATATTTGGGAAAAGAATCGAAGGATGCGTTGCCACAGGAGGATGGCTGCCTGGTCCCTGGGTCCCCACACAGCCTGCTGGCAGTGCAGGGACAGCGGGGAGACCTGTAGTCTCAGAGCAGGGAAAAGCACCGGCAGGCAGGGACACACAGCTGCTTTCCTCTGGGGCAGCACCAGCACAGGCTGCCAATGGACCCTTTGGCCCCCCCAGCCAGGCTCTTGCATGCTGCTTGATCGCATCTGCAGGTAGCAATAATAACATAGTCACTTAGGGGAGGTGAACCCCCTCGTTCTGGTTGGCCCCCGAGCTGGGACTCGTGTTCCTCCAGCAGCAGGTCGATGTGTCCTCGCAGCGAGTGCCCCACGACACCAGTGCCCACGTGAGTACTCCTCAGGACAGGGTTTGGGATCCAGCCTGGGCACTGCTGAGCCCAGTGAGGGATCTGCAGCGTCTTCCTGGCAGGATGTAGAAGCTGTTGGATTTTCGGATGAGTTGTTTTATCTGTTGTTATGATCCAGGTTTGACTAGGAATGGATGGGAAATAGGTCATTGCTAAGTTGCTTTCTGAAGCAGGCACAGCTGAAAATTCTGGGGGAGTCTGCTTCCATGAGGATACAGGGCTTGCTTTGCCCCTGGTTGTCTGTGGCGTGCATGGATGCTGCTCTGTGTCCCACAAACTGCTGACCCAGCGCCTTCCTCTGTTGACAGGGCTTGGAGAGGGGTCGGCATGTGGCCGGGGGGCTGGGAGCAAGGAAGGGGGGAGCAGGGTAAAGCAAACCACAGGGAAGAGAACACACGTGTTCCCTGCCTGGGACAGAGTGGGGGCTCATCTCTGCTGCTTCCAAACGTTACGCTCTCTTCCCCTCGGGTCATTTTTCCCTTCGCAAGCAATCAAATCACTTTTTAAAAAACTCAGCAGCAACCCAGAAAAGAAACATTTCCTCTTATGGAAAAGCCCTCGGTGATTCAAGGAGGGATGTGAGCGAGCAGGGTCCTGTAAAAATCACTTCAGTGCTTCACTGGGATCACAGAGCGAGTGGTGGAAAGGTGGCAGTTTCAGCTGTGCTGGACTGAGCCACACAGGGCCCTGGTGAATGGCTCCCCTGCCCAGCCAACTCCCAGCACTGCCCAAGATGAAGCCATGCTCAGGTGCGAGCAGTGGGCACAGTTGTGCCGTGGTCTGGCGAGTGATGCTGCGGGGTCCAGCATCACTGCAGTTCCACAGCCAGCCCCTCCTCACCCTTGACACGCTGCTTACCTTAAGACCAGCAGCCTGGGAGATGGCACAGGGCTTTCCTGTGGCATGGCAGGGCAGCCTGGCTGTGACTGCCAGCGCTTTGCTGCTGGCACTGGCCGTGTTTTGTGGCCTGTGGTGCTGGAGAGTTGCACTGGCAAGTGTGTGTGGGGCCTGTCCTTGTCTCCCAGGTTGGTGGGCACAGCTTTGGTGTTGTCCATCTCTGCCATGTGAAGATTTAGGCTTGCAGAGTTTGTTGTTTGCCATTGGAGGAACAGCCCAGCTCGAGGCCATTGCTGTTGGAGCCAGACCGAGTGAGCCCCGTGCTCTCTATCACTCTTATCAAATCTGAGCCTGGCCCTTTGATTTTTTTGACTTGCTTCTGCAGCCAACAGCATCAAACCCAGCCCCAGGACACAAGCAATCAAAGCCAAGTCGCCGGCAGACATTCTTCTTCCTCCCCTTGTTGTTTTGGCAGCGGCTTGTTTTGCTTTGTGGTTTCTCCCATGAGCAGAGGGTGCCGCGCGCGGTCGTGAGAAGCCAGGCTGCGTGGCGGTGGGTGGCAGTGAGGCCTGAGGCATTCCAGACCATCGGATCAGAGGCTCCAGGCCCTGGGAGTCAGTTCCATGACACACATATGTGTTCTGAAGCTGTCTTCCCTGTACTCCATGTCCAGACTGCCTCAAGGGGTGGTAGGGAGGTGTGGGGAGCAGTGTTTGCAGTGTCAAACCCCAGCTGTGGGTGCTTCTCCCTCTGCTGCAGCATCGGCAGGTGGGAAAGGAAGCTCCGTGGGGACTTTGTGTGCCTGGGCAATGTGGTGGCTAAAGAGGCTGGTGCTGCAGGTGCTCCGTGGCCAAGTCCCTGCCCTGGCTCTCACTGGTGTAACCTGCCAGAGGGAGAGTTTGAAAGCAGGTGGAAGGATGGATGTAGGTGGTGGAGAGAGGATGCTCCTGAGCTATGGCTGTATAGTGCCAGCCCTGTCCTTAGTAAAGATGCCCTGCACAGAATCTGTGGGGCTGGGAGGAGGAGTGAGAGTCAAGTGCCAACTGCCCAGAGGGCAGTGCATCCTGCCCTGTGATGCCATTTCAGGATCCCATGGGATGTTCAGGAGGCACCCGTGCATGCCCACGACCATGGCAGCTGTTCTGGGGCTCCTGGAGAAGCAGCAAAGCAAACCCCAGGCGTTTCTGGCCCGTGTAGAGTCGGCCTTTTGTCTTCAGCTTATCTCGAGCTGGTTTTAATTTGCAACTCCGTGATTGCGTGCAATGACCTCGGCCTGAGCCTGCTCCGCAGCTGAGTGCCCCGGAGAACATCATAAATGCCGTTGATCTGAAGTCACCCGCGGGAGAAGTGAAGAGCTGGCGGCCTGCACAGCCAACTGGGTGCTCCTGACTGCCAGAGGGCTTGGGGCTCACACTGGTGGGACGTAGCTCCCTCCTAAGTCCCTGTCAAGGCAGACTTTGGTGTAACTTGTTGGGGAGAGGGTTGGCATGTGTCCCCGTGCTGCCACAGCGAGCCTGTGGCAAGGGTGAAAAGCCACCTTCGAGTAAAAACCCTGCAGCTCGCTGCCTGCAGTGCCTGAGGATGAGCTCGAGTGGCACCAAAACCAGGTGCCACTCACAGTCAGCCTGGCACACATGGCTCCCTCTACACTGGGGTGTACAGGGATTTTGGCTTGCTCCCTCCTGATTTAAGAAACAAACAGGAGCCAGTGGTTTTCCATGGCGTGTTCATCTCCCATAAGAGCCCAGGGCACTGTAGTGATGGAAGGGGATACGATGCACTTGGGGGCAGCCAAATGGTGTCCCCTGTGTAGCCAATCTAGACTTGAAACTTGGCATGGGAGAGAAGGAGATGCCGCCCCCAGGGGCACTTGGGCTCAGGACAGGCTCTCTCACAGTGCCATCACAGTGACCTGGTTCCCCACCAGTGTGTCCTGCAGCAAGCAGTGTGGTCAGGGTTGGCAGGAGCTGTTTGTTCTGGTGCAGGAACTGGACTCCTAGAGATGAGCTCATCCCTGCTGGCAAAAGTGGTGTTTTGGTGCATGTTTTGAGGGTGCTGTGGCACAGGGAGTGAGAGGGGACCAGGGAAGGGCATGAGTGCCTCAGTTGCAAGGTGCACGGTCCAATGGTTAATACTGGCACGTCCTGTGGGGTAACAGGGAGGTCCCCCGTCCCTGGTCCTCTGCCACAGCCTGACGCATCTTGCCACAAAGGGAATTGGGAAGACAGCAGTCTTTTTCTGGAGGCTTGCAAGTTTGGAAAATAAATAGCCCTGCACTGTAGGTTAAGCTTGGCATCCTGGCGGATTAATCACTCTGGCTGCAGCCAGCACTGAGAGCCCCGGTGACGAGAGCTGTGGTTTATAGATGATGATTCATCGACTCGACTTAGAGCGACCACGTTATTCCAGCAGATTGCAAAATCATAAGAGGAATGTTGTGGTTAGTTTACGGCTTAACTATGCAAATCGTCAGGAAGCCTTCAGAGCCGGAGAACGTAAGGCACAGCGCGCCCGGATGGCTGGGCGGTGAGCAGGGGCCGGGAGCCGGCGATGGGGCTGTCGGGTACCGGCCGCTCGCGGGAGCCGGGGAGCGGGGAGGTGAGTGATTTGGGGGAGATGCGGGTCCGGAGCTGGCGGTGAGCGGGGCACTTCGGGGGCGAGGGACACGCTGCCCGCTGGGAAGGGGTTTCTGGCTGGTTCCACCGTCTCCGTGCCAAGGCGAAGGCGTCTCCGTCGGGGCTGGGGAGGGCGAAGGTGGGGAGTTGCTTCCCCCACCTCCTCCTGCCCTCCCGTCCTGCTTCCAGAAGCAGGCAGTGCCTCGGCAGAGGAAGTAAACAGAGTGGGAGGAGCTGCACCTCTTCCTCGCCGGGGCTTTTTCTCCCAGCGAGTCCCGCTGCCAGGACGCGCAGCAAGTTGGTTCGTTCTCAGCAGGGTCAGCATTTCGGTGTCCGGGTCCTACCTGGAAGCCGGTGTGCCCGCTAAAGTGCGCTTGGAGACGAAGCTTAATTGCAGCTGAACTGCTGGTGACGTGCCAGCCGATGGAGCTGGCCGGGCAGGGCGAGCTGTGCCACTCCGGGTGGGAGCCGGGCGCTGGGGGACCGTGTGTGCCTGCGGCAGGCCCCGGCCCCGGGAACGCGGTTGTTCCCGGGAGGAATGGCAGCGCTCTGCGCCGCTCCAGCTGCTCCGGGGCCGGCGGGAGGCTGGGGCAGAGGTGAGCAGGTGTTTGTAATTACGGAGCGGCTCGGGCCGGAGCCCGGGGAGCGGAGGAGGCCGCCTGTCCCCCTGGATTCGGGGCAGGGTCGGCCTTCTCGCTCACGCGTCCCGTGTCCGATTTTGTCCTGGGGCCTTTTTAAATAAACAGGATGTGTCGGCAGCAAAAACAAGCAGCAGCGATGCTGAGGAGGAGGAAGGGCGGTCCGGGGTTAGAGCGTCTGACCTGGGAGGGAGGGACAGCCCTGCCCTCTGCCACAGGCATCTTCCCTGGCCTCAGGCACATCCCTTCACCCTCTTGTGCAAGGTGGGGAGCACGTACCTGGTTTGCCTCCGGGAGGTGGGGTGCCTCATCCCCATGGTGGCAGGGATGTAGGTGGAGAGAGGTTTAAGCTTGCCGGGAGCTGAGCAGTTTTGGTGCCAGCCTTTGGTGTGTCCCTAAGGGCTGACCCACCTGCCAGTCCACCTCTAGCCGGGGCGGCATGAATCAGAGGGAAACATCAGCTGGTAATTGGGGAAGCATTTCCTGGCCCGTCACACTTTGGGATGGCGTCCCGTCCCTTGAATCATCCCGGGCTGGTCTGTGTCCAGCACTAAGAATAGCCTCCCCACACACCGCGGGGGCAGCGCGCGCCAGGAGGGGGGACCGGACAGCTCGTGGGTTCCCGACTGTGGCTTTCCCAGCACTCTGCTGTGCTACGGTGTGGTTCTGAGGCCAGTCTGAGGTTTGGGGTAGAGCATGTGGCGTGGATGGGCTGAGGCAGCTGCCGTGGTTGATTGCTGGGGGAGAGTCCCATTTGTGCGTTCCATTTGTAGCTGAGCTCCCAAATGGCTTCATTCAGGACCCTGGAGGGCCATCTCTCCCCAAGGGCTCTGGGTGCTGCGAACAGCCCCACGGTCTCCAGCCCAGCAGGTACCCACGGATGAGATGTGAGGTGGCATTCTTGAGCATGGCTGGGAGGTTTGGGGGGTACCTTGCCATGCAGCCAGGCTCTAGCACAGGAGATAAGCCATCACCGTGGGCTTGCCAGGCTTCAGATCAGCATTTGGCTGGGAACCTTCTTCAGATGAAGACATGAGTGCAGCCACGGGTGTGGAGCTGAGTCAGTTTTCCACACTACAACCTGATGGTGACAGTGCTGCCTATTTTAAGTATTTCTCCCTGGCAGGAGAGGTCTGACAGGTGAGACCTGTCCTGTCTGTCCTGTTGGGTGCAAAGGTGCTGTGCCCCCCTGGTTCTCTCTCCTGGCATCGGATACCTGCCCGTGGCTGGAGCAGGGCAATCACTAGAGGGCATCCTTGGATCAAGATGTGCCTCTGCACTGGGAGAAGCCCTAATTTGATGTTCTACCAGGCAATCCCTGTTTCTCTGGGGAAAAGCTGCAATGGCTGCTTGGGCTGACAGTCCCCTGGTTCAAACAAGTGCAGAGACGAGATGATGCTGAAGCTTCCCTTGGGAGCTGCACCAGCCTGATGTTGAGGCAAGGACTTGTACGGTCATGGCTGGCTTTAGAGCTGGGGGCAAGCTGGGATCTGTGGGATGCAGGGTTTCCCCCATCCCTCAAAAGAAAATATTTTCTGTGGAGTGATAGAAATACTGCAAACCTTGTATGGGCTCCCCTCCCTTGCCAAAACCTTTGGTGAGGGGAATGCGTGTGGGTGGTGATGGCCAGAGCTGAGGCAGAGCTGTCCGCCTGGCCCTTGGAGGTTACAGTCCTCACCTCAGGGGTGTCTGTCTGGGCTGAACCCACACTCAGGGTTCACCATGCCATGACTCAGAGTCAGAGAGTTCAAGGCAGCACTGGGGAAATGCGTGTGGCAGATGTACTTTGCTCCTCCGCAGCCAGTGCTGGCTTCCCAGCTCTCTGTCTCGGCAGGCTTGTCCACTGCCCTTCGCCTTTTTCACCTGTTTTGGGGGCTGGTGAGGGCAGTGCCTGGTATGCTGGGTAGGACACTTTCCTTGGCCAGGAAACAGTCCGTTCCCCAAGCCTTAGCAGTCCGTGGACTTTAAAAGATCGTAAGCAACGCAGTGCTCATCCCTAGTGTTCCCTGGCTCCCTCTCCCCTGGGTCCTCTCGGCCTTGCATCCCGCAGAGCCATTCCTGGGACTGCAATGGGACTGTGAGCTGATGCATTGTGGTTCTGTTCTGGCAAGGAGGTGCTGCAGGGGCTGGCTGAGCATGCCCTGCATGTGGAGATCCTGATGGCACAGCTGCCACCCCCCGTACAAAGAGGAACTGAAAGTCCACAGAGTTTCAGTGATGGCAGTGCCTGGGTTTTAAGGGCTTTTGTTGAACCAGGGCCTGGAAGAATCAGCAGTTTTCTCGTTAAACTGCTCCATTTGACAGCTCCACACTTCTCATTTTAGCACCAGCCCGTGGGGGCAGAGAGCTTCACTTGCACCCAGCGCTGCTGCTGCTGCAGGGATGCCCATGTTCAAAGCAGCCTCCCAGTTCTGCAGACTGGGGACATGCCAGTCCCATTGGCTGCAGGGATTCAGGGACACCTTCTCCACACTTGCTGTATGGCTGTGTGCCAGCCATACCAGGCTGCCTGGGATGGTACTTTCTGCTAGTAAATCCATTTTAAGGCAATTTCCCCCTGTTACATCACCAAACCCTTTCCCTAGTGGTGGAAGCCCTGCAGCCTGGTCAGGGGCCGGGTGAGCCCGGGTGGGTTTCCCGGAGCAAGCAGCCTTGCATTAGCCAGGAGCAGGATGGTTTAATAAATCATTTCCGTCTCTAATTTCTTCTTCTCTATGCAGTGCCTCCCATTTGCTGGTTGCCAGAGGGAAGGGAGGTCAGGGGAACCAGACCTCCCCAGCAACCTCCTTCCTGCAGCTGTTGAAACAAAATCCAGAACTATAATAATCACTGTGTCCGTCCCTGGGGTACCGGGGTGCCTTCGGTCTGAGCGGCAGCACCGGTGTCGGGGTGGTTGGGCACACGGCTTCTGCAGAGGGTGCCAAGTGGTGCAGAGTGGGCAGGGAGCTGGGAACTTCCACTGCTTGGTCATACAGAGTCACAGACTTTCCCCATGGGCTGTGTCAAATGCTTGGGAAAAAGATCACAGTCTTTGTATTGCTGAACCTTGGGGTGTCACTGGTGCCCCTGTCTCCTTCGTGCTCCAGCAAAATGCATCCCACTGGCTGCAGATCACCACCCATGTGGCTAAACCATGGTCTGCAGGAACAGGGGGGTTGTTCTCACCTCCCTGCCTTACCCCTGCATCAGATCCTCGCTCGCTCCCCAATCCCAAGGGACCTGCCAGGGCTGTCCTGCTGTGGGGAACGGGAGCCAGAGTGCAGCTGCTTTGGCTGATCCTGAACTACCTCTGATCTCCCCGGAAAGCTTTGGGCCCCTGTGGCCTCCAGCAGTGCCCTGCCTGCACCCTCTGCCTGCAGCTCTTTCCTCTTGGCCTCTCGCCCCCGGCATTGTTTTGTGGCGGTTGTTTGGGTTGGCCCAGGTGCTGCCATGTGTCTGCCTCAGCACTGAGGGGTTGGTTTATTTTACGTCCCTTGTTTTGCAGCAGCAGCAAATGCCCCGGAGCAGCCAAGAAGAAAAAGATGAAAAAGAGAAAGAAAAAGAGAAGGAGGGAGAGAAGGAGGAAGACAAGCAGGAAACAGAAAATGACAAAGAAGAACTGACAAAGTAAGGACAACCTTCCCTGCCTGGCTCCAGTGAGAACTGGGCATTGAGCTGGGTCTGCAGCAATGGGATGAGGTTGTGGGATGCAGCAGTGGAATGTGACAGTGGGATGCATCGTGGTCCAGGGCTGCCTGACCCTGTGCAGGATCATGTGTGCCCACATTACCTCCTCCACAGGGAGGGAAAGGCAGAGCCTCCTCCTCATTCCTCTTCCCTGCTGCTCCCAAACTGGGAAAGCAACTCAATACGCTTTTTTTTTATATCAACCCAATCAATCTGCAAAGCTCCTCTGATCCTCCAGCCTGTTTTGTTGTTAGGGGAGCCTCTGGGAGCTGGAGGAGCAATCCAGGCGCAGTGGAGCGCGGCACTTCACCTTTAGTGTTATTGATGTCAACGTGAGCACTCCCAGATGAGGGGCTCCAGCCAGCCCTGCCTCCCTCACGCCGAACATCAGTGCCGTGGCAGGGAAAGGTTGGCACGCAGACCGCTCGCTATCTGTAATGGGCTTAATACTTGGTTTAAAAGAACATCTGGCTTCATTATATCTAGGCTGCAAAGACATTTACCAGCAGGTCCCTTTCAGGAAGATAAATGAGGAGGAGGCAGGGATGAATTTGAATGGTCTGGTATTAAACCTGTCTCCGTCAGGTCTCTGCGTGCACTTGGTGGTGGAGCTGCAGCCAGCTGCAGAAAGAAAACCCCACCACAAATCACCCCACCTCCAATCCCGGCCAGGAAAAGAGCTTGCGTCTGCAAAAAAAATATGCAGACCTGCCCCCCCTCAAAGACCAACAAAACAAAATAAAAGGGGGGGGGGGAAGCATCCCCAAACACATGCAGAGAAATAATTGCTTGACCTGAAAATCAGATCAACCCAACAACGTTTTGTTTTTTTTTTTTTTCCTGCCTGTTTTTGCAGGGACAAGAACGACGACACGTCCGGGGAAGACAACGATGAGAAAGAAACTGTCACCTCCAAAGGTCGCAAAACGGCCAACAGCCAGGGCCGGCGCAAGGGCCGCATCACCCGCTCCATGGCCAACGAAGCCAACAACGAGGAGGCGGCTGCGCCGCAGCAGAGCGCAGAGCTGGGTAGGTGGCAGGGCACGGGGGCACCTCGGCAGGGCTTTTGGGGTGTCTGTTGTGCTGGGATGTGACATCACTCTGTGCTGTCCCCCAGCTCACGGAGGAGGGGTTTCCTTTGTGAAATCCTTCTTTTTTGGGGAGCAGAAGTGAGGTTTTTTTCTATCCCTCGAATTACTCAGTGTGGTTCACTCAGTTAAGTGGGGGCATTTGCAAGCCCAGGCTGTCCTGGCTGACTGGGTTTTATGGCCTCAGAGGGAAAGTGTTGCAAAAGAGCAAAAGGGAAGCTGTCAGTGCCTTGGCTGGGTTCCTGCAGGGCTTGTGTCCCTCCTGCACCCGGGGCTGTTTCCCTCTGCAGCTTCTCGGGCTTTGAGTACTCTCAATCTCTGCACAGACCCCTGCTTTGGCTCTGCCCTCTCAGACTTGCCTGGGTCTCTGCCAGTTCTGCCCTCTGTTTTTAAATTTGCCTGGAGCCTGAGCAGCTGCAGCCTGTGGGGTCTGTGCCCCCTTGGCTTTGGGCATTGGGCTGGTCCGTTTCCACCCGTAACTGAGGAGGCACAGGGTGCTGCCTGTAGTGTGGCACCCAGGGACTGCACCAGCCTGTGGCCACACGTGGCAGTTGGCCATAGCCGTGCCGTGCTACCATGCCTGTCTTGAACTAGATGGGAATTCATGGCAGCATCCACAGCCCCACATCAGGTGCATCTACCTCTTGCATCTGCAGCATCAGTAGCGTCCACCCTGGGGAACAGCTCATGTATTGACTTAGAGAAGCCGATGCATCGAGGAATTTGGATGATTTTCCTGTCCTGTATTTTCTGCTCTTATCAAAGTGCAAAATTATTGCTGTGCTACCTAAGGCAGGTAAAAATAAAAGCAGGGTGACTCCTCTCGGTTCCCTTGCTCTGCAGTTTCTTGCTTGTGCTGTTCCATGTGCTATAAATCACGCGGAGGTGTTTCGCCTCCCTGTTCTCTGCTGACAACTGGCTGAAGCCTTGATTGCGAGCGCTCTGTTTTCATACAGGCGATATAAATAGTCCCCAGCACAACGGAGCCCTGCTCTCTCCCTTCAACTTGTTCAGCAATGCTGCAGAGAAGCAGCAGATAATGCCAGTAACTTAGTTGGGATTTTTTTATCCGAGCATCTCAGAGTCCTTGATAAACTTCACTGCGAACACAGAGAAAAGGCTTTAGACCATGTTAAATTGGGAAAAAAGGAATGGATCAATTCCAGTGACATATCTGAGCAATTGGTTTCACTTTATGTCTCTCTAATAGCGCTTTAATTTAGGTTGGCTAAGAAAGTTATTGCATTTTAAATACCAATTGAACATTAAAAAACAACAGAAAACCGTATTGTGGTTTAACTGCAGCGTGCTGGAGCTCCCTGTAGGCATCTGTTTCATAACTGTGCAACCTCAGTCATTGCCATTAATCAAACCAAACGGGCCGTTTCTGTGACATTTCTTTACCATACAATCACAGCCATCACCAGCTGAGCCAAGGGCCGGCACAGCACTGGGGACACTCACTTTTACGTAAACGAGTGTCGCGGCCCCGGCTCTGCCGGCAGCCGGGGCAAGCGGTGAGGTATCGATTTCCCTCCCTCTTGGCTGGTGTTCCAGGGGGGACACGGCATTTCTGGGGGAGGCAGTGGCCTGCGCTGTCTTCTGGGAGGTGACACCTGCAGTCGTGCTCAGCCGACTGTGAAGGAGATTCCTCTGCCCAATGCTGTGGGCATCAGAGCCCACGTTGTCCTCCCACAGGGTCTCAGCTTCCTGTAGAGCTTCTTGGGAGATTCTTTCTTCTCTTCTCGCCTGTATTCTTTATCCTGGACCTATCAGCCTGTTTTCCATTTTGAAAGGACACTGTCAAAACATCTCTCATCACTGTTGAAATAATGCTTTGCCTGTTGTTTAGAGTAATCACCCCTTGGCAGCCTGAGCCGGAAATCTGTTTCCTTACCGAGTTGTTTTTTGCCTCTGACTCACACCCCCGGTTTGTTATTGTAGGGTTTGCTCTGTGCCAGGCTGCCAGCAAGACTGGTGCATAGTGAGGGCTTTATGCGGGACCTTGGTGTCCCCAGCACCATGCCTGGGGTGGGGGAGTGGGGCAGCATCGGATGCTGACGTCCCTTTCCACCTCTCCCGGCTGGAGCAGCGTGTCCCCTTGCCATGGGCACTGCTCCGGGCGAGCCCCCGCCGCTGCTGGAAGTGGCTCGGAGTTGTTGTCCAAGAGCCCGGTGATGGCACAGAGGGAGCCCGCAGTCACACACAGCCAACACCCTTGACAGATGCAGTCGGCCAAAGTCTCCACCGAGGTGACGCTGTTTCTCCGTCTGTGCTGAGGGTGACGGTCCCACCCTGTGTCTGCCACCTCCACAGCACAGCCACAGCCGGCTCCCTCTTAGGTTCCTGTTGTTGGGCCAGGGTGCGTGGCACCAAATCGGCAGGAAATCTACTGCCACCCTCGAGCCATCTGGCTTTGCTTCCAGGCCCAAAGTGGAGGTTTTGCATCACCGAGGCGAATCCCAGGGGGATGCTGTGCATGGGGTGCTGTGGCATAGAAAAGCATCAAGAGCCTGCAACATGACAGCCTTCCTTGTGGAAGCACTTCTGTACAGCATGGGGGTTTTGTCATGCCTCCAGGGAACAGGGCATGGGACAGGGTTTAGGTGTTGGGACACCTCCTCTGAGCTCACTGGGCTTGCTGGGTCGTGCTCACAGTTGACTTCTCTTTCTCCTCCTTCCTTTTCAGCTTCCCTGGAAATGAATGAAAGCTCTCGCTGGACCGAAGAGGAGATGGAGACGGCTAAAAAAGGTGAGACACTTATTTTCTTTCTCCTTTTGGCTGTGCTGGAGCTAACCGAGCAATCGGGGATGGACGGTGTCTGACTGCTGATGTCAGTGCAGGCTGGTGGGTCCTGAGCTGCAGGGCCAGATCCTGCCTGTCCTGCTGCTGGTTTGTTCCCAGGCAGTGGTGTGGGGAGTGTGCCTCAGCTTCTCCAGCCCCAGGGAGCTGTGCCAACACCAGGGATGTCTGGACTGTGGCTGGAGCCCATGTGTGTCCCTCGAGGCAGGAGTCGGCTGTAGGAAATGGGGAAGGCACTTTGCCTGTTGCTTGTTGGAGCTGATGGTACCTGTAGCCTGTAGTTTCAGTGCTCTTTGGAGCCTCGTGCCTTCGCTTTGACCTTTTCCAGGCACACTGAGAGTGTCTGCCTGTGTTCGCAGCTCTGGAATTTAAGGAGAGGCCAGCGAACCCCAACACTCCTCAGGCACGTGTTGGGGAGCTCTCGAGAGCCAGGGCTGCGGGCAGCACGGGGTGACTTTACATCCTGGAGCTGATTCAGAGCCTTTGCTGAGACCGTTTTTAAAAAGTGCTGAGTGTGGCACAGACCTTCTTGCCACTTCCCCTCCTCGTGCCGCTCCCGCGCCAGCTTGTTCAGGGCTTTAATTTTTTGCCAAAGTCACGTCCTGTTGATGGGCTGTCGAGCTCACGTCCCCAGCCTGTGCATCCCGCTTGCGTCGCCGCCGACTCTCCTGGCCCGGAGAGGATTGTAAATGGGAAATTAAAATGGAAATGAGTGCCGTTCGGGGATGGCAGAGGCAAACAGGCGTGTTAGCAAGTTCGGCTCTGCTTGGAAAATGCACCTGCTGCCGGGAGGGTGATTACACGTTCTGGAGCGCCGGCTGCCCAGGTGCCGATGGGAGCTGTGGACTTGGATTACTTTGCCTGTGAATATCCCAAAGTGTTTGGCTCGCTCGCCTTTAAGCTGTTCCAACCCTCTTTACAACCCGGTGCCAATCCTGCACGTTGCTGAGCGAGGCTCTCTATAGTCGCAAAACTTAATAGATAGACTTTAATCAAGCAAACTGGCCGGGGGCCAGTTATGGGGCGAGCAGGTGCTGGCAGGGGAGGGTCATTGGAGGGATCTTTCCCGAGCACTGCTTTGTTTTGGAGATCAGCATCTGGTTGTTAAAAAGTGCCTCTTGTTGTTTTATGCTGAATGCTGGAGGTGCGCTTAAGGAGTCTTAAAAGCAGCTGCCAAAGCCTGTGTGAAGGAAGGATGAAGCGTGGGAGCACGTAGCACTCTTCCAGCCCAGGGGCCAGGAGGAGGCAGGGAGATTTGCTGGTATGAAGCCCAATGGCTGATGTTTCCCCCTTCGTTACAACCTGGGAAACTGAGATTGCAACACCAGACTTCTACAGAAAAGCCAAATTCCCCTTTGCCAGGAAGCAGCCGCTTTAATGCTTCGAACTGGCTCTGTCTGGCATTTCCAGGGACCGGCGTGGTGGGGGTTTCCGACTCACAGTGACTGTGAAACTCCGGAGGTAATCTCAGAGGCTGGAGGAGGTGGCAGCAGAGCCTGCTGCCAGCACAGCTTGGCAGGGGCAGAGGAGGTGGTGGCCTGCACCGGGTGGGCTCAACGACGTGGGCACCGTCCCCTCACCATAAGGACTTGGCTGCCCCAGCCACACTCCTCCCTGTACTGGTACCAATCAGAACCCGTAGCTGGCTGGTTTAGGGAGTTAAACAAGCAAGATGTGAGTCCCAGGGAAAGTCAGCCCTACCACCCTGGGGTGTTTTGGCAGATGGGGAGGGTGACTGCTGCTCCCAGCACCTGCCAGGTGGGAGATCAGCCGGGCCTTGCTGTCAGCCCTCAGGTTTTTTGTGCGTGGCATGAAACCCCCTGTCATTTGTGCTCAGGGAGGTGAGAGAAAACAGCTCTAGGACAGGGAGACACACCAGAGTCGCCTGTTCTCCACAGTCACAGAGCTGCACAGGGAGTTTCCAATCAGGAGAAGGCAGGACTGTTTCTGCCGGGAGAGACAGTAAAGGGGAGTACCATGTTATTAAACTTAAATAGGGGAACCAAAACCCAGCAAGAGGAAAGTTCTTGCTTAATGACACTTTTATTACGCAATAAAATTCGATTCAGTAGTCAGTCAAAATGTGCAGAGATTGGTTTAACGGTGGGGGAAGGTGTTTTTCTGATGTTATCTCCTTGCGCCACGGCTGTGATCCTTATAGCAGGGGGTTTTGATTTAACTGGAGTTGCTGGAGGATTTCCCCCTTCCCTTCCCAAGCTGGGAAGCGGGCAGCACCCACTGCTTTGCCGCCGGGCAGGGTGCAGAGGCATTCAGCAGCGGGATGGGGCTGCTCCTTAAAAGGCAATGTTTAGGCAGCTCCTGCCTTTGGGGGACCCACCGGAGGAGTCCACGTAGGCAGGAGTTCGAGGTAGGCTGGGAGTTTGCAAGCAGCGGGCAAGCGCCAGCCCGGAGCAGTGGGTGGGTTTATTGTCCCCTCCAGCCCCTCCACCGAGTGTCACCGCTTGTGGCAGCACTGCAGAGCAGCTGCGATAGCGCTGGAGCTGAACTCCATGAACCGGGAGGTTTCGACATGACCTTTGTTAGTCTTTAAAGTCTGGTATCTGTTCTCGCCCCGCTCGGGGTTTTCCCCCAGGTGTCTAACAAGTGGTTTTGTTCTTTGAAGAGAGGCGGGTGGAAGTGGCAGGTTCTTGCCAAGGTCCTCCTGCACCTTGCCCGGGCTCTGTGCTCCTTGTCCTCAAGGCAACCTCAGGCTCCTTATGCCTTTTCCCAGGCTGAGAACATGGAAAGGCCATGGGATGGAGTCATTATGATGAGGCAGAGGAGAGCTGGGCACAAATAGTTACTTTTGGGTAGCTGTAAAAAATTCCCTTGAATGCCAAAGGCACTCTTTCGAAGGCTGATTTTCAGTGCTGCCAATAAATCATCTGAGTTTTGGACTGATATGAACCATTTTTTTCCCCAGTCCCACTCTGTTCACAAAACTAAAATAAAGTAGATTTTTTCTTTTTTTAAAATACTGATTTCTTCAAATTAAGCCACAACCAAACCCAGTGACAGGAAAGCCCGTGTCAGAAGCCAGCCACCTCCCCACACCAAGAGCTGGCTGCAGCACAGGTGATGCTGGGGAGCTGGCAGCTCTGTACCTTCCTCCTTTAGTCTCCCCTGTGTTCATGTTGGAGCCTTCCCCTCTCCCATGAGAGATATTTACAACAGTAAAAACCTGCTGATGGCAGTAAAAGTGGGCTGGAGAAACTGGTTTGCAGCCCGTGCTGGTCACTGCGTGTTGTCCCTCTGGCTGGCCTTGGGGGTGGGATGTGCCTTGGGGTTTTCCACCCAGGTGTCCTCTATCCAGGCTGGGTGCAAGGGAAGCCCAGAGCAAGGACAGACCAACCTCCCCATTCCAGTGCCCACAGCCAGAGTGCCAGCATGTGCTTGCCATCAAGTTTGTACAAATTTGGAAATGACTGGGATGGGGCAGATTGGGTGCCACGAGGGCAAAACTGCATCCAAGGTCTGAATTAGCCCCACTTACCCTGGATGAGGCTGTGGTCAGCTGCAGTCCCATCCCTGCCATCCCAGGCTGGGGCTTGGCTGCACTTCAGCCAAGGTGTTACTCCCAGGGCCATGCCTGTAGTGCTGCTGCCTGTCATGCCTCTGGGGCTGCGCTTTCTGACACCATTGGCTGAACATTTTTCGAGTGTGTAGGAGCAAACTGTGAGGATTTGCCTAGTGAGTGTCAGTGAATGGAACACAAAAGGCCTGTCAGGAGGAACTGCTGGGTAATTACTATAATTTGCTGCCTACATTTTAATTTTGAGCATTATTTTTTCAACAATAAGGGAGCAGGAATAATATCCGAACCAGGTGAAGGGAGAGAGCTGGGCCCACCAGCAGTGGCTGCTCAGTGTGTGCTCCCTGCCATGCGCTGGAGACCCGAGTGTCCCAGCTGGACAGGAGGTGATGCCACCTCTCAGGGAGCGGGCATCCCAGGTGGGACTTCCTGTCCCCTCCCTTGGTCAAATGATGGGGGTACAGCACAAAAGAAAGGTTGTGATAGGAGTAGAAAAGCCAGACAGGTCTGTGATCAGGGCACAGGGCTTAATGTTTTGCAGCAGGTGGATGCCACGGTCCTGGAACCGTCTCTTTCAAAGAGAAGACCTGGGAGCTGAAGGTCCCCAGCCAGGGATAGAGGAGAGGGAATATGGCACAAGGGCTGAGCTGGTCAGGGGGCCCAGCTCCATGCCCACTTCTTTTTTGGTGGCACTGCCTCCCTCCAGAGTGGCTGTGAAAACTGGTGGGGAGTTCAGCTCCAAGCTGCCTTGTAGCCATGGGGCACATCAGAGACCTGCTTGTATCCAGCTGCCAAAGGAGAGGTCCACTGGGAATGCGGCAGGCTGGTTCCAGCATTGCCTTCCCAAGGAAGGAAGGGCATCCCCCACCATGGTAGTGAGAGCTAACTGAGCCAGCTGCTTGTGCCGCGGTCCCTCCAGCAACCCCCCAGCGCCTGCAGGGGTGTGGGCTCGCCCCCCACGCCCCGTCTCCACTGCTTCCCTTGGCACAGCATCAGGAGCTTGGCGTGCACCTGGCTCTGCCACCCACTGATCTGTGGCCCTGGAGAATTTACTCACCTTCCCTGTGCCTTGGTTCTCCCACACGCTGCGAACCACCCCGAGGTCAGTGCGGGAAAGTGGTGCCGACCATGCTTTCGGGATGCCCTGGGTGGTGTTGCTGACTCAGTAGTGCTGGTCGTTCTCCGGAATGGGATTGCGGCACATTTTGGCTGTGGTGTGGCCAGAACTGCCTCCATCCCCACTCCCAAGAGGGTGTGTGGGTGTAGGAGATACTGGAGCATCATACCAGGTACCGTCGGGTGTAGGGAATGATATCATTTAGATTTTCCCCTATAACCTTGTAATCCACGCAAACTCCCATTAAGGGACCCTTTTACGGGCTTTCTCCACCCTCACCAAACCCTGGGTGGAGCAGGGTGGCTGTGCCAGAAAGCCTTGAAATGGCTCTGGTAAAAAAACCCAACTGCAAAAAAGCCAAGGGGGTGCGAGCCGACGGCCCTCGCCCGCCACGCTGCCCCTCCGGGTTTCTTCTCTGTTCCCCGAGACGCCGAGCACAGTACCCTGTTCCTCTTCCTTCCAGTCTCCGCTTGCTGTACAGGAGCAGAAGCCCCGGTCCGCCCATGGCGAGACCGGTGCCAAACCTCTCCCCATCCCTCCTCTGCCAGGGCAGCAGCTGCAGGGCCGAGGTGTCCTGGGGCACCACGGCACCCCATCGGTGCGGCACTGGGCTCGCCGGCGCGCACGTCTCTAAAGAAAAGCGCCTTTGATTCACTTGAGAGCGGAGAAAACTATTAGCCAAGCTTTGTTTTCCTGGATCCCTCCCCCTGCTGCTGACATTCAGCCGAGAGCGAGGGAGACAGAAAGTGAGCGAGGGAGGGCGGGAGCGGGTGCCAAGCGCCGCACCCCTTGTCAGCTTGGGTCAGCGCCACGTTCGTTATTAATGCTCTGTCTAGAGGTCACATTCAGATGCAACGAGCCCCGGGTCAGCCAGAGGAACAGATTAGAGCTTGCTCGCTGCTCCGCCACATACCGACGGCACCGGCTCCCCGTCCCCGGGCTGGCAGGAGCGGAGCTGCCGCGCTCCCACCCCTTCGCCTTTCTCCTGCCTTTTTTTGTTTGTTTTTAATTATTATTATTTCTTGGCAACGTCGGGCATCTCCTGAAACTGCACAGCCTCCCCGTAGCCCCAAGCTGCTGAGCAAGGAGGTGAGGTAGGGGAGAAAATACTGGCGTCGCTTCCATCCACCTTAACAACCGCGGCTGCAGACGGCTGGAACGCTCCGGCGAGCGAGCAGGAGGAGAGCGGAGAACGCTGTTCGCTCCAGAGGGAAGAGCGCTGGGGCCGGAGCATGTGTTCCCACCAACTTCTGCCATCGGGGTCAGGAGTCTGCCGCCTGTGACCTGGTTTCCAGCCTCGGTGCCCGTTTGCTCGCCGCTCCCAGCCGCCCATGGCTCTGAAATCCTTTCGCCCCCAGGATTTAAGGAACCGGCTTTGCTTTCTTCTCTGTCTCCGGCTGCTGCGAGGGAGCGAAAGCGAAATGCGTGGGGAGGGTGTGAGCGGAGCACTCGCGGCGCTTTGCAGCGGGCTGCCGTGCCTGGGGGGGCTTTGAAGAAGTGCCCTGACACCCGTGTCCTTCCCAGCCCACCCGCTGCACACTCCAGGTGCGCTCCCTGCCCGCCGGAGCCCGAGCACGTAAGTCGGGTGTTGGGGTCCGAAGGATGGGGTTAACCTCAAGATTGTGTGTAGTTGCCTGTGGCAGACCCTGCGTCCGCAGCCCCCGCCCCGAGCCGAGGAGCACAGCCTTCCTGAGGATCTGATAACTCGGTTAGTCATAGTTTCAGTTGCGATGCGGAATGAAGGGCTGCGTGGTGCCGAGGCGGGCTGGCGTGCCGGGCTGGCTGCTGCCTTGCAGGGCTGGCGTGTCAGGGAGTGCGGGGCAGAGGCTGGGGGTGCAGGGACTGGGGGCAGCTGTGCTGACAGAGCTCATGGAACTGAGGTACCTGGCGAGCCAGGATCTTACTGGCAGGTCATGGGGTGTCTTGACTGGTCCCTTCCGAGTGTGCAGATAACTACAGTGTGGGAAGCAGGTGTTGCTGTTTTGCTCTGGTTTAATACAAAAAGAGGAGAGCAGGCGGGCTCCCTGCTGGTCCTGCGGGCAGGGGCTGCAGGCAGGGGCTGCAGGCAACCGCCTCCTCCTCTTCCCGAGCCCAGCATGGGCCACCTGCCCGGCCAGCTGCAGGCACCTCCGGCAGTGTCCTGGTGAGAAGGGACACAGCCAGCCTGGGCGGCGGGAAGGGCAGCCAGGAGCTGGCATTGCCTGTGGCTGGCAAAGGTCACACCATGCTGGGGACCACTCACACTGACATCCATCACCCCCCCAGTCCCAAGCTCTGCCATGGCAGGTCCCTTTGCGTGGCATCTCTCCCGCGTTAGCACTGGAGCTCAGGGCACATCCACACCGCTGCCAGTGTCTTTATTTTGGGGCTTTGCCCGGGGTGCAGCAATCAGCCTTGGCCCCGGCTGTCACACTTGGTGCTGGGCCACCAGCGTGGCGATGAGCAGAGGGACAGAGCTGCTTGTTTGCTTTGGACGGCAGCAGTGGGTTGTGTCAGAGGGGATGGGTTGTGACACAGGGGACTGTCCTGTTTTCCCCTGCAGCGTTCAGCAGCGGTGGGGGGAGGACTCCTGCCCCGCTCGTTACCTCACAGTTGGTGGCCGGATGTGATTTTTTTTAAAATCTATTATTATTTTAAAGAAGTCCCAGACCACCAGTGGGGTGACAGAGGTCGTGGGTTTGGCTGAGCAAGGCTGGGAGTTGCAGAGTTAAAGCTCAAACTTGTTTCTTGGCTTGCCAGGGCCCTTCTGGTGCTCAGCGCGTGAGATGCCTTGTACATGCAATTTGATAAGCCTGGTGCTGGGACGGGCAGGATACAGGCACTGGCTGGATGTTAACTCCTGCTGTGCTGGGTATTGCTGGTTTTCTCCAGGAGCTGGGAAGCGGGAAGGGAGGGGGGTTTCATCTCTCTGTGGGTATATAGTGCCATTTATTCAATCCAGCCATACCCTCAGCCTCCACGTTGTGCAAGGGGCACAGCACAGATCCTTGCCAGAGGTGCATCCCTTGGGCCCTATTGCCTGTGGCTGCACTGAGATAAGTCCCTGAGGTTTGTTTTTGGGCTGAAACAGAGGTTGGGTTGGCACTTAGGACCAGCCTGGGGCTCAGAAGTGACACATGGCAGCAGCTTGGCTGGAGGCTGGCAGCAGGGCTGTGGCACAGCTGCCACATTCCCAGACACAAACAGAGCCACACACGGGAGCTCCAGTGTGGGACTCACTGTGGTCCTGAGCCCCATGGCATTAGAACAGCCAAGGAGGGGTTGGGTATGGACCTAGTGGTCAGTGCCCGTTCCCACGCTCTGTGGTTGGGGCTTCTGGTCAGAAAATCCCCCAACAAAGGAGGAAGATGCTCGTAGCAGGTTCATTCCCTCTTGGTTTTCTTCTTGAAGTTACCTTTTGTGGTAGTGCCCATGGGCTCACAGCCTCTGTGTCCTCACAAGGTGCGGGGGAAGGCTGGTGGGGCTGTTGGCCTGATGGTGGCATCACGTGGACAGCCAGGAGCCAGCCAGGCCAGCAGTGTCCCACAGGCTGGTGGCGGTTCCAGCCCCACCAGACACCACAGGAAGGACCAGCCACACACCAGGAATAATTCCAGGCAGTGAGGTGTTATTTTCCAGAAAGCCTGGATGGCCCTTTCCCAGGTCACCTCCAGGAGCCTCCAGTGGAGGGACCAGGGTGCCACTGCACGCATCCCTGGGCTGTGGTTGTGATTCCCACCTCCAGCTGTAGGATGAGGGGTGCTCAGACACCCCTGCAGAGACCACAAGGACACAGGGTGCTGACTGGCTCCTTCTTCCTCCTTTTCCTCCTCCACCCTGCTGGGTTGCCCCAGCGCTGGCAGGAGCCCCATGCTCGGGTGGCACCATCTGGCCAGGATTGCCAGCCCTTGGCATGATGCCTGACCTGGGAAGCTGCCTTTGCTCATGAGCCTGTGATCAGCACTAATCCCTCGGCACGCCTCTTCCCAGCCAGGGACTTCTCTGCCGGAGCGCGCTGACACTCACCTGCCTGGGCTCTCCTTCCCCATCCATAACAGGGCTGTGTGCTCCGACCCCCTGGACTTGTCACACCTTTTGAAATTGTCAGTGGGGTAGGAACGATGGGAAGATCCTTTGCTTTGTGGTAGGGACTGAGAGCAGCTGTCCCAAGTTCTGCTGGATGTGCCACCACCTCCTGCGGCCGTGCCAAAGGGAAGGAAGCACTGCTCATCCTCGTGATGGCCCAGTGGCTGGCCGAGGCATGCCTGTGGGATGTATTTTATTCCAGAGGCGGTCGTCATGGTGCCTTTTTTCCCCTTGGAAAGAAAAACAGGCTCTCATAGGTCATCCCCTGGCCTAGGAGCCATTCAGACAGGTGCTAGTGACCGTATTGTTCCTGTGGAGTTTGGCTTGCACGGAGGATGTTTCCCATCCTGCGTGGATAATGCTGCCCTTGTATGAGCGCATCTGGTGTTAAACCCTTCTTTCTCCCTCCTCCAACCACAGGTCTCCTTGAGCATGGGAGGAACTGGTCGGCCATTGCCAGGATGGTGGGCTCCAAGACCGTGTCGCAGTGCAAAAACTTCTACTTCAACTACAAGAAGAGGCAGAACCTGGACGAGATCCTACAGCAGCACAAACTGAAAATGGTGAGAGCCCCGTCCCAGCCCACATCAGGGCACCGTGGATATTTCCTAGGAAGTGCTTGGATGTTTCCCATAGCCAAGGGGGGGGCTTTTATCTTCCTGAATGAAAGCTGTGGGGACTGCAGAGTGGTGCGGGAAAGGGTTGTCCACCCGTCTGTCCCTGGGAGGTCTGGAGGAGGCAGAGCTGCTGTGTGGGAGATGCCTGGGTGTCTGGAGCATGGCTGGTATCTCCCCTCTCTGTGGGGAGATAAGGAGCAGGAGGAGGAGCAGGCTATGGTGTGTTGGCCAGGACGTGAGCTCAGTCCTGGCTGCGCAAATACTTCGGTGAGGTTGTGCTGTTCCGCCCTGGTGAGCAGAGAGCCTGGCTGGGCCACGCGACTCTGTGCCTTGCAGGTTCCTCAGTTAAATGGTAAATTGTCGGTTTGCCTCAGAGAAATGCAGGGATTTAGGACAACATGAGGAAAGGCTGGTCCCGACACAGGTGTTGGTTGTTTTCAGGGCTGTGAGCAGATGCCCACATCACTCTGTGCCTTGGTTTCCCCATCAGAAGGGGCTAATGCTGCTTCTCTTCTGGCGTGTGGTGCAGGGCGTGAGTGAAGCAGGGCTTGTCTGGTGTTCTGGAGATAGCTCGGACTGCTAAGAGCCACTAAAGATTATAATTATTTCATTTGTAGAGTATCCTGGGGTTCCCAGTTTCTGGCTAATAGAATTCACATGGCTAAACCCCCAAGGGGTGCTTTGAAAATGCAAAGGACAATGTTCAATGCAGGAATCTCTCCAAGCAAGCTATTACAGCAAGAGTAAAAAGAAAGACAGGAAAACATTCAATGACTCACCCAGGAATTTAATATCCTAGTCAGTCTATAGGAATGAGAGAAAGAGAAGACATCGGCGATTCTTTTTTATTAATTCTTTATGCACAGAGACACTCCTGTGTTCCCATGTTTCACCAAATTGTTTTTAGAAACAAAGCAAACAAACTATGTAAAAGACCCCCAGACCCATATAAAGACTGGAATGAAATGTGCATCAAGCCCTCTGAATATAAAAAGTTACATTAGAAAGATATCATTGTTCATTACCGGAGAGAATCTGAAATAAGATCATACAGCTTTGCTGGCAGTGGAGCCGGTGTGTATTAATTTACTCTGCTCCCTAATGTTGCAGAAATTATATCACGGAAGTGTTTTTCTGCAGAACCACATTTTTCCCTGCATCCGTCCCTCCAAGGCAGCCGCTAGACTTCTCCAGTCTAATTGCTCACTCTCACTTGCAGTTTATATCAGCATCATCATTTTATTTTTCGAGCATTGGAGGCTGTGGGATTCGGTCGTGGAGAAGAACAATGAACATTCAGCTGTTATTTATTGTACTCTATTGTTTTGTGGCAACAGCAGATGCCAGAAAGCTGAACAAAATGAAAGAACAACTGAGATTAAATTGCCATAGACCTTCCTTCCTGACTCCTAAATATATTCCCAAGCAAAGTGAGCCTTCAAATCTCATCCTATACCCAATTCAGCCATGACCTCTGTGGAGGAAGCACGTGGCGAGGCAGTGTGGCACCGCTTAGTTTTGCCATGGCATCCACAGATGATTCCCTGACCTCATCCCCACCAGCTATCGCTGATCATGTGCAGGGAAACGCAGTGGCTCTGCTTTTCCTCCTCTTTGCTTAATGAGAGTAAACTTAATTAGTAGATCTCATTCATTTCCCAAGTGGGACTCGTTAATATTGTAGCCTCCTCTTCCAGGTAGGTGTGACACCAGGTTTCCGCAGGGTGCAGGTGGCTCGGATGAGCTGTGCGGCCAGGCCGGCGGCAGTGGCTGGTGTGGGATGGGAAGCAGACACCCGTGGCTCAGGGTGTCCCTGCCAGCCGGCCACACCGTGGGACAGGCAGCCTATGACTGTTGGGGCAGGGTCAGGCCACCTTGAGGCTTCGCTTTATCTGGCCTGTTGTGTGTTTTGGCTTGGTTTTGCTGCCGCACAGCTCGGATGTGTCCAAGGCATCAGCGTCACTTAGCCTTGACCTTCTGCACGCTGCGCTCACTAATCTCAGCATTTAAGGAAAGCAGGGCATTGGGATACACGGTGTTCTCAGAGCTCTTCTTTCTGTTAGTGGCTGGAGGTTAGGCACCGTCTTCACCAGGACCTCTCTGCAGTGTCATTGTCACTTTAGGCTTGTGTCTGCTGGGGCTTGTTTTGGCTTGTGCAGGAAAGAGGGCAAGCTATTCCCTGTGCTGGGGCTGGTCCTGCTTGGAGAACCAATCTTTTGGACCTCCTCTGAGCAACATTTCTGTAATTCCTTGCTTTTTTAGGTGATGCTGGCTTTGCACAGCAAAACTGCTTTGGGAGCGCAGTCTGGTGGCCTCTGCTTCTGAGTGATGAATGTGTCTGTCTTTCCTTGGTGCAGACCCTTGCTCTTAGGATGGGTAACTGAGACCCTCTTCACTGCAGTGGCAGAGAGGTCCTTCCTCTGCAGGGTCACTGCTCTGCCCCTGCCCATTGCTGTCAGCTGCTCCCGCGGCAGAGCACGGGAGTTGGACCTAGTCCTGGCACGGTTGCCAACACACATCTTTGTGTGATACCAGGCTGGGACTGCCTGGTTCTGCTCTTTGGACAGGCTGAAGCTGATGGGAGGTTCCCATCATGATGGTTTTGTGTTGGTAGCAGGGTTTGGAAACTGTTTGGGCAGTTGCTGTCGTGTCAGGTGGTGAGAGCAAGGAGAGGCTGAGTTTGTCAGGATGGCCTGGAAAGACGTCATGGAGGAGGAAGCATGGAGTGACCCCTCGTGCAGGGTTTGGTGTCCTCACTGTGCACAGCACTTCTCCTCAGTGGTCTTGGCAAGGCAGAATGCTTGAGTGGCACCGAGTCCTGGATGTTCCCAAAGAAATACCTGTGGAAGGTAGAGAGCCACAAAATAAGCATCAGTGTGACCATAGCAAATGGTCCTGGCATCTTCCCACGGCCTCGCTGGCAATCACATTGTTATGATGGGAGATGCCTGGTTCCAGGCATGGCTCACAGAGACACTTCCGTGTCCAACACAGTTGTGGTTAGGATCCCATGCCAACCATAGGGGCCCTGGGGCTACTGACAGAGGCAGGGCAGGATGAGGCCCTTTCCTGGGCAGGGTACAGGGAGCAAGACTGCTCAAGGGATCTGGAGCTGTCAGCATGATAAGTGGCAAAGTGGTGGCCTTGAATGTATCTCTAGATGTAGCCAGGATCTGCTGCCTGGATTTCATTCTCCCTAAGTACCAGCAGTGGGGTCTACCGGGAGAGGGACCCACAGTGCCCCCGGGGCCGCTCCCTGCTCAGCTCTGCCAGCAGCTGCCAGCCCCGGGCTCTGGCCAAGCAGGGTGCTGAGGCAGAGGCTGGTTCCCAGCTAATTCCCACAGCGAGGAGCCCGCTCCTGCCCGCGGCTGAGTCACGGACCCGTGAGTAAGAGGCAGAGAAGTCTTTGCCATAGTAACGTCGGCGCTTTGTCACCGCATTAGCGTGATGGGGAACTGCTGCTTCACACAGAAACGTGCGGTTGTTGAATCGCTGCCGTGGCAGAGGCGCGAACGCCGGCAGCACTGGGGCATCGCCGGCAGTGCCAGCACAGGGCGAGGGAACCGCGGGGCCCGGCCTTCCTCCCGCCGCCTCTCTGCGCCTGCACAGAGCCTGTTCTCAAGTGTCTTTTTTCCCCTCTCTCCTGCCCAGTTTGATAAAAATAGATTTTGAGCAAGCAGCGTTTCCAAGCAAAAAGCAGTTGTATTTGTTTGTTTTATCTGGAAGTTTTCTAAAGGATTGAAAAGTTGGGGGTGGGGGGAGGGGGGGACCAGCTCTTCACAGCACAGAGATCCAGCAGCAAAGTTAATGTTTCCACCACGGCTTTATCTTTTCATCCATGTAAATAAACGTCCTACACACGTCACTCATGTGGGGTTTGCAGGGAGAGCCGGAGATGATGAGCCTGTTCCTACTGGTAATATTTACTCAAGCAACAAGAGCAGGAAACAATAGCAAAGCCGAGACTTTTCCTTTAGGTCTGCAGGAGGGAGCAGCTGCCCACACCCTCGTGGCTGTGGCACGTGCCCCAGCAAGGGAGGACAGGGTTGTCTTGGGGCAGGGCAGGACACCAGGAATCTCCCCTTTGGGATGCAGTGCTGCACGGAGCACCCCCACCTTTCATCAGGGACAGCTGCCCTGGCATGGGAGTCAAAGTCCTTCTGGCAGCACCTGCCAAAGGGGTCATGAAAGCTGGTGCGTGAAAATGTTGGCTGGGCTGTATCTGGGGCATCAGCTTTGTTATCTGCAGATGAGCGTCAGGTCGCGGCCACACGCGTATGTGTAGCTGAAGGTAGAGCCTGGAAATGCGCAGGACTAACACGTCACACACGTGTAATGACCGCACACAGGACCCCTGGGCTCTTGCCAGCCCTGCACTGGTGATCTCTGCGTGGTGGTCCCTTGTCCACGTGTCCGTGCCATCCTTCCCATGGAGGCTCGCTGCTGCCTGAGGGTGGAGCTCCATTTGGAGCCAGGCTGGCAAAATTTTTTGGCCAGGTAACACCACACTGCTGGGCTTTCAGCTGATGAGTCTGGTCCCAAAGACTCATACTCAGAGGGTTTGCCCAGGGCAGGGGGTCTCTGGTGGTGGGAACACTCGTCTTGGCCCTTTGGTCAGGACTGGTGCTCTCTGTTCCCACACGGCTCTCCATGGGCTTTGCCTCTCACCATCCTCTCCCTCTTCCCCAGGAGAAAGAAAGGAACGCCAAGAGGAAGAAGAAAAAAGGTGCTGCTGTTCAAAACGAAGAAGCCGCCTTCCCTCCTGCAGCTGAGGATGAGGAGATGGAGGTGTCAGGGACGAGCGGCAACGAGGAGGAGATGGCGGAGGAGGCGGAAGGTGAGGCGGGTTGGGGGCTGTGATGGGGGAATGTGCTCAGCTCTGCTGGCTTTGCTGCCTGGTCACGGCAGAGGCGCCACACACGGCCTCTCCGGAGCTGCAAATGTCAGCACTCGCAAGGGGTCATGTCTGTCACCCCAAGGTCACACTGAGGCAACGGTGTCTCATAGCACAAGGCACTCGTGGCGTTTTGGATGCCTCTGCATTTCACACTTGCGAGGAGTGCCCTGGATCACTGCCCTCCTCCTGTGTCTGTCTGGACAGATGGCTATTTTTGGGAGCCCTTTGGTTTCTGATTCCTGTCAGCACGCTCTCCAAGAGCACCCAGCTTCCCAGGGCCTCTTGTAAATCACATTTCTAGAAGTTTTCCTCCAAAGGAGAATCCCTGCGTGCTCAGCAGGGTTAGACAGCCACCAGTGTGGGCTTTCACAGAGCTTATCATGGGCTCAAGGAGAGATAAGTGGTCAAGGTTTCTGCGAACCCATCTCCATCCCGGCAGGGCATTGCTGCTTCCCTGGTCAGTGGAGTTCCCAGAGCCCAGCCCTGCAGCAAAGGCAGGGAAAGCCATGGTCTCCCACCAACAAGGCTGATGCAGCATGGCAGGTCTTTTCCTCCTTCTTTCCCTTTTAAGGTAGCATTTTCCTCCATCTCAACCATACCAAAGAAAGGAAACAACTTGAAAGTGACAATTTTCAGCTATTTATCGCTTAGAAAGCGAGGCAGTTTGGAGTTCAGAGAAAATGTGCACAATTTTCCAACAATAGCCCATTTGACTTCTGTCAAAGTAATTTAATAACTTAACCAGCACTATGGCACCACACTGGTTCCTGGCCTTAGCACCCAGGCTGATGGGACTTGAAATGGGAAATCTTTTCAAATTGTCGTTGCAAGTGACTCATTACAAGGCAGATTCCAGGTAAATCTTTGTGCCAGGTGATACGTGACTCACAGGAGCAAAGCAAAAGGTAGTTACTGCTCTTCGTAAGAGTGCCTGAGAGGAAACAATGTGATTTTGAGATTAGAGACGAATCTCTTGACATGCTCTCGAGCCTTATGCTCCAAGCATTGGCTCTCGTTCTGCTGCTGGGGCTGGCTGCAGAGCTGTGGAAAGGCATGAGCATGTATATAATATGTATTATATACATAGGGATAAAATGTAATGGGCACAGAAATGCTAGGATTGTGTTGTGCAGGAGATGGCCACTGGCTCTGAGGGCACATTTGGGGATGCTCAGACAATACCTTAGAGTTGCAGGGCCCATGTGGCCGGCCAGGGACGGGGGGAAGGACTTGGTGTGGGGGTTATGGTGTAGTCTGTGGATTTGGCGTCTGGAGGGAGTGCACTGGAGTTCAGAGCTTGGTTGAGCCTGGGATGAACTGCCATTGGGTGTTTCAGCACAGTATTCAGAGTAGCATCAAGTGGCAGAGTATGGCCAAACACACTGTGAACCTTGTCCTGGGTGGGTAACAGGGCACCTAATTGCTTGATTGCAAGTGAGTAAGGTTGTAGAAGGCTGATTCCTGGAGAGTGTGGCGTGATTTTTCATTGAGGAGGGATGGATGTGCTCTGATGTACAGCTCTTAGGACACAGTCCCTCTGTGCCACTCATCTCACCAGCGCTGAGCTGGCTGTGCTGCTGTGAAGAGAGGCAAGTCAGGGAATGCACACAAGGAAGCCTTTGGGCATGAGCGTGAGAGCCCTGCCCAGTGGGGACGTGCTGGGATGGGACCGTGGAAATCTCCTGGTGCTCTTGGCCCTGACCGTGTTTGTCCGGCAAAGGCTTGGAGGGAGCAATCCTCTCCCCAGCTGTAGAAACAATCTCTTGGCAGCACCGAACTCTGAGCGGTGCACGGATGCTTGTGCTTCCAGCTCACGTCAATCCACTGGTGGCAGACTTGAGAAGGATCCTTCCCGTGTAATAATTAACCTGTCCTGCAGCACTGCCAGCGCTTTGCTTTTGCTGACCCTGACCTCCTTTCTTCTGCCACCAGTGGCTTAAACAACAACAAACACGTGTGGTGTTTTGGGATGATCCCAGCTGCCCCAGGGGTGGCAGAGCCAGGGACACGGGCGACGTAAGTCAGCAAGCAGGGTGCCAGCGAGGTGCCCGGTCCTGGGGCAGCAGAGCTGATCCTGAGCCACGGGTGAGAGGGCAGGGAGGGAGCAGGTCTTGTCCTGCAAGTCCAGCCAGCAGCCATGGTTTTCCCTTAAAATCCAGCTTCCCAGTCGCTTGGTGTCCAGGCTTTTGGGCGTGTGGTTTTGTGTTTGGGTGGGGGTTAATAATCATGCTGGGCAAGCAGAGAGGCCCCCAGAACATCCCTTTGCTTAGTAGGCTCTGGATCTGGGGATCCCAGTGCAGCTCTCCCAGCCCCGGGATCATCTCCCCCTCAGAGGAACGAGGGCGTTCTCTTCCCAAGGGAGGGGGTGGAGGCAGTGATATGGGAAGCAAGAATCTCGGGCTGATCCTTATTTTTATTTCTTCCCTTTTCTCAGCTGCAGTAAATAACAGCTCCGACACCGAGAGCATTCCCTCGCCAAGGCCTGAAGCCAAAGAAGGAGGCGAAAACGGGGCCAAGGCACCACCCGGGCCGGGAGGTGACACCGGCACAGAACCAGCGGTCAAGTGGGAAGAGGCTCCAACACCCCCCGACGCTCCCGCTGCTCCCCCTGCCAACCCCGCTCCTGCCACCAGCCCCCAGCCCGAGGCAGCTCCCGAGCCGCCCAGCAGCGAGGAGAAGGTGCCAGAGGACCTGGTGGTGGACGTGGTGAAAACGGAGGAGCCGGAGGAGAAGGTGAGCGAGGAGCCCTGCAAGAGCGAGGTGAAGAAGGAGGAGACTGAAGAGAGCCAGGAGAAGGACAAGGGGAATGACAAGAAGGCGGAAAGCAGCGTCAGCAGCGCAGGGACAGCGGGGACAGAGGGGACGCCCAAGGCTGAGAAGAAGGAGAGCCATAAGGGCAGTAAAGGCCCCGGGGTGAACCCTGACAGCGACTCCAGCGCGACCTGCAGCGCGGACGAGATGGACGAGCAGGATGCTGTGGACAAGAGCAGGTAGGAGCTGGGAGAGAGGGGGAACAGCTTAAGGGCCAGATGAGCGTCTCCGTTGCGTGCTGCAGTGTCCATGTGTGCCTGTGTGCGCTCCTCCTTGGGAATATTACTGCTCAGGCACTCCCCCAGGCAAAGGAACTTCCCGGCTGTGTCCCCATGTGCCCCTACTTTTTGGCCATTGCTTCCAAAGGGGCTGTGACACAACAGGCAGTGTGATGTCCCAACGTACGGATGCTACTGGGAAATGGCCATGGAAAGATGTTGGGTGCAGAGCCACTGCGTGTGCTGGTGGCAGCTGCCCATCTGGGTGATGCAATGGAGCGGGATGTGCCCTTGGGGACAGTGGAGTTGTGCTGGTTTGCCAGCATCTGGGTTTGGGAATGGTTTCTATCTGAGCTGGCGCTGGCAGGAGAAAAGTCACATCAGCAACATGTTCCCAGCACAGAGAGGGGGCGAGTTGTTCCCTTGGCGGAGATGCAGCTTGAATCTGTAGGGGCAAATTATCCATCCTGGCCCTAGAGACAGGAGAGTGATGTGGGCTGTGTGAGGTTTACTGGGGCCGTGCCAGTGGGTTTTCACCTGAGCCGCTGTGGTCCCAAACCCTTCACCCACCCATGGGGCTGGCAGCCAAGGACTGCTGTGTTCACCCTGCCACTGCACGTAGGGACAGCAGCCCAGCTACCGCCTCAGAGCTGGGCTGGGCCATACACAGTGCTGTGGATGGGATTATTTGAAAAACAACCAAGCAAAGCAAGGGTGAGGCTGGGGGGAGTTGTTGTGCATCCCACCACTCTGAATGGCCTCCGCACCTCCCCTGTGGGTGATGCAGGAGCCAGTGGGTGAGTGCTGCTGGTGTGGGAGCATCCTCCACACTGCCAGGCTGGCCCAGGGGAGCAGACCCTCTTGCTGCCAAGCAGCTGGGAAGCAGCATTGACGATGCCAAGGGGTGGTGTGGACGCCGCTGGTCCTGGCCCCGTGGCAAGGCTGAGGCCTCTTGGCTGCAGAGCTCCTTTCCAGCAGTGGCCAGAGTCCAGCACCACCCCTCCCCACCCTCTCCTCCTTCCCAGACAGGAGAAAACCTCCCAGCAAGGGAGAGTGAGGCCAGTGGGGCTGTTCTCCTGCAGTTTAGCATTAACCCAACCGAAAGCAGGACAGCAAGCAGCTCGTACCGACTTCCCAGCAGCAGAGGAGCAAGTCGTCTTGGGAACGACTTTTCCATCCCGACTTTTTCATACTCGCTGAGTCAGCGCCTATCTCGCTTGTCAAACGGTTACCAGCTTCCAGGAATATTAAACATTAAACAGTCGTCCCACAGCTCCCAGGCCGCTCCTCTTATCCGGCGTGGCGATGAGATGCAGGTGATAGCAGAGCCTGCCAGCATGGGAATGCTGCAACTGACGCTGGCGCTGGGCACTTCCCAACCCAGAGGCACCCACAGGGTTGATCCACAGCTGGGTCAGAGTTTTTGGCACCGCCACGCCCTTCCCGGCTCGGTCGTTGCCCCCTCGCCTTTGCTGTGGGCCGAGGGCTGGTGTCCCGCAGGCGGTTCCCGCAGCCCCGCTGCCGCAGCGTGACTCGCGCTGAGCAGGGCCAGGCTGCCGCGATGCCGCGTGAGCCGCCCCGTCACCGCATCACCCGATGCTCGCCCGCCCACCCAGCGCCGGCGGGGCGTGGGTGCTCTTCCCTGCGCTTGTGAAAGCATCAAGCTGTCCCTGGCATCTCCCAGAAGGGGACAGAGGGTGGTTGGGGTGTCCCCGCGGTGAGAGGGAAAGGGTGCAGGGTAGGGGCAGCCTTTTTTTGGGTCCTCCTGCGGTTCGCACTAGCAGAGACACGTCCAGGATTGAGGAGGCGCAGCCTTAACTCATCCAAGCTGAAGAAGGCAGCTGGTTGTCTGTGGTTCCACGCGGTGAGTGCTGCAGGAGAGATGCTGCGAGCACGGCCAGGATGTGGTTCAGCGGGAGGTCACGCCAGGTGGGGACGCGTGAGGGAGGCCGTGCACAGCCACCACTGCAGACCTGCAGTGCAGAGAAGAGATATCTGCCCACAAACACTGCACTGAGCCACCCCTGGGCTGCACATCCCATCGCTGGCTCAGCCATAGGTGCAGGGACTCTGCCGGGCCAGCGCCGTGTTGGTGCCATGGCGTGGAGGAGACTGTTGGGGAGATCTGGTAGCCACTGCCTTTGCACAACCACTGGCTGTGCATGGAGTCACGTTTGGCTGGGTCGTGTGTCCGTGTGTTGGCTCATCTGAAAATTAAACTAGTCCCCATCTCCATGACAGATACTGGGAAACGCAGTGTCCTAGTCATCCCCAAAGCTTCATGCCTGGGAGTGGACATTTCTACACTACCGAAGCTCAGCCTTGAGTGTCCTGACCCCTTCCTGCTCAAATCCCTTTCCCATCCTTCCCAATGCCATCACCCGTCCTTAGGCACTCGTGCTTGCATTTGGGAGGCTGCTGCTTGGCAGGAAGTGGATACAAGATGCTGAGAGTTGTTCATACAGTGACTTCCAGAGCAGAGCAGGACATACCAATGTCCAGCGCAAGATCTGCTGGGAGGGATGTCATAAATTAGGCAATTTGCATATTGATGAATTCAATACTGCCTTTGGCTTCCTAAGTGTCAGGATCCTGGAGGGATTCAGGAAACCTGAGGATCTTGAGGGTGCTTAAGGGACTTTAAGGGTGCTTAAATGCATCTCTGCAAGCACCAACGAGCGCACAAAGCAGCTGCTGCGGCGGCTGTGCCACAGCTCAGCGTGGCGTGAAGGTCTCAGGGACAAGTGCTGGGTGCCCTTGTCCCCAGCCATGTGTTTCAGCAGACTTTGGGGCATTGCAGCCTTCCAGGAGCCCTGTGCTCCCCACAGCGTGGCTTCATAACATCCATGTGGCTTCACAGGCAGACATCACTGGGATTATTTAGGGAGAAGCTGCGATTTGCTGGCCCTTGCCTGGTCTCCCCTGGGTGCCTAACCAGAGCACCCTGGGCCCCATGTGGAGGTGGGTCCCCTTCCTCTCTGGTGCCAGGCTGCACAGAGCAAGGGCTGGGGCAGTCCCAACACCATGATGAGTTTATTCCCCGCACATGGCCCCGCCACGCTTGTTTATTCATCCAAGGGTGAGCATGGAATGACCTTGAAATTTATAGGCTGAAGAGAACACTGAAATAACAGCTAAAATAAACAAATCAAGCTGTAAAGCTTGAAAACTATGAACTGGCTTCAACAAATTGAAGTCAGGAGAGAGAAAGCAGAGATGGCCTGGAGAGATAGGGTCCCCAGGGTCTCAGCATGAGCTTGGGAGCTGGACACACCGATGGTTTGACCCATGGGCTTCGCACACCTCCACCCCATGGAGATCCCATGGGGATCCCCACTGTGTTTGCCCAGGGACCCTGCATGGCTGGCTGAGTGTCTACCAGGGAACTCAAACAGCCAAGGGGAAGAGCAAGTGGTGAGAGTGCAGGGCTGCACAGCTGCTGGGCTGCTGAGCACCAAATCCCATTCAAATCCAGCCTCTCGTCTTTCAAGTGACCCTAGCGCCCCAGCTGCCTGCATGTGGTGGCTTATCCTGGCTTTAGCACCTTGATAAAAGACAGTCCTTGAAGAGGAGCACGGGCCAATCCCCAGCTCTGGGTGAGCACCACATGGGAACTCCAGAGGGTACCATGACGGCCAAATGAAATCTGAATTGGTCACCCTGCGCCATAAAGCCCAGCTCCAGGCTCCAGTTCTCCCTCAAATTTATTCTGGACAACAGCATATTTGCTTGGAATAGTGTAGGAATGAGGGAAAGGGGGCTTGAGAGCCTGCTGAGCCAAATATAATGGTCTCATTTGAGCATGAAGTGCTCTGGGACTTTGAGCCCAGATTCCCAGCAGGGGAATCTCTAGGCTCAGCAGCATAAAACAGGGGTGCAGGGTTTGGGCTGGGACATGGAATGTTCCCTTGGCATTGCCCTGCTGACATGAGTGTGTTGGTTCCAGGTTGCTGTCCCCCCGGCCCAGCCTGCTCAACACCACCAGCGACACCAGGCTCAACTCGTCACCGCAGAAGCCTCTGGACCTGAAGCAGCTGAAGCAGCGAGCTGCTGCCATCCCTCCCATTGTGAGTACCCCACCAGAGAGGGCTGGGACTGGGAGCACAGGGTATTGCCTGGGCCTCGTGCGTGCTCTTCCCTTGGGCTCTGTGGTGTGCGTCAGGGTTGCAAGGATGTGCTTGTCCCTGGGGATGGCCTCTGGTCCATGGAGAGCTGTGCCTGGGTGGTGCAACCCCCCGGGCAAGCAAGGTGCTCCCTGTGCAGAGCATGTTCCCAGCTGCTGGAGCAGCTCTGCCAGCAGCGTTTGGATGTCTCTTGAGCTCTTTTATCAGAAAGTCGTGGGAGGTCTGGACAGAAAAAGCTTCTCGCTGCCACATGACTGCTGCCTCCCATTGCTTTAAAAAGCAAGAGTGCACCTTCCCAGCCCTGCATTTCATCTCATGTGCTTGAAGGATACCACCTAAGAAGTACTTCTCACCAAGAAGCTTTGCTTGGTCTCTTTTTGGCTACCCAGTAGTTGAGAATTGAAAGAACGTGTACTCTCCAAGGCTGATGGTTCCTCCTGGTGCAGTGGCTTGGGCTGTGGCAAAACTCATCCTGGTATCTCCAGGGTCAGCACCAGAGGAGCAGCTTCACAGGGTGAGCAGGGAGGAAATCCCTGCCTTGGGATTTGGGTGCTCAGAGAGGACCCGTTCCTGTTGCTCTTCCAGTTTCCCACGTTACAACTGAAGATGTGAGAAAAGCTATGAGCACGTAACTATAGATTAGAGGGTTAAACAAGTCTGAGTCTCTCCTGTGGCACCAGCACAGGGCTAATACTCTTTGTCATGGGCTTTCCTAATCTCCTGTGGCTGGTGAGCTTTGTAGCCCTGTTGCCCTGCCAAGACTTGCCATGATGGGACAGGGGCTTCTCATAACATCTCGGTGCCTCCATGACTGTTACAGATGTCAACAGCACATGACAAGTGTCACCAATTCTTACTGCTTTGCAGATTTCCGAAGGTTTCTCAGAAGGGATACTGCAGAGTGGAAGCGTGAAGCCTCAGGTACCTCCCCACGCCTTGGCTCTCTACCAGCAGCAGATCACAAAAGCCCACGAGTCTGCCCGTGAGGACGTGCCCCCGAGCAAGCCCCAGCAGCAGCAGCCTGAGAAGGAGCAGCAGCAGCCCAGCAGCAGTCCCAGGGGAAAGAGCCGGAGCCCCGCTGTTGGTGACAAGGAAGGTAGGGCTGTGTGTGTGCTGGTGCGTGTGTATCCGCACAGAAATGCCCACTGTGTGCAGCTGTACGCAGCCAGCAGCTTTCCCCCTCTTAGGTGAAAGCTTTCCTCGACCCTTGAAAGCTCTTTAATAGCATCTTGAGGCAGGACGAGAGAGGCATGGCTAATTTCCCGTGTTCATTAGACAGTACATCATGTCTCATTGAGCCTACAGCAAACACCGGGCAGTGTGGAGCGCCGAGGAGGTGAAGATTGCCTTTATTAGCGTCTCTGCCATTCACTGGAGAGCAGAGGGGCCTGGAGGCATGCCAAGGCTCTGGGTACAATGGCTCTTTTCTACCTTGCTGGCTTTCTATAAAGAATGCTTTTAATGCACAGCAGGGACCATTATTTCATTTAAAATCAATGCTAATACTGTGACTCGCAGTCCAAAGGTTCCTGTAAAGATTCCCAGTGCTTTCTCCCCGGAATAGCTCTGATGTGATTTGGCTGCCTAATGAGCAATTCAGAGTTTCCCACCGTAGAGCATCTGAAGCATTATTAGCTTGAGCACCTGGGGATCAAGGTTAAGGAGAGACGGGAAGTCCTGATGAGACCATCCTCTAAATGTGTTTTTAATCTGAGTGTCAGAGTCTATTCCAGTTCAGCGTCTGTGTCCCTGCTCCTTGTAGGCAGTCTGTGGCTCAGCTGTGTGGGAAGATGAGATGCCGTCACCAGTGTCACAGTGAGGAGCAGGGAAGTTGGGCTGGGTGGGTGCATTGTCCCCCAGTGCTGGATCCTGCTCAGGGGTGGGTGCAGCTGCAAAATTTACCTGCTTGTGCACGGAAGAGGAAGGTGGATAAGGCTGTATTGGGGAGGCAGATCTGTACTGGACTAGGGTGGTGATCTTTGCTGGAAAATCACTGCACTAGTTCACCCTCTGGCAGCCAGGATCGTAGCAGCCTGCTCTGTGTGTCCTGGACAAGGTAGCTATTCCTCAAGCTGTCATGTCCCTCTGGACAGAAGGATGTGCTTGCAGGGAGAGTTGGTTGCTGCCACTTGTCCACATTTTTTTTGAATAATAAATAGCACCAAGTGTGCATCACGCCTTCAGAATGTTTTGCATACAAGTAAGGAAGGTGACTGCTCACCTTGAAAGAAAGGGAGTTTCCCCAAAGTCATGGTGTTGCCACCCATGAAGTCCCATTTCCAGTTGATCTGATCCTGCTGTGTTCCTGTTTGCTGCCCAGGCGGAACAGTTCCTCTCTAGCTCTTCCCCCTCAGTGGCAGGTAATCAGGTTTGACCTCCTGTGCCCTAATCCTGTGTGGATCTGATGCTGCACTGCTCAGCTTCCTGGTGCACTGGGTGCTACGGCCAGCACTCCAGCCCAGAGCTCTGCATCGCTCATGTCTCAGTGCTGCAGCTCCAGCTTCCTCCTGGCCACAGGAGGATGAGGAGATGAGGCAGATTTATGTGTGTGAAGTACAAGGCAGGGTTTAGGGGTTGGAGTCAATCATGCCATTCTGTGACCTGTTGGCACCATTATTAAATACAAGGATCTGTTATCCAGGTGGATTTTTTTGTTGCTTTGTTCTCTTCGAAGCACTAATGATATGAGGCACTTTATTCTCTCCTCTGTAGTGCTCTGAATCTTCCATGTTAATGAAATTAATTACACCTCCCTGTACCCTGCAAACATCTCAGCAGGGCTTGGGCTCCAGCTGTGTGCTCTCCAAGCCCTGCGTGGCTGTGCATGTGTGCTGGGTGCCACGGTGGGTCTGGGGTGCATGTGGACCCCAGGGAGTCATAGGCTGGTCTCCTCTGCGATGGAAATGCACCTCCCCTTTGAAAACCAGCAGATTTGTGATGAGTCACCTCGGGGAGAAGTCAGCTCCCCCAAAGCCCTGATTTCAGTGCGAGTATGGACTCAGTGCTGTCTCTGCCCCTTGGAACACATCCCAGCTGTGGGTCAGGGGTTAGAAGGGAGATAGCCAGATCGTCCTGGCAAATCTGTGTACATCCCTTCCCTCCCCTGTTCTCCAAGGCATCCCAGTGGCAAACATCCAGACTGCAGACGTTGTGCTGCCATTGGGCCTTGAGTTAAAGGGGAGAGTCCAGTACAGCCTGCAGAGCCTTCGGGAGAACAGCCCTGTGCCGCTGCCCAGCAAGGGGCCAGCTCCACCGGAGCAGGTACTCCTGTTCCTCCCCTGCCTTATAGGAGAGCTTGAACCCCTGCAACTGCTCCAGAGATCAACATCCTTCACACCGCTCTGGATTTGCTTCAAAGCCAAGTCTTGCACACATCCTGGCCGAGGCGTTGGCTGCCTCGCAGCCGCTGGCTGGGGCCATATCGGCTTGGAGGGCAGCCAGCCAGCCGTACCTTCCCGAGCGCTGCCCTCCCCTCCCTGCCTTCCAAGAGGAGCTGCTAATCACGGGGCTGGGCAGAGGCAGGCAGCCCTGCCTGGATCTCACCGGCAGGCAGACGGATCCCTTTTGCCATTGCCGACTTGCCGTCGGGCATATCTTTGGTTATCTCTCGGCGGTTTGAACTCCAGCAGTATGTTTTGTGTTGATTTAGTTGTGTTTCATTTGGCCTTTGTAGGCGATGGGGAGCCAAGAGCATTAATTTGGATGACGGATCATATAAACTCTGACTCCTTCGCTCCCATTCCAGGGACTTGATAAACGGTAATAGGAACTCTCTCTTCCCCGCGTAAGTGCTATTTTATCAAAAGCTGGCTGAGTTATAGCCACCCTCTAATGTGGGGGCAATTAGGAGCTGGCCACATTTCACAGGCTGGAGAGGCATGCAGGGGAGGGGATGGTTCCCGTGGGGAGGGGAGGAGGATGGGGCTCTCCAAGAGCCATCCAGGGTGCACGTAGCCTTGGCTGACAGTGCCTTGGCGTCAGGGAGCATCTTCAGCTGGGACATCCCAGCGCTGTTCGCCCCCACATGAGCAGAGCTGAGCGGGGCTGAGCTGAAGGGCAGAAGATCAGAGAGCATGGACGTGGCAGGGGCTCTCAGTCAGAGTGGAGGACGTGTCTGGATTCCCCTATACTGGCAGGACAAAGGAATCCTCTCTGGGATCCAGCATGGGGAGAGAAGAGGCCCCAGCCAAGGTCTGGCCCCAGCAGGCAGCAGAGGTGTGAGTGCCTGCACACCTCTGTGTGCCCAGAATGGATTTCTTCTCTCACCGAAGGGGACAAGAATAATCTCCCAGCTTCTGAGTACACTGAGCATTAATAATGATAATGCAGTAAAGCTTCATTAAATTGGGCCTCTGATAATCTACTTGCCCTATTATTAGGCTTAGCAGGATTCAGGCATCTATTTTTATCAGAAATTGATGGCTAAAGGCTGGGTTCATTTGTGATTGCTATTGTTTACTGCCCGGTTTCTAATTTCTGGTCAATGCAGATGTTACACAGGTGGATCTGGAGAAGAAGGGCAGTGCAAAATTAAGTGTTTATTGATTACAAGCAAATCCTACCAAACCTGCCTCTAATCCATCCAGAAAAGGCTGTCTCATCTGTCTGCTTAGCAAAGCATGAGGATGCACTTGGCATTGAGCTGGTGCAGATGAAGCCTCTCTTTTCCCTGCCATCCTTCAGCGCACGACAGGGTTCGGGCATCCCCAGCACAGTTCCTCCATCATTAAGCTCTTCTTGGCCTCCAGTCAGCCTTTTTGTAGCCAGGATGAACCCAGAATGGCATCCAGGATGCCCTGAGCCAGGTAATTTCAGGAATCTTTCCTGCCCCCAGCCGCTGTGCCTCACAGCAGGCTGCCCTCGTTTGGTTGTCCCACAGAGTCCCTCTTCATCTTCGTTTGCCTTTGACAGTCTCAGGCAGTGTGGTTGTCCCAGGTGTTCAGAGAACATCAATGTGTTATTTCCTTGTCCAAGTAGCTGATGCCACTGTTTCTGGCCACTTCCCACAGCCTGCAAATGATTTGTAGCCAGCAGCCGTCCTTTAGGAGCAGCTGAGCTTTCTCATCGAGGTGTGATGTGGGGATGAGCTTGTTCTCAGTGTACTGGTACACAGTGGTCCCTGGCAGTGTCCTGGAGCTCTGCAGGCATCCTGTGCCCTGCTGCACACCACAGACAGTGTTGTCACCAGAGAGCCAGGTCCTCTCTGGGTGTCCCTCATGCGCCAAAGGGACGCTGACATTGGTGGCTCTTGGTTTTAAACTCAGTGTAGGATTTGGCAGGATCATCATTCATCTCTCCGCCGTGCCATGGTGGCCACTGTGGAGCTGTGGGCACAGGCAGGAGGTGCCCAGGAGCGATTCGCGGATGGCCGAGGCCTGGTGAGGAGCTGGACCCTGCAACTGGCTGCAAATGCCGTCTCTCCTCGGTGAGGTGGGATGGCACGAGGTCCACGGAGCTTGCTGCTGGCAGTGAGCACCAGCAGAGTCACCAGCACAGATGTCCATCCTCAGGCTGCACTTCAAACATCTGAGTAAAATAAATGCTGTCAAATCCAGGCAGTAACACTGAGCTTTTTCCTTTTAGCTTGGTTGGGGAATTCAGCCCTCACCTCAAGTCCAGGTCGGACAGAACTGAAGCCACTTCATGTGCTTGGAGCTGGCTCTGGCTTCTCTTCCCATGCTCACCTGTGGAGGCTTCTAACCAAGCTGGTTTCTTTCTGTGTCCCTTGCAGAAAAGTCCGTGCATTTCTCCTCCATCGCAGAGGCTCAGAAGCTGAGCGCAGAGTCGATGGCCGCCTCCTGCTGGCCCCCTGTCCTGTCCTACCCCCGGGATGTGATCAAAACCTCTCCCCAGGCAGAACCCCACTTGTTCCAGTACAACCCACCAGGCAAGTAGAACCCGCTGGCTGTGTGGTGTGTGTCCTCCTCTGCCTGACCTGAGGCTGAGCACAGACTGTGATTGCAGCCAGTACCACAGGTCAGCTTCTTGAAGATTCAAGGGTGATCACGTGGATCTCCCAGCTCTGGCTGGGCAGGTTTAGGGATGTATTTTGTCACAGAGCAGTGTGGGTGCAAAGTCAGGCAGGTTTTATCCTTTGCTGCACTGTCCCTCTCCAACTGGAGGGCAGACGAGTCAGGCGCAGCACATCCTCTGGCTGCAGAGGGGACAAGGCAGTAATTTAAACTATTCCAGTCCTTTCCAAAATGATCATGTGACTTGGAGCCTTGTGCAGGCTTACAGCTGGCCAGTTCAGTGCATCCAGTCCCTGCTCCCTCCTGTGCCCCTTTCCTCTCCAATAGCTGCAGCCGCTCTGCCTGCCCTGGTCCCACTAACGTTTGTGTTTTCCTCACAGGACACCCCATCCCACTAAACCTGCATGAGAGCTCTCGCTCGGGGCTGCAGAGACTGGCTAGCATCTCCAACCCTCCCCCCCTCATCTCCTCCACCAAGCACCCCTCCGTGCTGGAGAGACCCGTCGGATCCATTTCCCAGGTAGGGTATTGGGTGTGAGCAGTGGAGACACCTCGCAAGGACCAGCAGCCGCTCCTGACCTCTCCTCTTGCCCCACAGGGAATGCCCATCCAGCTCCACACACCCTACAGCTCTGAGCATGCCAAGGTCCCCGTCGGCTCCATCACCATGGGCCTACCACTGACCATGGATCCCAAGAAACTGGGTAAGGAACTGGGAAGCGAGTCGTTTCTCACGTGCCCTGAGAGCAGCAGGGAGCGAGCTTGCTGGCAGCATAGGAGAAAGGAGGAGCACAGGACACAGCAAGGGAGCACGGAGAGAACTGCTAAGAGGATGAAAGGATTAGTCCATCAGGAGAGCAGAGACACAGGGAGCTAAATTTGTGCAGTGTAGGAAAGCAGCAACTCGGTCAGGGATGCATCCCAGCCTATAAATACCCTCCGGCTAATACTGTGATCGAAGGAAGGAAATATATTGTTGCTCCCCAGGCTGGTAGGATAAAGAGTAAATGGCCTGAAGTGAACAAAGAAAGTGTTTAGTCTGCAGATTTGGAAGCTTTTCTTAACAGCAGGAGGGGATGGGTGAGGGATGAGGCCTGGGGAGTAGGGATATGGGCTCAGTTTCCTACTGTGTGTAAGTCCTGTTATAAACCAGCATAAGATTTTCAAGTGTCAACTCCGGTCCCAGTGTGGGCAGTGCCTTTGCCAGTGTGAAAGACCTGGCTTTGCTCGCCACCACTTGTGTGTTCACCACCTTGGGAAGTCCATCCCAAAGAGCTGGGGATGGCATAGGCACCCAGAAGGTGCCAACTGGGGGCTGGCAGGAATAAAAGCCTCAAGGAGCCAAGGGCTGCAGCCCCTTGTCCTGCGGCTATGCTGATCTGTGGTTAATGTTTTCCAGTGCCTTTTCCTGGAGTAAAGCAGGAACAACTTTCTCCTAGAAGCCAGGCCAGCCAGCCAGAAAGTCTGGTTCTACAGCCATCCCAGGAGGGCTCCATCCTGCGAGGTGAGGACCCAGAGTGGGAAGCGCATGTCCCGGCTGGGGAAGGGGAGGGATGCTGGCACTGCCAAGCCTGGTGAATGCCACGCTGGCTGCAGCTGCCTGGTGTCGGGGTTTTGACCTGAGCCCATGACACCTGGTTATCTTGGGTTTGATTCCTTGGACTGTGCTCACCCCAAGAGGTCTCTTCACCCCTTTTCTCCGTTTCCCCAAATCAGGGCCTCAGGTCTCAATTCTGGTAAAGGTTTTGTGCTCAAGGGCCACCTGAAAATCTGTTACATAAGACAGAGCAAGACCTGTTTAAATTCCATTACTTGGTGTTTTCATGCTTTTTACTGTTGCTGCTGCAGCTGAGCAGGGACCACATTTTCTTTAAATGCAACTCTCTCGGGTTTCTTTCCCCATTAGCCAGGTAAAAGGAAATAAATGCCAAGGTGTTGCTTTTTGGTGCAAATTCTGGTTTGTGACCCCCACCTCCAGTAAGGCAGTCAGGAGCCTGAGTGTGGTGGGCTCAAATCCTACACTTAGTAGTCTCAGCCCCATGGGTTTTGTGCTGAACAGCAAATCCAGCCCCAAGCTCACTGACTTTGTGTCCTACAGGTACTTCCCTCAGCTCTGCCTCTGGAGGGAGCATCACCAAGGGAACACCCACATCCAGACCACCTCCGGAGTCCCCCATCACCTACCGAGGGTCCATCACACATGTAGGTTCCTTTTTTCCAGTAGATTTTGCTTCCTGGGTGTTGGTGGCTGCAGCTTGTGGACAAGGGGGCCAGGGGTTTGCAGGGTGCATGGAGTGTGGGACACAGGGCTGTGCAGCAGGTCTGTGATGCCCCACCCCATGGAGACCCTCAGAGAGGTCTGGAAACAACCTCTGCTTGGGATGGCATGAGCCATGTCCTGTGAGCTGAAACTGCAGGAGAGCAGAGCCTGACGAGCAGCAATGCAGCCTTACAGCACGTTTAAACCCTGCTTTGGTTTACGTAGCTGTCAGGAACAGAGGCAAAGGCAGCTTTAAGTGGATCTGAGAAAATCGTCTTGCCGGGGCAAGAAAGTGGAGCAGAGCAGAGGAGGAGATGGGTGGAGGGCCCAGGCCCAGTGGAGGAGGGAGGAGGCTGTGAGGGGCACATAAGGTAGCGAGGACTCCTGCCAGCACTGAGCATGCTGCGCTGGGGGTCCTGCCCGAAGGCTCTTCAGCAGGAAGATACTTTGGCCTTAATCTCCACCATCCATCTTCAGAAGAGCAGCTGGCAAGCGGGCAATAGTTCCTTGCAGTGTGAGTTATTGCTCATCTGGTAACAGAGCGGAGAGCATTAAAAAAAAAAAAAAAAAAACCTGCTTCCCATGGGGATTTTATCTGGCCATCATTCAGATATTTAGAGCCACTCAGGCTTAGATTTTTGCCTGCGTCCTTCAAGGGGAGCAACCATGTTCTCTTTGGCCCTGGGGACTTGATCCTGAATCCTGGCCGAGAGCAAAGGCTTAGCTTGCCTGGTGCCCCGTGTCCAACAGGTTCCAGGAGCGGGTGCTTGGGGGCTGTAAATAACTCATCAGAGCAAACACTTGCTCTGTCCTCTCAGATGCTCCTGCAGCAGCTATGGGCAGCAATGGGTGGGCGTCCAGGGCCTTGAGCACCACGTGCCAGTTCAGGAAATCAGCAGAGTTTATTGAGACACTGTTTTGCATCCAGCTAATGAATCCAGCTAATAGATTCCTTTGTTTGGCTTGGGATTAAGGTACCAAGCCCAGACCCAGGGCATTGCCTGCCTCTCCTGCTGGCCCAGCAGCCTGCATCCCTCTGCTCCCATTGCGGGGAGAAGGAGCCCCCTGTTCCAGCAGCACCTCTCGGTACCAGAGCTGATATTTGATCTCAGATTAGTCATCCAGTTCACAGGAGGCAGATCTTGCATATATGCTCTCTGCTCTGAAGCCATCTGTCATCACTTGCTTTTATGTCCCCTCAGAGCACATCTGCAGGGGGGAGGTGACTTACCTGGGGCTGGAAGGGCCGTTCCCAGGTGCACCGAGAGGGTGAATGACCAGAGCGCTGAACTCACGTGCTGGCACGTCCCAGCAACTGCAGCAGGGTTTTGGGGACTGCTGGTGCTCTGAGGGTTTGGCACAGAGCAGGGGCATCCCCAGGCAGGGGTGGGGGAATAGCCTGCATGGCACAACCTCCAAGCACCAGCAAAGCTGCCTGGAGCATCATATCCCTGAGGCTTCCCCCAGGGATGCATCGGTCCCAGGGGTTGCAGGGGTTAAATGAGCAGAGTAGGCAGGTGTCAGTCGAGAGCTTCACTCTGACGGAATTGCTGTGCCTTTCCAGAGATGGGGAGGGTAACCATCACCCCATGGTGGCTGTTCCCAGTTGGCACCAGCAGGTTACAATGGCAGAGGGGTGTTAATCACCAGTGACTCTTCAAGGACATCCAGTTCTGTGTGTTTTGAAGGGGATTCCGGGGGCAGGTGGCTGTGAGCTGTGTCTGTGTGTGCCTGGGGGAAGGAGAGGTTTTTTTCACACCAGTTTGTGTGAGAAGCCCAATGCTGTTCCTGTTGGAGAGCTAAGGCAGCCTTCGCTCCCCGACCTGCTCCGGGACAGGTTTCGTCGCTGCCATCTCGCCTGGGCGCGCTGCCAGCCGCCAGCTCCCGCACACAGGCAGCTCGCTGAAGGTCACGCTGCTGCCAGCAGATCTGCCTGGGTGGGCAGGACTTCTCCGGGGCTCCTGTGCCAGGCTGAGGAACTAGGCTGCAGGGGAAAAGCTAACACTCGAGCAGTCCCTGCTGTCACCAAGGTGTCCCCAGGAGGGCAACCGAACCTTGGGAGGAGAAGCAAGCCAGGTAGCTTACTCTGAAACACGCAGGGTCAGAGAGTTGCTGTTCTGGAGGTCTGTGCTGTCCTCATCCCCCGCCTCTTCCCAGCAGCCTCGCACAGATCACGTACCTTTTTACCACTCCTCGTTATCGTCCTCATCAATAATTAAGCTGCAAGTCCCTCGCTGTTGGCTGCGCCAGGAAGCGGAGGCCGGGTGCGCTCCCTCCGCTCAGCCTCCCGTGGGGAACAGCCTGTCCCTGCGCGCGCTTGCTTAATTGCTTGTGACACTGTTAAATATGGATCTTGGTGGCTTTCCAAGGGCACCCCGGCAGAAGTGCTGTACAAAGGAACCATTACCAGGATAATCGGAGAAGACAGCCCCAGCAGAGCAGAGAAGGCGAGGGAGGATGCCGTGCCCAAAGGACATGTCATCTACGAAGGGAAGAAAGGCCACGTGCTGTCATACGAGGGTAAGTCCTAACTCTGCCTTTTTAGGGCAGGTGCCGGGGGTTTGTGCCACCCTGGCTGGGAGTTGGGAGCTATTTGAGGAAAGGCTGACAAAGTGCAATGGGCCAGCCTCATGTCTTGCTTCCAGCGCGTGGTTATCTTGCCTTAGGAACAGCTTGCTGGCAGGCAAGGCTGCAATGGTTTTGGTTGGTTTTGGGAAGCAGGGAAGAGGAGAGAACCAGATGGGAATGTATTTGCCTCCATCCCTAGCATACTGTGCAGGAGGGGGGCTGATGGAAAGCATCACAAGAGCATCCCCAAACTCTTGGGCCAAGACAGACTCAAGAACCTTCAAGATGGAGGCAAATCAGATAGTTTGGCATAAAGGTTTATTTGGTCATCAGATTCTCACCTGCAGTGTCTTGGTCACTGTGCAGCTTTTCCAGCCTGGGGCTGCCTTGTAAGGAGTCCTCCTGGGTCCAGGAGCACTGTGCCTCAGTACCTAGAATGTTTTGCTAGAGCTGTTGAGGGGCGTGAAGCTGTTCCTGCATCCCACTAGGAGCCTGTCTGGGGACGTGTTGGCCCGTTGCCTCACCCCCCCCCCAGCACAGTGAGGCGCTTCCTCGGTGAATGCCGGCAGTGCCTCGCTGTGTTAGTGGTACCAGCAGGTGGTCACCAGCTGCTTCTGCCTCCTCTGCGCCTGCTCAGCCCAGTGCAGCACTGGCCATCAGAGCTGTTCTCTGCATCCCGGTGCCTCCCGTTGGAGATAAGCAGATGTTCCTCTGCAGTGAGGCTGGAAGCAACCCCTTTGTTCTCACCTTTCGCTGTGTGCTGGGTTGGGCATCTCCTGTTGTGGAGCCGGGCTCCTCCTACCCCACAGCTGGGCTTGGGAAGAGCTGAGTTAGACTCTGCAGCCCCACATGCTCTTGGGGTAAAATACTGGCGTGTGCACAGGGATGGCCGTCCTCGTGTGTCACCTCTCTTCTCTGTTGAGTTTGGGAGATGGCTGAGGAGCAGATCCCAACCTCATCCACCTCAGCAGGTGTCTCTGGCCAGCTGCTGTGCTGCATGAACCCTCTGCCTCCCTCCCTGGGGCAGAGCATCCCTCTCTGGGGCTCTGCAGTCAGTCCTGCAGGCAGAGTGTTTCCTGAAGAAGTCCCTTTCCTCTTGCCCACAAGTGCAGGCAGCTGGTTTCATCACGGTTGGTTGTTTCACGTAGGGCGGAGGCAGAGGGTTCAGGTCAGGCCGTGGGGGACAACTCACAAGCTCCAGCTGATGTCACCTCTGTGTATGCCCTGGGACCGTAGGGACCTTTTAGGACAGGGCTTTGTGTGGTGCTTCTCGCTTGCCACATGGGAACTGGCTCATCCCATGCCTCCCCACGTCCACTGTCAACTCTAGCCCAGATAAGAAGTGTCACCGTGGAGCACTTGTGTCTGGGTGCCCTTTGGGACAGTTGGCAGGGCTTGGACCAGGGAGGACACAGGAAGCATTTCAGGACTTGTTTGTGCAAGAAGCTATTTTAATCTCCTCTGCCTGGGCTGGGGTCGAACGAGGCTGATCTCAGAAATGGTGCCATCAGGAAGAGATGGGGAGGGCTCCTGGCAGGGAAGGCTGCCCATGCCCAAATCTGGGATCCTGCAGGCAGTGAAGGAGAGCTGCAGACCAAACTCTTCCCCGCTGTTCATGTCAGCCTGAGTCTCCTTGGCTGCAGCCTGTGCCTGTCACCTCTCATCCTACCCCCCATGGACACAGATGAGGAATTAATTCCTTCCTTTCCCCAGCAGCCTTTTACATGCTTGATAGCGTTTATCACATCCTGAGTGATCCCGCGTGCTGCTGCAGCCTCGCCAGCCCTGCCTCTCTCCCCCCTCCCCCTACAGCCTGACAAGGCTGTGCAGCCAGGAGTGGAAGAGTTAAAAAAAAAAATTAAATAAGAAAACTGAAACTGTTGGTGATTATGAATTTTGGCAAGCAGGAAAAAAATTGCAAATTCTTTAGTGTCATGAGGGTGCTTAAAATAAAAGAGCTGTAATGAGACGAGATCCTGTAGCATGTGTGAGCTGAATTGTGCTAGATTGGTTATTCTCATCCTGCATATGATTGCTGATGGCTGCTGAAGGCGAGGGACGTGGGTTTGGAGTGGTTTTCTTTCTGTTTAGTCTCTCTTCTCTCTCACGCCCTCCCCCTGCTTCCCGGTGGTACAAAGGGTGCCTGGGAGCACGTCCCCTCCTGCAGAAGGGCTGGTGGCAACAGATGTGCCTTGATGACAGGGTGCAGGCGCATCGCCCGCGTCTGCCACACGGTGCTTGGCTGATTCTGAATGTCACCCCCGGATTTCTCCTGTAGAATGGAGCTGAAGGGAAGGCTCAGGCACGGACCCCCTTGTTTCCCCCACACACAGCCCCAAACACTTTGCGGATTGAGTGGGTGCTGATTGCGGAAACCAGCAGTGGGTGTGAAGTTGTAATAATCCCATTTTATTAATTACTGGTTTTGCTGAGGAGGAGTTTTGTTCCTGATTGTCCACAATGGAACAAATGTTTTTAACTTCTCTGTCTTCTCTAATTGTACAACCACCTTCTCTGCCCACGAAGAGGAGGGTCAGGGCACTCGTGATTGTTGGCAGGGGTGCCCTGTCCAGGGACGATGGGCAGAGGCATTTGTCTCTCCAAGCTGACATCCCATTTGGAGCTCATTACATAAACACGAGGCATTCAGCTGGATCAGAAAGCTGCTGAATTCACAGCTCAGCGCACATGATGGGTGCCCATCGCCTGGGGTGGGTGGTATGCTGCCTGGCACGGGCAGGACTGTGCTTGTGATGGGATTGTAGCTCAGGACAGATGTCCACTGTTTGTTTCCAGGGAACCTGCTCCAGGTTCAGATGAGGGGGTAGTAAGTGGTCTCTCCTCACAGTGGCACTTGCTCCATCAGTCCTGCATGGGACTTTCCACCATCTCTCCCAGTTTTTTATGTGTGCTCACCACCATTTCAAAGGAATCATTCTCAGCTTTGCCTCTCTGCCGTTTTCCCTGATTTTCTCACCCAGGGAGTGTCTCGGCAAATGTTAAGGCTGGCCAAGATCCCAAACAGTAGGTGTCTAGCAAAAATCAAAACAAACAGGGGAAAAAAACCAAAACTTCCCAGACCCAGAGGGGCCAAGTTCAGGGGAACCGCAGCTGGTCCCGCCAGTGCCACGCTGGCTCCAGGCTGTCCCACTGCCTACGTGATGGCCCCACTGGAAAGGGAAGGAGGGAGTGGGACATGACAGGGTGGATGCTCCTACCCAAGCTGGAGGCACAGATCTGGAGGCTGAGGCAGGCAGGGAGGAGAGAAAACACCAGCTGAATTTCCTGGAAGCCAACCCCATGCAATATTTCTGGCACTGCGGAGCGCTTGGCTGATGCTGGGATGGGATCTGACCTCTCAGCAACGCACGCAAACAGCAGTAAACACCCTCCCTTGGCCCAGGCTGACTTTCCATGCTCATGATGGTGCCTCTTGATGTTCCCTTCGCCTTCAGGTGGAGTTGCTGCTTCTCAGTGTCCCAAAGAAGACAGCAGGAGCTCCGGAGCTTCCCATGAGACCACAGGAACTAAGCGGACCTATGATATGATGGAGGGGAGGATCAGCCGGGGCTTATCAGCCCGTGATACCTTATCTGCCAGCATTGAAGGTGGGTCTGGGTGAAACCTTCCATTTGTGTTTTGTTAGTGACCCGTGGAGACCCCATCTTGTCTCTCATCTACATGATGCACCTTCTTGTGCCAGTGTTTTGGCAGTGGTTAGATGATATCCTGCAGCACATCCTAGCAGCATCTGACCACAGGGGAAAGCAAAGGCTACAGACTGGCCCATTTCCCTTTGGTTTCTGTCCTGGAAGACCAGTTTCAGGAACACATTAAAAATAAGCACATTTAAAAAAAAAAAAAAAAAAGAGAAAAGAGAAATAAGTAATGTAGGTATTGTTTGTGTTTTTCCTTGGCCCTGGAGTCCCTGGTAACACTGTCGTGTATTCATTGTAAATTAACTCCTGTGTCACAACACAACTTTCCCTCTTGGATCTGTTCCAGGTCTCATGGGTCGAGCGATCCCTCCAGACCGACACAGTCCCCATAACTTGAAGGAGCAGCATCACATGAGGGGCTCGATTACACAAGGTAAAGCCTGCAAGCAGAAGGGCACGGACAGAGGTAACATGGGGAAGCATCTCACATGGATGGCCCCTTGTTCTTTTTGTCAAGGTGGGACAGGAGGAAACAAGGATGGACACATCAAGGTCCAGCTGCACACTTTTGCAGCCCCTTGCTGTGTGCTCAGAGAGATTTTTAGCCTTGCTCAGTTTCTACCAACCTAAACTCTGCCCAAGTTGGGAACAAAATTGTCAGTGATTCACATGGAACAGATTGAAATCAGTGTGAAATGGGTCCAGAAAGTGGTGGTAGATGTGAGGTGGTCCAGCTGCATTAGTGATATAGCTGCTCAGTTGGGTATCAGTCCCTGAGTTACATGTGTTAACTAGAGACTCCCTTGAAGTGAGCATCTGCATGGGGAGTGGGAGTCCAGTGTCTGGCTGGGGAATGTCCCTCTGCATCCATCTATGTGCTCGGGGGTTGCAGGAATACCTCGGTCCTACGTGGAGGCCCATGAGGACTACCTCAGAAGAGAAGCCAAACAGCTCAAGAGGGAAAACACTCCACCGAGGGACTTATCTGATGCCTACAAGGTCAGATCTCACGAGGGCCTTACTCCTCTGAAAATGAAATCAGCCCATGAAGACTTGGTGGCCACAGTGAAAGAAGCAGGAAGATCAATCCATGAGATTCCCCGTGAGGAGCTGAGGCGGACGCCGGACATCTCTCTGACGAGGCCTCTGAAGGAAGGTTCCATCACGCAGGTGAGTGTGGGATGAACAGCAGATGTGATCAGTCCTGCTTAGGCTGCTGTTTTTGCACAGATCCTGGGGACCATTCCCAAGGTAAAAGGAGAGCAGAGACAGCTTTGGGTTGCATCACTGGTCAGACTCAAGGCTCTGCTTGGGTACCGGTTGTCCTGCCCCATCCTTTCACAGGATCCCTTCCAATCCAAGCCATCCTATGATCCTTCCTGGAGTTTAAACACAAAACCCAGGGAAATCCCCTTGCACATTAAGAAAACAGTGCTCCATCTACATGTGTAAATGGAAAGGGACACATTCACCTCTCTGTCAAGGCCAAAGTCAACTCAGTGTCCTCAGCAGTTGTGACTTGGGGTGCAAATAAATTTGGTCTCCTCCCTTTATGGGCAAGTGGCAACCCAGCAGGGCCAGTAGTTAGGAGGAAACATGGTATGCTATCTCCTGTTGGGCCCCAAATATTTGCAGGGTTCCCATGGCACCTTGTAGTCCTACCCCATTTCACTGTGTGTGTAGGAGAGAGGCGTGATGGGCACAGCCAGCCTTTGGCAGTGACTCATCCTCATCTTGTTGGAGCACAACAAGACATGCAAGATGGGCACTCCACCCTGCCCCGTGCTGTGCCAAGTGGTTTTCTCTGCTCTGCCAATGGCTGTTGCTGTTTGCCCAAGGAGGCTTGGTGCACTGACCCACTGAATGAGGACTCGTGAGTCCCCTTGAAACTCGGTGGGATAAGCTCACTGCATCCCCTTCTGCTCTACACTGTTTTGATGTCCCCTCTGCCTCCTGTCCCCAGGGTACCCCACTGAAGTATGACAGCAGCTCTTCCTCCTCAAGTACCAAAAAGCATGACGTGCGGTCCATCATCGGCAGTCCCGGCAGGACTTTTCACTCTGTGCACTCGCTGGACGTCATCCAAGACCCGAGGAATCTGGAGAGAGCTTATGAAGAGAGCCTGAAAAACAGGCCAAGCCCAGTGACAAACTCGGGTGGCTCCATTGCCAGAGGGGCTCCTGTGATTGTACCGGAGCCGAGCAAGGCCCACCAGAGTGCCCTCGGCTATGAGGACCACCAGGCAGGGCACAGCACCGCGTTCAGCAGCCACTTGCACAGAGGGTCTCCGGTCTCCACACGGGAGTCCACGCCACGGCAGCACGAAGGTACTTGGCAAACCTTCTCTTTGATGCTGCAGTTTGTAGCAGCCGAGCAGGGGAGGTGGCTGCTGACCCCACCTGCCCGAGCTGTTCCCAGCAGGTCCCTGTTGAACCCGTTCCTCCCAGCACCCCACACCTACAGCTGACTCACAGCACTGGGGTGGCTGCCAGGGACAGCTGGGGGTGCTTACATGGTTGAAGTGAGGGCACCTCACCTGTGCCAGGGTAACCAAAGGGAGGCTTGAGCTGTGGCTGGTGAAGCCTTTGGTATTTCAAAAAGCATCTTCCCTGTCCCAGAATTGGCCCACGGCACTCTGTTTCCCACAGGTGCGCAGGAAAGCAGTGCTTGGGGCACTGGGTGGGGGATCTTCACACTTCTCACCAACCTGATGTGTATTTGCCCACCTCATCCATCTCCTGGGCACCTGAGTGCCTCACCTCCAGGAACATCTAATCCCTTCTGAGTTGGTGGGTTGAGGCAGTGGGGTGGTCTTTGGGCTCTGACATCTCCCCTGCCCATCTGTGTGCCCTGGCATTGGTCATCTCCTACTCTCAAAGCCAGACCTGGGCTCCCCAGGAGCAGGCACATGTCTGGGCTGGGCTCACTCAGATCCAGGGCACAAACAACTCTCTTACTTCATGGCACATTTGTGGGCAGGATCAGTGCAGAAGCCAGTCCCTAAGACACCTTGCCCAAACAAGCCTGCTGGCTATGGGTAACTGCTTCAGAGCCTTTTGCATCTCCCACCTGCAAATCCATGTCCTAATCCAAGAGTCTTGTGATGTGGGAATGTGGAGCACAAGACGTCACAGTCTGCCAAAAACTGAGTCTGGGACGTGCCTCCCCAACCAGCCAGCAGGAATACCCAGGCAGCATTTGGTGTGCAGTCTGGTACAAGGGGGTTGGTCACACTGCTTGGGGTGACTGCCAGCCACTGTCCCCATCCTGCTGGCTTGGACACAGGAGCTGGTGACACTTGTCTCAGGTTGGATATGAAGTGCCCCCAGTGCCCAGGTCAGGTTGAGAGAGCCAAGAGAAGTCCCTAATGTGATCCAGCCTCCTCTCTGTGTGTTGGGAAAGAGTTTTTGGCTCCAGGGAATGGCAGGTACTCAAAACACTCTGAACTATGTTTCATTACCCTTGCCAGGAGTTTCAGGGTCCCTGTCTCTGTCCAGCACCGATGACCAACTTGTGCCGAGGAGTGCAAGGAGGGCTCTACCACTGGCTGCTTGTGCGGGCCAGGATGAATTCACAGACCGCCCAGCGTGGATGTGCTGGGGTAGAGGGATGGTTTGGGAAAGGCCTCTCTCCCAGGGGCAGTTGGGATTTGGCCTGCCTCGACCTTGGTGGCGTAACAGGGCATGGCAGTGCAGGGAGGGGAAAGGTCCCTTGAGTTCAGGGTAGCTATGAGTGTCCCTGGAGGACACGCTCGGCCGCAGGCATCCATCAGGGACATGACTTGGCCACAGCACTCAGTCTCTGACTCACTTCCTTCTGCTCACTGCAGGGAGCATCAGTGCTGGGAAACCGGTGTCCCAGGACAGAAAGATCACCCCCACATCGAGAGAGCTCACCAACTCCAAGTCTCCGCACGCCCCTGTGCCTGACCACCACCACCCCATCTCCCCGTACGAGCACCTGCTCCGCGGTGTGAGCGGGGTTGACCTGTACCGAGGACACATCCCGCTGCCTTTCGACCCCGCCGCCATCCCCAGGGGAATCCAACTGGAAGCAGGTACCTTTGTTTTGGGCACAGTCTGTTTGGGATTGGGTTTTTTTTCTTGCTATGCTCTGAAAGCCACATCACATCTGCATCCTTTTCCCTCCCAGCTGCTGCTTACTACTTGCCGAGGCATCTGGCTCCGAGCCCCACGTACCCTCACCTGTACCCCCCGTACCTCATCCGGGGCTACCCGGACACGGCGGCCATGGAGAACCGACAGACCATCATCAACGACTACATCACGTCGCAGCAGATGCACCACAACGCCGCGGCCACGGCCATGGCGCAGCGGGCGGACATGCTGCGCGGCCTGTCGCCCCGGGAGCCCTCCCTCGCCCTCAACTATGCAGCAGGTGCTCCCAGCACGGCACTGTCCAGGGGCCTGGGGGCAGACAGGGAGAAGGAGGCTCGGTCAGGCCGGCGCTGACAGCTCCAGCGCGGCCAAGCTGCCGCAGCTCGGCACTGTCCTGACGGTCCTCTCGCTTCTCTTTCCAGGCATCATCGACCTGTCCCAAGTGCCACACCTGCCTGTCCTCGTGCCCCCTACCCCTGGCACCTCTGCCACGACCATGGACCGCATCACCTACATCCCTGGGCCCCCCCAGACCTTTGGCAGTCGGCACAGCAGCTCCCCGCTCTCCCCAGGTAACACTGCAGGATGCTTTTTCCATGGGAAAATGGTTGAGCAGGACGCTCCTAATCAATCCAGGGCCATGGGCTCGGTATGCCAGGGCAGAGATGGGGAGACCCCAAATTAATTCTCACTCAGTGACCAGTCCAGTAACTCCCTCCCTCTCTGCTTGCTGGGGGCTTCCCTGCTTTTCCCCATTCTTCTCCAGAGTGACAGCTGGCAAACAGCTCTGTGGAAGGTCATACCCCAGAGATGGCACCAGGACAGCTATTCATGATTTGTCTGGGCTTTGTCACTCATCTGTCCTGCTCCAGGTGACCTTGGATAGAGCTGTTCCTTATCTGCTCTGCAGATGCAGCGATGTGAAGAGCAGGCAGCATTCTCAGGGGGAATTGCTGTGTCTGCAGACGTCTCACTGCCTTTTGGTTGGGTTTCAGGAGGCCCCACGCACATGACCAAACAGTCGGGATCGTCGGTGTCCGAACGGGAACGGGAGCGGGAACGAGAACGAGAGAGGGAGAGGGAGCGTGAAAAATCCATCCTAGCATCCACCACAGTGGAGCATGCACCCATCTGGAGACCAGGTAAGCCGGGCAAGAGTCCAGCACAACACCCTGGGGCCCTTGCTGGGTGGAAGTAGGGTTGGGACTAGAGGACGAAGGGCTAAAGAAGCCATTCCTTGTGTTGTTCCTCAGGTACAGAGCAGTCCAGCAGCCGTTCGTCTTCCCACTCCCACAGCCACCAGCACTCTCCCGTCTCACCCCGCACCCACGAGACCATCCAGCAGCGCCCCAGCGTGCTCCACAACACGAGCATGAAGATCATCTCCTCGGAGACCCCCACCCCTTCCGTCCTGCGGTACGTCCCCTGCCACGGCTCCTGTCACTGTGCTGCCGTGGCACTTGATTATAATGAGCACCTCTGGGATGGAGAGAGGGCTGTTTTGGCCTTCAGTCTCAGTAGGAACAGGAGTGGGGCTTCCAGGGAAGTTGTGATGGGGAGAGGCAGGTTTTGGTGTGCCCAATTCCTTTGCTTTCTTTAGTGACTTTTCCTACTACCAGGAAAGAAACGAGGAGCATGCCTGTGTCCAAATACCAGTATTGCTCCTCTTGCTGAAAGTTGCCTGGTGGTGGAGTTATGAAGGTCTCTGGAACCTGTCCATGGATTTTATGCTCTCCAGTCATCCAGGCCCAATAACCCTGTGGCCAGTTACTATAGTGCAGGCTCCATCCAAGCCCTCCTTGCTGGCCCCAGCACAGGCCAACCCTACACTCAGGAGCCCTGGAAGAAGCTTGGCCAGGCAAGGCTGGACACTGAGGCTCTGGTAACAGCATTCCTTTTCTCATGTGCTTCTCTCATCTTGGCCTTGTCTCGGTTTTCCTTCCAGAACCTCCTCTACCACTACCACATCACCGATCCGCTCCGCCGCCTTCCCCTCAGCCTCCACCCTGCGCTCCTCCCTCAGCGCGGCCGACGGCTACGCAGCCCCTCTGGACCCGGCCATCCTGCAGAAAGAGGCCTCGAGGGTGCGGGAAGCCAAGACAGAACGAGCCCAGACTGACAACAACGTCTACACCTCAAAGCTGCCCAGTGGGGCCAACCTCGAACAGTCGCCTTCGCCCATTAAAGCCATGGAGTCGAGGCCTTTGCCCGCCTCCGGATCTGGTTCTTCTCATCACTACGGCAGAGGACAGGGGAAAAGCCAGCAGCACCATCACCCTCTGGACCAGCAGCACGCAGCTTCAGGCTCCGAGCAGCACAGTAGAGAAAAGAGTCAAAGCAAACGCTTTTCCATGCAGGAGCAGGAGCTCCGAGCACTCGGTAAGGCCACCATGGCAGCAGCCAGCTTCACAGATGTGATTGTCATGTGCCAAATGTCCTGTGATGAGGGGCAGCGAGAAAGAGGCTCGCTGAGTAATGACTCCACTAGCGATGGTAAGGAATTGGAGGGGAGAGGTGAGAGAGCTGTGGCCTGACACCCATTTCATTTCATTATTTCTTATTTTTAGTTGTACATTTTGGGTTTTGGCTTCATCAGCTCCCCGAGTGTGCTTGCCCCTCTGCTTCCCAGTTGTTGTGTTATTCCAGGCTTTTTTATTTTTGCGTGTTTTCAGGATCTTCCCTTTTCCTGCCGTCTTTCAGTTTTCCCCATTGCCAAGTGCTGTTTTGCAAACGTCGTGCAGTTCCTGGTATTGCACTTTACAGACAATGGCCATTTGCTAATTTTGATTTCCCCATCCTTAGAAATTCTCAGGCAGTGTGTAAGGGACAGTTGTGGGTAATAAATCACACGAGTGAAGCAGAGGACCGGGATTGTGAGTGTGACAGGGCTGCTGGCCCTCAAACACACATCTCCCTGCTCAGGAGCTGCAGAATGTCAGAGGGCTTTGTGGGTCTCAGTGTTGATGGGGTCCCCTTGCTGGAGTTGACCTCACTAAGGGTCCTGGTGCAGGATGCTGCCCAGGGTGGGCACCATGGATGTGGTTGTCCTGGGATCACTCAGCCCAGCCGTGCTCAGCAGCCATTTCCAGAGCAGGCCACAAGAACCACCTAATAGGAATCTTGTGTAGGACACAAAAGCTATTCCAAAAGAAAGTTCAGGAAGGGGGCTGGATTTAAGTTCTGGGTCACTCTTGATGGGACCAGCCTTCACCCAGAGTGCGCATCCAGGCTCCCATCAGCATGCAAAAGCAGCAGACAGCCTGTGGGGATTTGGTGGGACCTCTTTTTCAAGTTGCAGCATCTGCTTTGACCATCAGCACTGAGAGTTGCTGCCCTACTCCCCTTCCTGTAACCCAGGGGTGGAGTGGACACTGTACTGTAGCCAGGCAGAAGAGCTGCTCTCACTGGCACATCCTGACCCACCCATCCCACTGCTTGGTCACATCTGGTCCCTGCTTCTTCTAGCAGTACATTCCAGGACCAAGGATGTGCCTCTGTCTGAGCTCTCCTCCACCTTTTTACCCTGGCACCAGTGTTTCCTCCAGCTGCATGTTGTGCTGTGGAGAGGACACCTCTTCTGGGGCCGTGACCTTACAGAAAGGAGCTGGTGTTCCTCAGGACCTTACTGTTGGCTAGGGATCTTTCTGGAGCGGGATACTTCATCTTGGGTGGATCCAAACTGTGGTTTTGTAGGTGTTGGCAGATATGGGGTGATGGGGGATACTGCATCCCTGTTCCTGGTGCAGGGAGGTTCTCCATGGAGTCCTCCCCCCTCCCTTTCCTCAGGTACAGGCAGGGTCCGTGTGTCTGTGCCTGGGCACCAGGGACCCTCCAGCAGTGCTGTGGGTCCTCTGCCACATGTGCCTGCTGTGGGCAGTCTCTAGGAGTGGAACATTAGGAGGGTAAAGGTCTGTGGAGGCAAAAGTCGTGTTACCAAACATGCTTGGCTGGTGAGAGGCAGCGTTTGCCTCCAGGGCCCCTCCACCCTCCACCTCTGCTCTGCAGAAGCATAACCCACTCTGCCTCAGTTTCCACTCCCTGTTGAAAGGTGAAGGTGGTTCATCATTCCAGCTCTGCCTGTTTTGATGCAGCTTGAGCCTCTGCAGAGGTGGACTTGGTAGACTTGTCAGTGTTAGGGTAATGGCTGGACTCAGTGAGCTTAGAGGTCCTTTCCAAGCTTCATAAATGATTCTATGAGTCTATGAAAGGCCTTAAAAGGCAGAGAATGGTCAAATTTTGCCCCTGCAGAGTGCGAGTCCACTGTCTCTGGAGCAAGATCTGGAGTCTCCAGGGCCTCACATCCAGTTTTCAAGTCCCTGGTCTTGGCCATGCTGGGCTTGGGGCTTTTCTTTGTAAAGCACTTGGAGACCTCCAGTCCTGCTGAGCATCTCGGTCCCTCTGAGCACAGAGAGGGTTTCATGGGTTGCGGACTGGGAGGGAACAAGTTGGGAACCCACAGGGGTTGAATTTGGTCCCTGACACTCATGTGTCACCATATGCTGCTGAGTGTCCAGCTGTGCTTGAACGAGATACCACCTCTTCACTGCAGCCATCACCACAGCTGGACATCAGAGGTGGCTCCAGGGATCCCTGCAGCATGACCTGCCAGGTCTACCCTAATCTCTTTTTTTCCCCTTTGCTGAACATGTGACTCTACCCACAAGCAGTAGTGCCACAGCACCAGGGAAAAGCCAAGCGAGCTTCTGGTTTTAACTCTGTTGTCCCCTTTCCCCAGGCTTTCACGGAGGCTACAGCCCTGAGCGGATGGAAGCAGTGAGTCCCGTGAGCTCACCCAGCCTGTCCCATGAGAAAGGGGCCAAGCTGCTGCAGGATGCAGAGAAGGGGCACGGCGAGCATGACCTGAGACAGAAACAGCAAGGTGAGGACAAGGAAACAGCAATGCCATCTGGCACAGGAGAGCCTGAGCTGGCATGGGGGTCTTTTTCCTCCAGATCCTGCTTGCTGTGTTCCAGAGCTGGGATGGCATTCAAGGAAGGGGTCACAGACGTCATCTCATGCCTGTTGTCGTCTTTGTGCCCCCCAGGCTCGCTGAAGGCCTCGGCTCCCGAAGCCGCCCACCTGCAGCACCTTCGGCAGCCCGATGGCCCCCAGTGCCAGCCCCTGCAGAGCACCAAGGGCATGAACCAGCGGGTGGTCACGCTGGCCCAGCACATCAGTGTAACTAACCTTGTTCACCTTCTTCATCTTCCTGCTGGGGCTCAGGGGAGGAGGGATGAGCCAAATGAAACATGTCTGGTGGGGATGGACTGGGAGTGATGCTGGACACCTCAACTCCTCTGGGGGCTGGAGAGCAGGGGGCTTCAGGGGTGTTCAGCCTGGGTGTTTGTGTCCCTAAGGAGCCCATCATGACAGGAGGCAGATGTTGCATCTGCAGGGACAAACCAGCCTATTTACTGCTTGCCCTCTTATAGCAGGGCCCAGCAAGGCAAAGGTAGGAAGCAGCTCTATTTCTGACTTGGGGGGGGGTTTCTTCTTTAGGAGGTCATCACGCAGGACTACACGCGCCACCACCCGCAGCAGCTCAACTCGCACATCCAGGCGCCGGTGTACTCCTTCCCCGGGGCGGCGTGCCCGGTGCTGGACCTGCGCCGCACCCCCAGCGAGGCCTACCTGCCACAGCCCGAGCACACGGCGGCCTCTCGGATCTCCCCGCAGAACGAAGGTGGCAAAAGGTGAGCTCAGAGAGTCCCACCCAAGCTGGCACGGGGGGACTCGTGCCAATCTCGGTTCAGGTTGCACCCGGGCTGCACAGGGTGAGGAGCTGGGCACGTGGCCTGGTAAGGGGGTGCACTGGGCAGGCTGGCATTTCGTGCTGTTGAATTTGTGCTCCCCGGCTTGGTGCTGTGTGAATTCCCTGCTTACACTGCCCAGAGTGTAAAACTGCTTTCTGAGCTGGGCCTTTTTGCTCTGTGGTGATTCCTCTTGCCGTAACTGTTGTCCTCGAGGTGTTCTTTAGACCCCCTAAAGCCTGTGCATGATCCCCTTCACAATCTAGCTGGTGTCAAAGGGTAGTTTAGGTGGGAAGGAACTCCTGAGCAGGTTATCTTGGGTCATGGCCAGTTAGATTCTGAATATCTCCACTGATGGAGACCCCAACACCTCTCTGGCCAACCTGTCCCAGCATTGGAGCACCCTCACAGGAAAAAAATGTTTCCTTGTGTTGGGATGGAATTTCTTGTGTTTTGTTTGTGCCTGTCGTCTCTTGTCCTGTCACTGTTCTCAATCCCTGACCAGATGGCTTTAAAAAACCCAAAGCAGCATGTTTTCCATTGATTCAAAGTTAATGGTATCTTTATCTTTCTCAGTGAATCAGAAGTTTGTTAGACACAAATGCCACAACAACTGTAACTGCCCATTTCAGGCACCACCTGTTTACTTGTTTGAAAGTCACTTTAAAATCCCTGTGCTGCTACAAGGCAGGTCTGATTGCTGCTGTCTGGAAATAAAAAAATGGGTCTGTCCTCCCACCCAAGCAGCCACAGAGACCCAAATGCATCCAGGAATGAGTGGTGCCTCCAAACTGGTGGTTCCTTTTCAGTAAATGGGATTATTATTCCCAGCTCTGCCTGGTCCTAGAGTTGGCTTTATAACATGAAAGGAGAGAGCCCAGCCCTGACCACCCAGTGATGAAAAAGAACAGGAAAAAAAAGAGAAACCACAGAAAGAACAAAGATGTAAATTCCCAGAACTCGCTGTGAGAAATTCCTCGCAGACTCTAGCCTGGCTGTCTCCCAGGCTCTGGCCATGGGCAGGCATCGGGGGCCAGTGTTGATGCTTTCTGAGCTGCCTCAGCTCCAGACCCTGTCCCGCAGCCAGCCAGCCCCTGTGTGGCCCTGACAAGGTGGATGAGCGGTGGTGGGTGCTGTCTCCACTGCATTGACAGATATGATGGAGAATCAAAATCCGTGTTCCCAAAGGGTTAATGCCACAGCCGCCTGCCAGCCAGGGACACTCCTGAGCTGGCAGGTCCCAGGACAGGTCCCTCATCCCTGCTGGGCAGTTGTGTTTGGGGTGGCTTGGCTGTTCAGCTGCTGAGGGATCAGGACCGTGGTTTGGCTCAGCCCTGCTCTGCACGCCCAGGCTGGGCTCTCCCTCCGGCTCGTGTTAGGAGGCACCAGGAGTCTACAGGATGTGAAAAGTTTGACTGGTTTTCCCTGCTGTAGGAAAACAGTTCTGGCTGTTTTCCTTCTGCCAAGCCCAGGCTGCTGCACAGGGACAGAACCGATCCCATGTTCCCGTTGTTCCGCAGGTCCCCAGAGCAGGGCAAAGCCGCGGCCGGCGGGGCCGACAGCTGTATCGAGCCGGTGTCTCCACCAGACGGCGTGGGAGAAGCAGAACACGCCAAGAGCGCCCCTTACCCCGTCCTGTTCCGCGAGGGAGAGCCCATGGACCAGAGGTACCGCCCAGGAGCAGGCGCTGGAGGCAGCTGAGGATGGGGATGTCCCCACGTGTGCCCTGGCTCAGGCTCCTTTCCTTGCTGGCAGAAGCAGTGTCCCATCCCAGGGTGCTGGCTGCTCATAGGGGCTTTTCAACACAGTTGGGATAGAGAGAGAGGTTGGAGATGCTGAGCATCACAGGAGTGCCCAGGCTGACTCTGAGCAGTTGCACCGAGGGCAGAGGCTCTCTAGGTAGGACTTTGTGCACTGGACATTGCGGAGATTTCCAATGGTCTTTTGCTTTGCAGGATGGGGTCCAAGTCCCCGGGAAACAACACTCAGCCTCCAGCTTTCTTCAGCAAGCTGACTGAGAGCAACTCTGCCATGGTGAAGTCCAAGAAACAGGAGATCATCAAGAAGCTCAGCACGACCAACAAAAACGAGACGGAGTACAGTAAGGACCAGTGGGGAGACAAATGGAGGGCACTGGCGGGGAAAAACCTCAAGGACACAGGAAGCAAAGAAAATCTGGGAATGAGTGCTGCTGTGTTAAGGGCTGGGAGCTGCCAGCCTGCTCCATCTACACTTAAGAGTTGGACTCCAGGGAGGCAGTGGGGTCTTCCCACCCTGTGTTTTCATGCTCTGGGGCTGTCAATCCCACCCATACCAGATAAACTCAGTAGGAAGGAAATAATGAGCTGAGCATGCAGGAGACTTAAGAGCAATTGATATTTTAATGAATGGCCAGCCAAGCTGAATCCTTCCTCCTTGGGATGCATCTCCCCCCAACATTACTTTAAGCCCTGCATCAATATTGGTGCAGCTCTGTAAAACTAACCAGGCTGGCTTAGATTAGAAATTCAGCCCGTTCATTCATTAACCGCTAATAGAGTAGATAGGATCATAATTTAATTTAGCCCAGCATTATACAGTCAATACTAATTCAATTTGAATCCATCTTACAACAGCTGCATCGGATAAGAGGGACCGAGCTGTCTCGTCTCCTGGATGATGTTACCATGAGCCAACAGTATTGTTATGCCCCTTTGGGGACATGTGGCTGAACCCTGTGACCTTCCACACTTTTCCTTATCAAGGGAAAATATATAGAAATAGGATACACCTCTTATTTGATGAGAATTTCCGTTATTCTAAGGAAAACGATATCCAAGTCAAACAGCTCAGCTAAGAGGGAAAATATTGATTTAACATTTCTTCTCCTCCTCCTCCTTGCCCTCCCTACCGCCCAGACCTGCTCCCGGGATAGGGGGCGTTCAGCCTTTGGAAATCCCATAGACAGGAGAGAGAGTTTGGCTTCACAAAGCCTGTAATCCCAAGGGCAGGAGGGAGGCCAGCACTGAGCACAAAGACATTGCCCTGGCTTTCTGGGCTCTGCTTTTCTGCTCTTCCCACCTGGGGAAGGTGCTCGCTGTGGATCTCCCAAAGGTACTGGGAGTTATTCCTGGTCCCAGCCAGCACCCATAGAGCTACCCCAGTGCTTCAGGGAGGTGGGCTGCTGTCGGGCTGGGTGGCGCAGCAGGTCCTCCCTGCCACCAGCCTACACGTGCTACTCACTGTGCTGAAGAGCTTCTTTGTTTTTCTCCAGATGTTGGGCAGCCTGGGACAGAGATTTTCAACATGCCAGCGATTACAGGAGCAGGTAAATCCCCCACATACCTGTACCTCATTCCCCACAGGGCTTCCAGCCATGGAGGGCAGGAGATTTGGTAGATTTAAGCATCTCTTTTTCTCCTTTTGCCATAAAACAAAGCGTAACAGTTGCTGGGAGGCAGAAACCTCGGGACGCACCATAACTCTACTGTTGGGTTGAAGACAGGGCAGTGTAACTCCTCAGAAAACCTGGCAGAATTTGAGGAGAGGTTAAAAGGCAAGCCATCTGATGCCAGCAGAGGGTTGATCCATAGCAAGGTGGACCTCACAGCAGGAGAGAACACCTTGCTCTTGGTGGGACCTTCTGGTCAGCCATGGGTGGGTAGAAGGGCAGCAGTGAACGGGAACATGAGGGTGAGGAGCAGGGTCTGTGCTCTGCAGGATGGGCACGAGCAGGAAAGAGTTGCAAAAGCAAACTGGGATGAGAGCAGCACCCTGTGCTGGGCAAACTGGCAATAGCTGAGGACCAAAAGGTTATTACCTTGGACATGGAGGGGTCTCAGGAACATGACCAGCCTGAGGGGGAATGACAGTGGGAACGCTGTTGTGCTGTTACTGCCTGCAACGTGTCCCGGTGGGCTCTCAAGTGAATTGCGTGAATCCTCACTGAGGAATACAAATTGTTACTCAATTCATTAAGGATTAATGCTCTCCTACAGCAGGAATGCCTTCAGGTTCTTAGCTTTAAGTAGGAGAACAGCAGCTTTCCCACAGCCAAGGTCAGGAAGTGCTGTGGGCAGGGGCTTGGTGAAGCAGGAGGGCCAGTGGTATAAGACTGCTCACCAGTGGGAATATATCTGGGGGAAGGAGCCAGCTGACATAATCTGCTGGGATGAGCAGGTACAGCCAGGTGGGACCTGAAGGTCCCCAGCAGCCAAAATTTGGAGGTCAGTTCTGGCCAGAGGGGACCAGGAGAGACCCTGCCCACATATGGGGAGACAAGTGTCCAAACCAGGTTTACAGGAACCTGGGATCTGTCTCCTCCTGAGCAGAAGGGCAGCCATCCCAAAAGGAACACCTCAGGATGGGGCGAGCTGGGGGGGCCTGGCAGTTTCGTGTCTGTATTTTGCCCTTGCTTGTTCCCTGTAACCGCCACCCCGGGAATGATGGTGGCGTGGCTGAGCCTCGGTCCCTGTGCGGTGCTGCTCCATAACTGCATGGCTTGAGACTCACACCCACGCGGACACACCACTGCGCCTCTGCATCCTGTCCCACAGCCGCGGCTCAGCCCGGGGGCCTCTGGCCCACGTGGGCACCCGGCCCTGGCGGGGGAAAGGGAGGGCTGGGGCAGCGGGCAGGGGGCTTGCCAAGAGCGCAAGGAGGGACAAAAGGGCGCTCCCCTCTCCCCGCATCACCCAACCCCACCCAGGCAGCTCCGTGGGGCTGTGTGCTCTCCTCCAGGAGCTGCTTGCGTTTGCCTCCTCTGACGCCGGGCCAAAATCCAGGCCCTTCTTTCTGATTAAGTGATTTGGTGGGGTACTCACTCTCCATCCCCTTGACTTCCTTTATGGGAAACTGCCCTGGCCTCCATATTCTTGGCACACCGACTTTCGCTGTGTGTGCATATGGATCCCACATCCAAGTGACACTCTTCCTGCCCCCATGCCTCCCACGTTGGGAGTGCAGCCCCTGCTTCTTGCAGTTGCTCCCTGGGGATTGGCAACAAACCCTTAATCCCCCATTCTTCCAGACCCTGGCCCCAGGGAACCCTCCCAAAACCCATATCCCAGAGTGAGTCCCATCCATCCCACTGCCAGCCCCTGCTGAGCCCTGGGGCGGGATGGAGCGGGAGGAGGAGGAGGAGGAGGAGGACGGGTGCATCGCAGCGCTTTAAAGAACAAGATGACAAAGTTTGTTGCTTTGCGAGAATGTGCTGACTGTTTGTTTCTTCCCTTCTCCCTTGTCTCCTTTCTCCCCCTTTCCCCGTCCCCCCCATCTTTCTTCTCATTTGGCTCCCCCCCATCTCCCGTCCCCTCTCTCCTCCCTTTCCCGTATCTCCCAGGGCTAATCAGTTGTAGGAGCCAGTCGGTCCAAGAGAATTCCAGTACCAACATGGGGTTGGAGGCAATAATTAGGAAAGCCCTAATGGGTAAATATGACGAGCAGTGGGAAGAGCGCTCACCTCTCAGTGCCAATGCTTTTAACTCTCTGAATGCCAGTGCAAGCCTGCCCGCTGCTATGCCCATAACTCCTGCTGATGGACGAAACGAGGACGTGCGCTCCTTGCCAGGTCTGCAGCCCTCTCCACCTTCGCTCTCTCTGTGTTAATTAATTCTCAGCCTTTATATTTCCCCTTTAATGGGGGGATTTATTCCTCCCCCTCCCCGTTTTTGTTCATTTTGGTTTCCTCTTCTCCCCACCCTCCCTCAGCTTTGAGCTTTGTGAATCCGCTGATTAATCCTGGTCTTGTTTGATGTTAATTTAATAGTCTCCAAAGGTGCTGTTGCTTTCTCTAAACCACTGACTTGCTCCTTTCCCCGTTTGTTGGTTTTTAATATCTCCTTTTCCTATTTTTTTTTTACACAATGGAAAGGTTTATGGGGGCAAAACCCCCCACTCAAAAATCAAAGCTATAAACCTTAATAGCCACCCCCCAACTATCTGTAAACCCTGGGTGGGACCGCTGCTCCCAAAATAGGGGAAGGAGCCGAGAAGGACCAGAGTGGGGCACACAGGGCAGGGTGGCATTTCTCTCCCCACCCTGAGCTTTGGGGTGTCAGGGCAGAACCCAGCCTGGGTTTGATGGGATCTGGGAGCACCTGGAGCAAGAGGGAGATTTAAAGGGAGCTAAAAGTGATAGATGGGAGATGATAAAGAGCAGGGTTAGGAATGAGCTGTCCTGTGGGCCCTGGCGAGGGTCTTGCAAAGCCCACTGGGCCCCATGGTGGGGTCTGCTCAGCTTCAGGGGGACTTGAGCAGAGCTGGGAGGGTTGTTGAGCAGATCCCCAATTAAGGAAGGGAAGGAGGAGGGAGATCAGGGATGGATTCAGGTAGCATTTGTCCCCTGCACGCCTCTTAAGGGTAGAGTGCCTCATGCAAGGCCCCTGCACAGAGCATGGCACCACTGCCAGGGATTACCCTTGGCAGTCCAGGCACAGAGTCCCCAGCTCAGGGGCAGCGTCCTGGGCACACATGGGCACCTTCCTCCAGGTCAGCTCACACCAGGCGCTCTAAAGCTTATTGCAGAAAAGCTTTTCTGGCTCCTGCATGAAACCAGCAGCTTCTTCCAGCCATGTTTCCCCAAGCCCAGCAGAGGCTGCCTGGGCAGGCAGGGTGGGATGCAGAGCCCATCTATCCCTCCCCCTTGGAGAGCTCCCCCTGGTTTATCCAGGCTCACATCCGTGGCAGAGGCCCATTTGCCCTTAAACCTTTTAAAAGCTGGCTAAACAGCCCCAGGGATTCTGCTGTAAGGACGGATGGAAGACCATCCTAGCCATGTAGACCATGGGAATGAAGAATGTGTCCAGGGTTCCAGCATCCATGTAGCTCTTGGGGGGTCCCTGCCAACCGCCTGTGGATATGGAGCAGCACATGGAGCTCCATCCCATGACACATTTTTGTGGGCTGAGCCATCAGATGGCTCAGGAGGGGACCCTGCAGAGAAACAGTTCAGCCAAAGCCACGTGGCTGCTCCTGCCCCAGGTCCCTCCATGGGACAGTTGGTGGCATCAACCCACAGGGCAGAGCAGCCCAGGAGAGGACAGAAACCTCCTCTGTCTGCTGTGCCTGCCTGCCCCATTGCCCTTCCCCCATGGTACCATCATCCTGGGGTGAGCTTTTCTCCCGCCACAAGCCATTTTTGCAAGCTCCTAAAAGGGAAGTGCTGGGAACCTGCACCCCCCTCCCCCCGACTCCCCAAATCCTGTCACAACGAGCCGGGTGACGAGCAGGTGCCTCTCTTCGCAGGAGGAGGGGGGAAGCCAAAGATCGCTGCCAGGCCCAACAGCCGCAAGGCCAAGTCCCCGGCGCCAGGTCTGTCCTCGGGCGAGCGGCCGCCCTCGGTGTCCTCGGTGCATTCAGAGGGCGACTGCAACCGCAGGACGCCCCTCACCAACCGCGTCTGGGAGGACAGGCCGTCGTCCGCAGGTAGGGCTCGGGGGACGGGTCCCAAAAGTGGCCGTGCCACCCTCGCAGGGGGATGGGGGAACAGCCACCCCCCACCGCTGACTCTCTGCTTCCCTCCTCTCGTGCAGGTTCGACACCGTTCCCCTACAACCCGCTCACCATGCGGCTCCCCAGCGGGGTGGTGACCGCAGCCCCCGCTGCCCCGCTGCCGCAGGGGACCCCCAGCAGCCAGCACCACGCCTGGGACGAGGAGCCCAAGCCCCTGCTCTGCTCCCAGTACGAAACCCTTTCGGACAGTGAATGAGAGGAGCCAGGGGCAGGGAGACGGCGACCAAACCCAGGGTGTGGGGAGCGAGCGGGACGCCCCGGGCGAGCACCCACTGCCCCGGCCCCGCCGGCTCTCACGAGCGAAGATGTAGGAGCAGAGCGATTTCGTTTTTCCCTTTTCCTTTATTTTTTCCCTTCCTCCCCAACCAGCCAATTTGGGGGAAGGGGGATTTTTTATTTTTTTTTTTATTATTATTATTATTATTTCGTTTGGGTTATTTTTTTTTTCTTTCTCAACATCTGGCAATTTCTGCATCCTCTTTGGTCTGATAAAGAAAAGAAAAGAAAAGAAAAAAAAAGCCTTAACGAGACAAAAACCCAAGGAACCCATCTTCGATCTTGGCAGCCGTGCTGGGCGGTGATCCCCACGCTCGAGAGGGACTGTGAGCGGCCACGTGCCCGTCCTGGGGCCACGCGCGCTCGGACGCTCTGCTGGCGCTTTCCCGCGGGGTCGGGCGAGGGGCTGTGGCGTCGCTCCCGAGGAGTCGAGCGAGGGGCCGCGGGACGCTCCTGCGGAGTTGCCCGACGGGGCTGTGGGATGTTCCCCCCACATCCCGGCCATGGGGATGTGCCACAGAAATGCAAAACCTGGAGCGGGTTAAAGAAGAGAAGAGAAAAATGGTTTGAGAAGTGAAACGGGACGGAGCACCCTGGGTTGGTTCCCCAGCTGATCCGAGGGCTGGTGGCCCGCCATTCCCGTGTCACAGGACGTATCAGCCCCGCAGCGACACGCTTCGAATGTGGCTGGGATGAGCGGGCAGGGGAGGGAGTGAAGAGCTGTTTCTTAAAAAAAAAAAAAAAACACACAAAAATCCTGATCCCTTCGGTGGAAGCGATCCCGGGTAACTCGGAGCGGGCAGGGACGTCCCCGGGCTGGCTCATGTGCTGCCCACCGAGGGGCTCGGTTGCTTTAAGTGCATTGTTTTCTGAATGGTGAGAAAAGGCAATTGTAAATTGTATTGGTCTACAGGGTATATTTTTGATACCTTCAGTGAATTATGTCAATATTTTACGCAAGGAAGGACTTAAACAAAACACAGTATTACATGCTGTAAAAGAGGTTCTGTTCTTACATGCAGGCTTTGATGCGTTTGTCCATTGTATGGAAGGGTTTAAAAAAAAAAAAAAGAAAGGTAACAATGATCCATCACAGTTACCTGGGAGTCAGGAGAATGTATGTACTTAGTTTAAAAAAAAAAAAAAACCAAACAAAATCTTGCCATGGTTGCAGGGCCCCCCGTTACACACACCTTTGCTGGTTGTAGACGTTGATTCTCCAGAGCCCTCCGAGCTGGCCAGGGCAGGGGCAGAGCGGGCATGAGGCCGGCGTGGCAGGGAGTTCACAGGAAACTTTAAAAAAAAAAAAAAAAAAAAAAAAGGAAAAAAAAGGAAAAAAAAAGTTTTTATTGTATTTTTGTGATACACACGAATGCTCTACTTTACATTATTTTTTTCATTCCATGATGTTGGCTCATATCTGCAGTTACATGGTTAAAGAACAAAATATTAGACTTTTTTTCATTCACTTCTGCTTTCTCGCTCTGGGGGGAAAAACAAATGGAAAAAAGAAAAAAAAAAAAGAAATAAAATGTATTAAATGCTTTGCATTCTATGCGCTAGAGGAGCCCCAGCCCGGCCCAGCCCATCCAGGCGGGCGGCAGCCCCCGCATCCCACACGAGGGCCCAGCGGCACAGCCGGAGCCATCACCTTCCCCTCGGATCTTTCTTTTCCCCCTGCAACGTTCCCAGGTTGATTCTGATTTCAAAGCAAGAGAATGATGGTGTTTGTTGTTTGTTTGGGGTTTGGTTTTTTTGTTGTTGTTGTTGTTGGTTTTCTTTTTTTGGTTTTTTTTTTTACAATGTACAGGTTTTTAATGTTCATCAATGTTTGTGTCTTTTTTGTTGTGCTTTTTTTTTTTTTTTTTTTTTTTTTTTTTTTTTTTTTTTTTTTTTTTTTTTTTTTTTTTTTTTTTTTTTTTTTTTTTTTTTTTTTTTTTTTTTTTTTTTTTTTTTTTTTTTT
>NW_020955236.1:442413-530726 GCF_003031625.1 Empidonax traillii
GGTGTCTCCGTGGCTCTGAGCTGTACAAACTCACAGAGCTGATGTCTGAGCATAACGCTATTAAAATGTTGCAGATTTTGCTGGGAAAAAAAAGAATTATCCAAATCCAACCCATCTTCAAAGCTGCCTCCTTAACCGATTCGGAAAAAATAGAGGGAAAAAAAAAAAAAAAAACAACCACAGAGAAGAATAAAGTTCCCACTTGGCACAGTAGCAATACTGTGTGCTGCTTGGTGTCTCCAGATGTCCAGGAAGGCGCCGGGTGCCGGTGGAAGGCGGCTGCGGAGCTGACGATGCCAGGTGCCCATGGAAAGCAGCTGCAGGGCTGGTGGTGCCTGGTGCTGGTGGAAGGCGGCTGCAGAGCTGGCAGCTCCACCAAGTGGCATCGCAGACCCTGCCAGCGACCCAGCGAGGGTTGAGACGTGGCAAGAGGGGTGAGAGAAGGGGGACGGAGCTGCTGCCTTTGGGGTGGAGGTGCTGAGCCACAGCTTTACCATGGCTGGTCTCGCCAGTGGTGCTGCAGCATGCTGGGGATGGAGGTGGCATTTGGGTCCCCTACCATGTGGGCACCCCGTGCCAACCCTGCAGCCAGTTTGTCAGGACGTCAGGAAGGGCCACGGGCTCCAGCCAGGAGCTGCAGAGCCACCTTCTCACTGCTCTGGCTGGAGCGGGGTTGGGTTGCCCTCCCATGTTAGTCCCGGGCAGCATTCAGCGTGGCTGGCACCTGGAGCTGTGGGATGGAGAGTTTAAGAGCCTGTCCTACCCCTCAGTGCCAACCCCATAACCGTGTTTCTGTTCGCCTCTCCTTTCCACTGTGTTTTCCTTGTGTGCAAGGTGAGGGGCCAGGGTTGTTTCAGCCCTTTTAGGGTTTTTGGCTCAGTGCTGCTGGTTGGGCAGATGTACCCACCAGCTTCTGAGCAGGGCGGTGTTTGCAGGGGGGGACAGTGTTGCAGAGCTGGGAGGACATGGAGGTGCTGGGGAGGCACCAGTGACCCCCCCAGCTGCTGTGGTGCTCCAGCAGCCTCCCACCCCTGCTCCATGGGGTCCTTTGGGATCTTCTGTGGAGCAGGACACATGGCTAATGTTCCCAGCTCTGTGAAGGAGCTCAGTCCCCAGCTGTGTTGCATGTCCCCATCATGCCAGGACAGCCTGCCCTGGGCCGGGAACCAGCGTAGGGGAGCAGCCCAGGGGTGCATGAGAGTGGGAGAGAGACACACAGGATTTGCTCCAGTGGGATCCTACACTTGGTGAGTCCCCCTTGTTGGGAGCCACAGCACTGCTCGGTTTTGCCACTTTCTGTCTTGCTGCGTCTCCATCGTTGGGTGTCCCCGCACTCATCCCATCCCTCACAGACCCTCCTGCAGCCGCCTGTCCCCTGGGGACATCCCTGCAGCAGCAGGAACAGGGATAGGGGAACACTGCAGGGGGAACATGGGACAGCAACAGCTCCTCTTGGGGAGCTCTGAGCCACCTTCCTGGGGTGCTGGAGCAAGGAGCATCCTCCCACTGTGGCTTAATAATTTGGCTCAAATCATTGTGGGCAGGAGGTTCACAGCTCTTTGGTGGGGATCCCCCCAAACCCGAGTGTCTGCAGTGGGGTGGCCCCCGTTTCCCTGCTCTGATGTGGTTTTGGGAAAGGGGAAGCTGCTGCTCCTGCAGGTTGTGGGGCTTCCCCCATCTGGCTGTCATTCTCCCCACTGAGGCCTCCCCAAGCACCCCAAAACCTCACAGCACGGTCTGATGGCACCTCCCTGTTCTGCCGGCCTGTGGTTGTGCAATCCAGGAGAAACTCACGTTAGGCTATTGAAAAAAAAAAAAAAAAACAAACACCAAAAACCCAAGTTTAAACTTAATGTTCACCAACTTTGTAACTTGTACAAACAGGCAAACAAATAATTGGACAATTTATCGCTTGAACTGTACCAGGGGGAAATATCTCTATTTGTATCTAGCCTGTGCACAGCTGGTGTGGAGGACGTTGTGCGATAACTGGGGCTGTGCAGAGACCACCAGGTGTAAATAATTCCACAGCTTGCTCCAGAGGGGAGGGGGTTCTTCTGCTCAAGGTGACGGGTTTGTTCACTGTTACTTGCTTGGCGTGCCCACCAGTGAGTGCTGGGGGGGCAGTGGTTGCCCACTGCCGTACTGGTTAAATAATAAAAAAGCAAACAAACCAACCCAATCCAAAAAGCTTATTTTGGGAGCAGAATGCAGCGCGCTCCTGCCTGTGGGTGTGTGTGAGCCTGGGCAGGGCCAGCTGCTCCTGGGGCAGCCGAATCGGGAGTGGGGTGGCCAATGGTGAGGGGCTGGGGGTGGATTGGCGACCCCTGTGCTGCAGGGCACTGAGGGGGCGTCCAAGGGACAGTGGGCAAAGGGGACAAAGGGATGGTGCTTTTCTGTGTGCCCCAAGAGCTACATCTCATTGCCCCAGAGCTGCAGAAGTTACTGGGCAGGCTAATGGGCCCCTCCCCAATTACAAAGTGAAACAGAAGCCCTCGTGTCTATTTGTGGTTCTAAATTGCTTTACCTCTGACACCTGTTCCATGGGTGTGGTTGACTTTGGCCAGGAGTCTTTAGGTCCCCCTCCCACACCTGCACAGCTGATGTCACAGGCTGGGGAGCTCTTCCTGCTGCCGGGAGTGATGAGTGGGGAGGACAGTGAGCTGGAGGGAATGGCTGTGCACGAGGACTACGTGGATGACTGTCTGGAATTTAATCCATTGAAGGTGTTAGTTGTTTTGGGAACCTTCTGCTGCCTTTCCTAGGGCTTAGAAATGGATTTTATACAAATGACACTTTCCTGAGGACAGCAGTGAGCATTTCAGACAGGGTGTACCCCTTCCTTCTGCCAGCTCAGCCTTCCAGGTGGTCACTCTGATCCAAGTGGAGTCCTGCAGTCCTGGAGGAAGGCTGCCAGCTCTGCCTGACTAGTTTGTTTGCCCAGGGTATGTCCAAAATGTTCCTCTGGATCACCCAGACACCATCTGAAATCCTTCCAGGTATGTACCCACACTGACCAAACCTCTGGTCTCTGTGTGCTCTTCAGCAATCAGCTCCCATGGCAATAATGCACTAGGCAGATGCTGCTGGTTCTTACAGATCAGCCCAAAGGTCTCTGAGACCAGTGACTGTGTTGAAAACCTTCTTGCAAAGGCTTTTGCCGCTCTGAAGGCAATTAGAGGAAGTTAATAACTAGTACAAGCAGGAGCCAGGCTGTTCAGCCTCTCACATGAGGGTTTAAACACTGACAGGGGCTGACAGCAGTCGCCCTGGTCAATAATTCACACTGATGCTGAAGAAACAGAAGGTGGTAAAACTCTAAATTCAAGGCCAACGCTTAGAATTTAATGATGGAAAACTTTAGGTCTACTTGAAAAGCTTTTACATAAAGAGATGAAAATTAAATGGGACAAAAGCAGATGGCTTTGAAAACCAGCAATAAAAAGATGTCAGCAATTCCAGATTCACTCCTATTTTGGGTGGCAGACAGGGGTTTTTGAGGGGAAAGGAAAGATAAAAGATATTCCCTAATGCCTTTGCCCTGGACAGAGACTGTGAGAAGGCACAGGAGCATTGTGACTTTCTCCTGGTGATGAATTGGTGTTTAGTCAGGATTATAGGGAATTTTTTTCTTTTTGGAAAGAATTAAAACAAGAGGAAGAATTATTTAGCTAGGTTAGGTTGAGTTACAAGAGCAGGGAGGAAAGGGCTTGAGATGGAGATTGTCATTCCTGCATGTGCCAGGACACCGCACTGGGCATCAGCACCCCCTCACAGGCTGCAGGTGACAGGGAGGGGAGTGGGATGGGGTACCCAGCGATGAGCAGGGCAAGCCTTGTTTTAAAAAAGGGTACAAATTACACCAGAATACCAACCCCCTGTGCTGGTAGCACCCAGCTCTGTGCCCTCCCCATGAAGGCAGCCCACAGTCCCCCCACACCAGTCTCAGCAGAGCAGGGGCTCTGCAGCTGAGCAGGTCAGACGTGCCTTTAGCCGGGAGAGCCCGTAACCATTCCTGGGCCCTGTAGGGCAGGAAGCATTTTATACTCTCCTGACAATTGCAATCCAAATAGCCATTCATCAGTTCTCGCAATCTGCCGTGAAATTATATATGCTCTGTGATAATGATGCAGAGGCCTAAAGAGCTGATCTTGGCAGGAGATGAGACAGGGTAGGTTGGCGAGTAACTTGGAAGGAAAATAGTGGCTTTTGGTGGGATGCCTGGCTCTTATCAGCTCAGGAACCCTGAAGGGAATTGGGCAGAGGCAGGGGTGTCCCGGCTGGCTGAGCTCTGCCTGGCTTATGTGCCCATCTGGGAAGAGTTGGGCTCCCCAGAAACTTGGGAATGAGTGTCACTGGGGTGTGTGTGTGTGTGTGTGCATAACAGCTGAATTAATTGTCAGGTTTATTTATCCTCTCATTTTTTGGCATCCTGTAATTACCAAAATGAGTATTTGTCAGGACTGCAGGCAGCAGAACGGTAATAAATCACTGGCCACAGACAGGAGGTTGGAGCAGTTATGTCTGTAGTGAGCTGAGATTGGTTTCAGCTTTACTGAAGGGCAAGTGCTTGGAGGGGGCTGGTAGGCTGGGGCAGAAACAAACAAAAATCAAACAACAAACCAATCAGCTTTGCAGAAATGCTACTGAAATGAAATCCGTGGATTCTCCATGGAGCTCTCCAGCTGTGGAGAAATCCCCTAACAGGGATACAGGGGCTTTGGAGAGGTGAAGGCTCCGCAGGCCCCAGCACATGGGACATTGCCAGGCCCTGCAGGGCTGCAGGTCCCTTCCCACGATGGCACCAGGGTGACCAAAGTCACCCCTGTGAAACACACGGTGGGGAAGGTGCCTGCCTTTGTGCCCCGAACCAAAAATCTGCAGAAACAGGGTTGGAAGGTGAAATCCTTGCGCTGCAAACACACCACTCTCTGGGTCCTGCTTTGCGGAGCTGGGAGGGTGACTGGATCTCACCACATTCATCTCAGCTGCAGGCACAGCTCACTGACAGGTGAGGCTTTCCTCTTGTTGGCCCTTGTAAAAGGAGAACAGGCAGAAAGGACTGCCCGTGGTGCTTGGGAGGCCAGCCCAGAGATCAGTTTTTGCCACCTACATCTTGGAGAGCACGTCGGTCACACGTTGTTCCGAGTCTGTGGTTTGGAAGAGGTTGGTGTGTTTCCCTTCTTTGGGAATGATCTGAGTGTCCCTCAGTAAGTGCATGGAACCTGACAGAGCACAGGGTGTTGCAGGGGTGGTAAGCTCCATCTGGAGAGCTCTCTGCTTTGAAGTCGGATGCTGTTTTAAACTCTGCAGGGTATTTTCACTTAGAAAAAGCAGCAGTTGTCAGTAAAGATTGATCTTGGTCCAGAAATTTTTGCTGCCCCCCTACTTCTTTTCATATTTATTAGTCATTTGCAATCTCTTTGATGACTAGATGCATGTTCAGCTTGGAGAAAACTCTGTTGGAGTATTTGCTGAAGCAATGTCAGGGATAGGAGACACTGACCACACTCGCTATGAGGCCCAGCCGTGCTAACGATGGTGCAGGTGCATTTAGATCAGTCATTATTAATTGCCACAGCATCCCCTGTGTTCCCAAGCAGAGGCTGAGGAAACCCCTGGAGTCAGCAGAAGCCCTGGGGAGGTTGGTCTGAGGTCTCACGCATGGGTATGCAGCCCTGGTCAAGCCAGCCAACATCGATTGTTCCACAGGCTGCAGGCCAGTAACTATGGAAAACGCTGTGCCTGTGGGACTGGGGCAGTGCCAGGGGCTGCTGAGGGCTCCTTTCCTGCCTCTGATGGCAAAGGGGGGAAGGTTTCATGAAGAGCAAAAAGCAGAGCAACACCATCCAGGAGGTTGCTGTCGAAGACACTCTATCTTCATTCAACACGTTCCTCAAACCACTGAGTGCAGCTGTCAGCAGGTGCAGTGTGATGGGCCCCAAATCAGCTCCGCTGAGAATGGGACTCTGAAGAGGTTTGGACTACACTGACTCTGGTGTTTGTTTGCAAAAGTCCAGCCTTCAGCTGTGAAATCCTGATCCAGCTCTGTCCAAGATCCAGGAGTATTTTCTGCTGCTGTTTCATCCTGAGCCCTTCCCAGAAAGCAAAGCAGCTGCCAGAGGTCAGACACAAGGAGCCTGGTCGGTGCATGCATGCACGAAGATGGGTGCCAGGTCTGGATCTGCATTCCAGTTGGACCAAAGCAGAGCTTTTCCCCATGGGGATGTTAATCCTGGGCCTTGGCTTAGAGCCATCTCCAGCTTTCATATTTTTGGAACTGAAAAAGAGCACAATTCTGTTCAAGGGAAGAACAAGTCCTTATACCCCGACGAGAAGTCACAACTGGCTCCTTAGTGCTGAAACCCATCTAACTCCACCCTGCTGGACCCATCTTTAAGCTACAAGTCCCCATGGGCAGCCAGGACATCCTGTTCCCCTTCAGGCCAGCAAGAACTCCTGAGCTGGAGCTGCCTCCTCTGTCCACTGGTGAAGGAGAAACCAAACAGCAGAGGTTGGAAACCAAATAGCAGAGGTTGCTCTTGGGTCTCTTGGGGGGGGGGGGGGGGGGGGGGGGGGGGACGGGCAGCCTTTTTATTAGGTCCAGATGTTGCTTTCTGCCCCAGGCCATGCTGGGAAGTAAAGCAAAGTGTGTTAATGTTGGCTGGAAGAGCCTCTTTGGAAACAGGCTCAAAGGAAGCAGGGTTCTCCTGTGCCCGTTTCCTGGGGGAGCAGGGGAGATGGGCCAGCACAGGAGGCACAGGCATGGGGCAGTCTCTTCCCTTCCCTCTCTAAAATCTCCCAGCAGTGAGTATGGCTTCAGCCAGCCACCCACTTCTCCAGGGCTCTCGGGTACCTGCTGTCCCCTGGTGAGTGGCTGCTGTCCCTGAGCTCATGGCATCCACAGGGAGAGTTGTCCCCATTGCTGAGCTGACAGATCCCTTCTAGAACAATGCCCTGTTGGGTTTTGTATCAGGATGTGGAGATGGAGGGCTCTGTGTGAGGGGCAAGGCTGTTCTCCAGATGTTATTTTTCACCATTAGGCAGTGTTTAAACATGCTATGATTTCCCCCCACCCCCTTTCTGAGCGCAGAGAGGAGAGACCCTTGGAGGAGTGAAGTGAGCAGCAGAGAGAGGGCAAATTAGGCTTTTCCAGAAAGTGTTGAGCTGGGCACTTTGCAGCAGGCTCTGCTGGGCTCTGGCACAGCAGCCACTTAACAAAGCTGGGCTCCAACGGGTCCCCAACAGCCAGCGCCAAGCCTGGAGGCCTTCGGAACACGTGGCTCATTAACAGTGTGCTTCAGCTATGGCTGGGGCTCACACAGGGAGCTGGTGCTGCCAAAACACTTACAAGTCCCAGAGGACTCGGAAAGGGCCCAAGCTGCAAAGTTCAAGGGCAGACCTGGAGGCAGAGCAGAGCTGTGCTCAGCAAAGCACCCCGAGCCTCGAGGGCTGCTCCTCCACTCCCTGCTCCACTCCATCTTCCCTTCGCTTGAAAAACAGGCTCAGACTAGAGCTGGAAGGATGCTCAACTCCTCTCCCAGATACTAGTCAGGAAGATGTGTGGCTCTGGGTGCTTTCTCCTCTGGTTCAATCTATATCCCAGGGTAAAACCTGCACTCAGCCAGCCAAGGATGCTCCAGGAGGCCGTCCCAAAATGCCCACTGGGAGCTGGATCTGAAGTTAAAACCCCAGCTCTGCCCCTTCAAGGCCATCCTTGGGGTCAATAACATGATGTGCCTCGTCACCTCAGCAGCCCCCGGCACTGGGGACGCCCGTCCTTGAGGCCCTCGGGTGGCCGAGCTCTTCGGCAGCAAAAATGAATATCCTGGAAGTGCAGGTGCTAAAAAAAACCTCTCCCTGTCGGAAGCACAGCAAAAGCCATCTGTGAGTGGAAGAGGTCAGAGAAGAACACAAAGGCTTTTATTTCCTGGAGGCATTTGTCAGCAAGACAAATGTGGGGGTTTTTTAAAATTTGCTGCCATTTCCTAGCTGGCCGCCCACGCAAGCACCAAATGGGCTTTTGCTCGCACAGAGCGGGGTGCTGGCCTGTGTCCTTTGTAATCCAATGCTCAGGACTCAGCTGAGGAGTCGGCTGGATCACTGTTTGTTATCAGTAAGTGGGGCATATTTAAAGAAAATGGGCAGATTTCAACACTAGATCTATAACTAGTTTATTGCTGGTGTGTTCCTCTCTTGCCCTCATTATTTATGTTGAAAATGATAAATGAGGGATTGATGATTCTGGCTGGTTCATGAATAATCAGGTTATTTCGCTGCAAAGCCCCGGGGGAAGGTAACGTTTCTACAATCCTCCATCAAAGAGAGTGCAGTTTGCACGGGCGTGTGTGTCTGTTGCCCGCTCCTCTGATGCTTTGTGTGGTTTCTGGCGTGGTTTTGTACGCTCCCTCTGCAAGTGTGCGTGTGCCCACGCGTTCCCACAGCGCATCCCAGTGCCAAAATGTTTCCCAGTCTATGCAGCGCCCTGGCATCACGAATAGCAGCCAGGCACGGGGTGTTTGGAGCAGTTGGCTCTCCAGAGCAGGAGGGGACGGGTGTCTCGGTGGCCTGTGATGGGAGGCAGCTGCATGGCCATGGTGTAGCCAGGAGCTCCAGGAAGGTACACAGAGGGCCCTGACCACAGCAGTCAACCTTGAAGAAGCCCTGATCCCATTTGTATTTCGAGGAGCCACAAATAGCCGCTGGCCTCAGGATTTTCTCGGGAAAGACAGGAAGAACCTTGGGGAGATGATTTGGATGTTTATGTATATAGAAATGTCTAATCACCAGGCTGAGAACAGGCCCAGGAAGGGAATCTGGTGGTGGTTAGCCAGAGAGGAGGATATTTTTATGCTAGAAATGTGCTGTCCGCCTGTTTGTAGGGTAGGAAGGATACGATGAGAATCAAAGGCTTGGCAGGAGGAATATTTTCATCCTTGTAGATGTGAACTCCCCATCTGTCTTGAACTCCAAGGCGTGGAACTGCTTAGATCCGAATATCATTATTAGAAGCAGAAAATAGAGCTCATAAAACTCCCTCCTTACGCCCCAAAAAAGCAATTCCAGGACCCTTTATCCTACTCGAGAACAAGCCATTCCTGCTGGGAACATGGCTGGGCACGTTGCCAGGGGAAGGAGAGTCGGTGCTTTGGCAGAAGCTGCACAGCCTTGGGGCAGGTCCTTGCTCTTCTCCAGTGTCACCAGACCAGGGGATTTAGAAACAGGCAGGAGAGCTGGGGATGGACAATGTGGTGGCAAACCTGCACGGCCAAGCCACGTTCCTGCCGGGCCGTGGGGCAACTGCAGGGGCTGAACCTGTGGTGGGAATCTCTCCCCCAAGGAATGGGATGAAAACCAGTGCTGGATCCACATCTTACCACAGCTGGGCAGACACTGTAAGGGTAGCTGGGAGTGCCAGGCCCATCCTACCACCAGACCAAGCATCCAGAGCCCCCACGCAGCCACCTTGGGGGCTTGAGTGCTGAAACCAAGGTGCCCCTTGAGGCACTGAACCTGTGTCACAGGACACAAGGAGGTCACAGAGCTGCACCTAGAGCATGCCAGGTGGGTTCAGTCATCCTGGGATAGCTGCTGGGGGAGGTAGTTGTGGGGCCACAGGGTCAGCTGCTGTGACAGTCTCTCATCCCATGTCTGCTCCCCACAGAAATGGATTAAGTGACAGTTCAGCATCCTGTGCCAGAGGAGACAGCTGGAGTAGATGGCCATGGTACACATCAGTCCAGGAATGCTGCTGGTGATTCCTTTGCACTGGAACAGATTCAAGACATTTCTGAGGACGATACAACCTCCTGCTGCTTGGCATTGCCTAGATCTTCCAAAGAGACTTCTGCAGGTCCAGGCTGTGACATTGCCATCTGCTGATGGAGACCAGACACCAAGCCCAAGGTCCTGAATGTGGTAGCCTCAAGCTGATGGTTTGGCAGCAGGGGGACGTTTTTACTGCTCCAGTATCAGGTAAGGCTTTTTCTCTGGCAAGTCTTTCCATTATTTGTTGACTGTAAATAGCTGTGGAATGAAATTCGATAAAGGCATCTCTTGTTTCCTTACAGCTCTGCTTTGTTGAGTGGAATAAGAATCCCAGCATGTGGGTTTTTAGTATTATTTAATTTGTAGCTGCCCATTATCAGCAAATTCTTTTAGGTGAGGCTTTTGGCATTTTACACTCAGCATTCTTGCTGTCTGTAAAACCAGCCTAAACCTTTCCTTCTGTTCATAAAGGCGTCTACTTTAAATTCAAAGTCCATCTATTATAACTTCAGCACCTTGTAATCCCTCAGAGATACGTGCAATTACTCTCTGAAATATCCCAGGAGCAAAACTAATACCAAGCATCATCTGCTTAAATTTACAACATCCAAATAGCACAGTAAAAGCCACTAGCTTAGGGGTTAGCTCATCTGAGCACACTTGCCAAAACACATATCCTGCATCTAATACTGCTTTTGCTGCTGAGGATTTAGCTGCCACCTCAGGAATCTTCATTGGACAGCATTCACATTTTATGGTTTTATTTAAATAGCAGGAGTGGATGCACATGTCCTTCATCTGGCATTTGGGTATCAGCCAGTGAACTCGTCCAGCCTGCACATCCCCTGCCTTCCTCACCTCCTCGTGTTTCCTCAGGTTCTTAGGCATGAGCGTGTCTCCCATCCTTCATCCCAGAGCAGTTCAGACATGATTTGTGTCAAAAAGCTTGGGATGTGGACACGGGCACTTCCCTTGCAGCTGAAGCCTCTTGCATAACGTGGCTTTGCTTCTCCTTTCCATTCCTCAGAGTTTAACAGCCATTTTCATCCAAGCCTATTGACTTCATCCCTATAAATCCAATATGATTTTTCCATAAGGATTAGTGTCAGATTCTCCCCGCAGACATCTTGGGTCTTGGAAGACAGCAGAGCATTCTACTAATAGCTGGCTGGTGAGCCTGAGGCATTTACAGCAGTGGGTTTAAAATGCACTTTATGGTTAGGCAGGGTTTTAGCCCCAATCCAGCCTATCCAATGTCATGATTTGGAAAGCCAGGACATAGCAGGGGTCCCAATACTGTACTAGGTTGTGGATACCTGGACATGAAATAAGCATTGTGTTGGTTCTTCCTTGCCTTGAAGGCCATGGAAAAGCTGGGAGAGGAATTGTCTAGATCAGACACACCAAGGCTTCATAGCTGGGTAGAACAAGATGGAGGAGGAAGAGGGAAATTTAGAGTGAAGAAATGGTAAAACTGACAACCAGGGAGATCTGGAAGGGTTAAACTGCCTCTGCAGGAAGCAGAGTTCTGCCTCTGCTTTTCAGTTTTCCCTGGGCACGTGTGGCAGAGCAGGTTTTACACATCACAGCACTGGCTGACTCTGCCACAGCCACCCATCCACGGGGAGCTGGGCTGAAACCCCCAGAAAGGGAGGGACACACCAAAAATCTGCCCTCTGGATGGGAAAGGGGCATTAGGTACCAAGTAAAGGGATAAGGAAGAGGAAGGAAACTCTGGATACATCAGCATGATGGTTTGAGCATTTTATTATGATATATAAATTTTGTCTTCTTAAATTACTCTCTATGAGTTGAACAGAAAGGGATTATGGTGGAAGGGGGGGAATATACAAAAATAAAAGGATATTGTGAACTACTGCATCACCACATATACAACAGTAAAGTACTTCACAAGCACTTAGAGAATCAGACTTACAAAAATAAAAATATGACACATCCTTATGCATTTCCACCACTTATATGTTCTCCTTCTCTAACCTTCAGACACCTTTCAACCCCATCCTCAGGTCACGACTCACATGGTAGGATACTTTGCTCATTTTGATGACCATCACAGTATCTGAAAAAGAATTAGTGCCTCCCAAGACCTAAAAAATCCAATGGTTATAGGAAAGCTTTAGGGGAGATGTTCAGAACAGATCAATTTGTGAGTGATCAGGTGATCCTCAGGGAGCAGAGTTCATCGGGCAGTAGAAATCTGAGTATCCCACAGCAAGATCCATCATCCCCTGGAAAGCATTGCCCCATCTCCCCAGAGGCACAGCTCTGTGCAGGTCTGCTTGGCACACACACAGCAAGTACCTACTAAGCCAGGGGAACACTGATGCTCCCAGACTTCAGGGGGACTGAATGACTGTGGTAGAGGATGGATCTGATTTTGTCTCAGCTCTAAAGAAGGCAAGGAATGCCTTTTCCTACAGGAAAAAAAGGCAGGTTAAAACTACAATGGCTAAATATCCTATCTCACAGTGTCCACACACAGAACCATTCACCTCTAGACCAGACTTACACAGTCTTTGGTCTTCAGGTTGCTTTACAAAGTCTTTTGCTCATTAGCATTCTGTGACCTTTCCTATTTTTTAAGACACACTCAACATAAATAGTAAACAGCATTCACTTCTCTGACCAGCAGCTCACTCAAACACTGCTATCAACACCCAAACCCCATTTCATCATTCCCAGAAACGTTGCACCAAGGGTGCAAATCTGTCTGTATTTCACATTGAGAAAAGTAGAGTTGGCTTAGGAAGGAAAAAAAAACAAAAAAAAGGAGAAGGCAAAAAATAAACATAAGCAGTAAACTGTTTTGGTCAAAGTTGTTCTCTGTGGTTTGTGCAAAGAATTCCACAGCTTTTGAAAGTTCAGTATTTAGTTAGGGTTTCCTCTTTCTGGCCCCAAATGTAATGACAGCAATGCAGACCAGACACCAGCATGTTCTGTTGCATTCAGGGGCAAAAGAATCACAGGAATGAAGGGGGCGAAGGGGAAACCCCACACCTTTGAGACAGTGAGTTTCCATACTGAAAAAAATCAATCTTACCTCCCCAATCCCCTAAAAAAAAAAAAGCAAAGATGCCTTCTGTGAAAGTTTTTGATCTCAAAAATGACTCTTGATGGACAATAATTCCAAAAGGCAGAGTCTAACTTTACCCATCAGGCTTACAGGACTGTGGGCAGCATGTACGTCAGGATCCCAGGGGGAAGTTGTGCAGCCACAGTCCCAGCTGCTCAAGGAAACTCACCTTTCCATGGTCTGAATTTATCACTTGTATCTTTGAGAAAATATACAGGAAAAAAGATCTGTTGGTTGAGATTATTAATGCTCCATTTAAAAGAAAAGCACCTCCCTAGTGGGACTAATCATTCCCTTTTAGATGTACAAACATGCTACAGGTATGGCACAAGGCACTTCTTGGCTGCTTGAAGCGATTCTTCGTTGGCAACACACGCACACAAAATACAGTTTCTGGTGTTTAAGCGAAACAAGAAGAAGTCATCACTTTTCCCAGTCATGGTAAGACAAACGTTGGCTCTTCCACCACTGCCTAACCCATCCACATGGATGGGAGCAGCAGGGACAGGGTGGGATCTGTGCCCAGGCAAAGGTGAAGATTTGACCCTCTGTGGTTTCCTTGTCCTCAGGAAAAACAAAGTCCCATTTCCAATGCCAGCTTTTGCTGAGAAGAAAAGCAGCTTGTGATGGGCCCATGGGAGACACCAAGTTAAGAAGGTATTTTTCAAAAATTTCTACAGATCTCAGGCAATGCCCCAGTTTGGATGTGGTCCAGGGTTGTAGCCCCACCAGAGCCACTGTGGCCACCCAGCTCAAAATGTGTTCAGCAGCCTAGAAACCCACCCTGCTCTCTGTCTCTTTTTTTCCCTAACATGGCAAGACCACAAAAGCTGCTTAAACTCAAAAGGAGCAGGAGCATGTTAGGTCATTTCTAGTCTATTTGCAGAGAAAACAAAGCGTGAAGCTTCAAAGAGGCCTGGCCTGGGCGTGTGGGACCCGCCAGTGCCAAGGATGCAGCTTTCCACTGCACCCTCCTGGGGGTCACATCCACCTGTGAGACTTTGCCTCAGCAGCCCCTGTCCCTTGTGTGGTGCAAGTCCAGGCTGAGGTTCAGGTCTCTCTGCTGGATTTATATTTGCACACTAGTTTTTTGGCTTTCCTTGAATTCTTTTTTTTACTGTTGCGGCCAATATTTAGGAAGCAGAACTAACAGTGGAGAAGGCTGGCAGAAGCCTGCAGCCACTCATGATAAAAGAGACTTTTTTCTGGGGAAAACTTGTCCTGTTCAAAGACTAATGTAATCAAAAACTGCAGCACTGTGCTTGAAGCAAGGCAATAATCCAACTGTTAACAGGAGCAAGGCCTGATGAACAGTCAGAACAGGGAGTCTCTGGCATCCCTTTGGCTCTGAAGCCAGCCTGTCTCCATGCTTGCTCAGTGGAGGTGCCTGCAATCTAATCTGTCATCATGCAGGGATGTGAGTGCTGGCCCTGCTTTTGAACCTGGATTTCAGTGTTGCTCAGCTTGGAAATCTGCCCCCCCTTTGTACAGATTCTCTTGGATGGGTGGAATGAGCCCTCCAGAGCATTCATGTGTGTCCAGGAAGGCAGGTGGGTATTTCCCCCAGTCCCAAGGCTCGTTCACCAACACCTGGAGAACTGGACAGACCTCAAGATGAACTAGCAAGTAAGTGCATCACCAACTTAACTGCTCTGGGACCGGGGCCACGTTCATCCTCACATCACCTCCCTGCTGCCTAAGCCAACTCCATGTTTGCTGGTGCCTTGGGGAGAAGGGTTGCTTCAGGCATAACAATCCCTTCAGAGGCAGATGTTGCTTTTCCAGGCTTTGATGCTGACAGTCAGTGACAGCAAAGCCTGACCAATAACAAATATAATCCCTGTTTGCGTTGCTGTAAAGAATTCAACAGTAGGTGGAAGCCTTGGAAAATCCTTTGAGAGGTTTCTCCCTACCAAGTGCTAACTCCCAGCTAGAGAAGAAGAGTTCATCACTGCCATAACACACATCCTTCAGTACTAATGATGCTTCAGCTGTCAGGATTTAAGTTTACATATAAAGACTTTATATTTACCTCTGGTGGAAAAACTGTGCTTCACTTTAAACAAGAGAACTCTGTTTCATAAAGGTCACAGTTCTGGTCACATTTACCAACTGCTTTTTGAAGCTTATGGAAAGAGTATCTTTATAAGTCACTATTTACTTTTATTATTTTTTCAAGTTTTTCGGACTTTTTTTATTTTAATCTCTGTGGGTTTGTGCGTCAACTGTTCTGGGCAATCAGCTACATCTTGTTGACATTGTTAATAGGCTTTCTGACTTGGCTGCTCAGCTGCGTTCTGAAATAACTCCATCAGGCTCACAGCAAGTCAGGAACAAAATGGAAAGTTTAGAAGAGGGAAAGCTGGAAATTAATTTCCGGAGCTGTGTGGTTATTTTCTAAGTCTGAGCAACATGCAAGAATTCTTGGTAAGATTTTTGGAGACAATTCCGTGCTATTTTCGAAAGTTATATGTTTGTGGGAATCCAGGCTCTCGCAGATTTTCAGCAAGCTAGCAAAGTGAAGGGATACCAGGAAATGGGATTCACGAGTGGGGAATGGTTTACCTCAGGACGGCTGTACTGACTCCTGTTCACTCAGTGGTTTCTTGGTCCTTTTTGCAGAGATAGCTCAGCTGTTTGTGAAGTACCTACTGAACTGCTACAGCCTGGATGATTTAGAAAAACCTGGACTGATTTGGGCTTTTCAAGCTCTAAAGTTTGGCTGCTCTTCCACAGTCAGCAAAGCCGTCTATGCCACAAGTATGGAAACTACAGAGAGGGTGAGTTAACCCTGCCCTGGGCTTCTTGGAAGCCAGAGAACATCTTCCTGCCCTATGCTCTTCCCTGCAATAGTGCCATTCCCCAAAACTCAGAAGGGTTGCAAGTGCTTAAAGATCCCTGTAAACTGGGTGTTCAAGGCAGTGAACAGCACAGCACACTTGGACTGGGAAAACTTCTGGAAAAGGGCACTGGGCTCCTAAATCACTTGCTCACTTTTAGAAACCAGCCCTTCAGCTATTCAGTTCCCTCACTTTCTGCTGCTTACTCTTGGCTGGGCTCACAGAAGACGTGGCTGGGTCAGAGCAGGCCTTTCTCCCACCCCTGGCTGTGCTGTGCCTTGCCATGGTACACAAACCTCCAAGCTGCTCGCAAGAGCACCGGGCGCCTGTTTTAATCCTTTTTCTTGGGGTGACAGTCCCCACTCCTCCCAGGAAGTTGGGCCTGAGGTGACTGCAGCGGTGTAATACTGCAGGCTCCCTCTCAGATGAGCTGCTGGAGCAAGCTGTGATGTATTAATAACAGCCTCCTCTGCACTTCAGCTCTGAGACCTGGCCTGGTGTATGCCGGGCTGACCAGACGGTGACTCCGCAGTTGGTCTTCCCTTTGCAGAGATCAAAATAGCTCAGAATGTTACAGTGACTCTCATCTATGTGCTAGATGAGACCTACAGAGCTCACTGGGCTCTGCTACGGGTAACAGGCTCCTTGGTCATCTTGATTTCATCTAAACACAAATCAAAAATAGATACGCTCGGGGGAAAAAAAGAAAAAAAAAAAAAAGAAATCCACAACGTCAGGAATGTCGCAAAATACAAGCCAGCCCCTCTCACTGATCGAAACCATGCTGTGCCCTGCAAGCCTCCTCCCAGCCAGTTCAGCCTCACCCACGACGAGGTGTTCCCCAGGCACTGATGTTCAGTCGCCATCCACGGAGGCCCAGCCAGGGACCCGGCGAAGGCCGCGGCCTCCCGGCGGTCGCGCGGTCGCCGGGGCGGGTCAGAGGGTCTCGCTGTAGACGGCGCACGGGCTGGTTTCCTCGCAGAGCTCCAGCTGCACGCTGGAAGCGAACCAACGCTTGGCACAACCCAAGCTGTAGTTGAGGGTGGTCCGGTAAATGTTCTTGGCGCGCTTGGGGAAGATGATGGTCGTGCTCTGGAACCTCAGCGGCTTCTGGCGGGGCTCGAAGATCAGCTGGGACTTGTAGTTCCGCCAGGTGCAGTTGGGAGCAGCGATGATCGTCTCGCTGTAGGTGGTGACGGTGGGGATGGGGCCGTAGAAAATGTCGTCCCGGTAATGCTTCTCGGAGTCGTACTTCACCTCGGAATTGCACCTACGGAGGACAGCAAGGTATCAGGAACACAGCCCACGCAGCAAAGGAGATAAGACAGGCAGGGCTCTTCTCTAACCCTTTGAAGCTGGCAATGTTTATGATCTCTTACTGCACAGACACTGGGGCTGATGCCAACTCTACAACCCAAAGCAAGGGACAAATGAGGACTCTGTCCTTCTGGTGAACCTTGGTGGAACCACACCTTGCTGTGAATCCATCTCAGCATTTCTGCAGTGCACGTGCACAGGGGACCATGGTCCTGCCAGGGCAGAAAACACCTTGGTGCATAGGCTCCAAGCCACCCACTTCTTCCTCTGGTTTCCTCCACAGGTTCCACTGGGACCTCAGGTCAGCCCTGAGAGCTACACTGGAGGCAAACACCCTGTAATGGACTTGTTGAGCTGTCAAGGCTGTGTGTTGCTCTTATTTCTTTATAGTGCCTCGCCATCAGAGCACGAAGATGCCCAAGCTGGCTAAAATCAGCCTGCTGGGAGATGAGGGGTGAGGTTGCTTGCTGGAGCCTACAGAAAATCCAAGCAATGGTGAAAAGGCAGGTAAAGCAACAGCATAACTGCAGGCTACGGCTGCCCAATACCCATGCCACTGGTCTCAAAGTGACCACCTGAATAGCCACAGGAAGAATCCACAAAACCTGGGATATCCCTGCCCTGCCTGTTTTCTGCAGGCATCCACAAGGGACGTAGGGACAGCAGGCCACGTAAAGGGTTTTCCCTAGAATTCCTAGCCACGAGGAACAGCAGGACTTTCACTGGTTTTCCCTGCTCCGCAAACGCTCCTCTAGCAATCAGCAGCCAAGGAATGTGCAGCTCCACGTAAAAAAGATTAAAAGCTGGGTGTGTGCTCCTCATTACCTCCACCCGGAGGGGGGCTGACTGATTGTGCCCCGAGTGTAATCTGAGCTGCTGTAATGTATTTTGCACAGCCAGGGTGTAAGCAAGTCATTCAGCACACATAAAACACGACTCAGATGTAATCACCATAAAAACATGCCCGCTGGCAGTTCCTCAGCCAGCAGAGATTTACTGGGGTACATTTCCAGAGAGACGTTGCATAGGTTGAGGGAGGTGGGAATTTGCTTTACAGTCCTCCCACTGTCCCTGCCCCAAGCTGTGTGTAACTGCTCCAGGCTGTTTTCGGAGTACATTCCACACCAGCGAAAGAGGAAAAGAAGAGCAGAGACCGGTGTTTATCCACCAGCCCCACAGGAGGGCAAAACATCTCCATCACCGCCTTGAGGGACCATCTCCTCACTAGGAGGAGCTCATTCAGTCTCTATGGGCTGGTCTAATGTTGCTTTCTCTGCCGCAAGGGCTAACAAAAACAGGTGCCAATTATAAGGGTGTTGCTTCTTCTCAAGATACGAGCCATCTGGGAACAGTATGAAGACCATCAGATTAATCAGTGGAGCTATCAAGCCTACAGATGTTAATGGTTTTGTCTCATAGCCTTGGAAGGAAAGCTGCCTTCTGTTAAAACCTCCCCCCAGTTTTTGCCTCCTCCCCTCCACCTCTGCTGCTGTTAGTGTCTTTCATTCAGGCTTTACTCTCCCACCTGTCCCTCCCTTCCCATCAAAATAACCATGACTCCCATTTGTAAACACATTTTAATTTTGGCAGAAGGAAAAGCACGGGGAAAAACACAGAAATCCCCACCTACCCACCCAATCCCATCTGTACCTGATTTCCTGAACGGGCTCGGGGCTGACCTCAATGCTTTCTCCAAAAAACACAGGGTGCATTCGAGGCCTTATCTCTGGCATGGACGGGTTCAGGAGCAGGTAAGGCATCTGCAGGGAAGGAGAGCACAGCAAGTGTTGGAGCACAGCAGATGAGGTTCCCAGAGTGCTGTGGCTGGCAGCTGAGCAGGCTGATGCGATGCTGCGGACTGCCCTCACCTACCAACACCTCCCAGGTATGTGACTCTGCCCAGATCTCTGGCACTTCATGCTGCAGTATCTGTTTGTTGAAATCTGGCCCTTCTTTTCCCACTTCCTTTCTTGTTTTTTAGAGGAATTGCAATTGTTTGGGGGTTTTCTTTAGCCCTGGTATTACCTTTACTATTATGAACTAACAAGTTCACAAACACTCGAAGTGCACCAGCATGGAGAAGTGCTCTATGTCTGACCTAACACAGACACAGGGCTTAAGTCTGCTGATTTAAAGAATATAGGTCTACTTAAATGAGATGTGTATTTGTATTTATATTTATATGTGTATATATATATGTGTGTGTGTATATATACATATCTTACACTGATCCAGCAGAGGAAGTGGGAAACTTGCTGTTGCTGAAATCTCTGTGCCAAAAATGGCTCTCCTGCTCCAAGGGATATTCTAGTTAACCATGCACAGCTGAGGGTGGGGTGAGACACTCAGGCACCTTGTGGCCTCAGCAATGCAGGAAACCAGTTTCAAGCCAGGAGTTTATAATGAATGGAGCTGCTCCAATTCATGACACCAAAACCTGGATTTTTAAGACTAACTGCACCCTGAAGTTACTACTATGACAACTTGTCACAGTCCAGCCTAAGCTCCTCTGCCCACCACAAAAATGAGTGATCCCAGTTCTTTATACTGAAAGTGCTCCTAAACATCAGTTCCCACATATAGAGATCCTGTGTCTGGTGCCTGGACTAAGCCCAGCAGCTAATTAAGCCTAATCCTGCCCTCCTGGAAAAATGTCATTGCATGTTTCAGTCCCTGCCACTACTTCTCTGTCAGCAGATATTTATGACACACAGGGACAGGGGTTTTCTTTAAAGGAGATGCCTGGCAGCCTCTGTGCAGGGTCTCTAAATGGATGAATAGCTCATGGAGTTTTCTACTTTCTGCCATGCAGAGGCCATATGTGCTACAATCACAGCCACATTTCACCCACGTAAGTCAGCAAGATCATCTCAGGACTCACAGAACCCACTGACAGTAGCTGAGGATACAGCTCTTGTGTTGGCTTGCTCATCCCAGGCCTTCCCCAGCATCTTCTGGTTGGGTGGCACAAGAGACAACACTGGAGCTGTGACCTGGTTCTACTGGCAGCACGGGGAGAGGTTCTGCAGCCTGTGTCCTGCCCTGTACATTGTGGAGGTCCCCAAATGCTCAGCAGAGTGTGCCCCAAGCTGGTGCTAACTGGCAAAGCCCTGCTGGGTTCAAAAGCCTCAGCTCCCACTAGGTGAGGTCTGGTTTTCTCTAGTGGCTTGGACTTTCCACCTCAGGCTAAGGCAAAAATATGTACATACATATACATGTTTACCCTTCCTACCAAACACTGCCCAAAAGGCAAAATTCACTTCTGGATTGCTTTCAACACTCTTAACAGGGGAGGGCAAGGGGAGCCCTTCTGGTCGTAAATAAAGCTCTTTGCTTCTGAAATGTGAATTGTTTACATCAGACAAGCCTCAATTCACAAGGGTGCAGATATCCAGCTTTTAACAGTCTGCACATGGCCAGAGCTCTTTCTAAAGACATCTTGTACACGAGGAGAGGTTCATTGGGGTGCAGGAGTCAAACACCATGTGGACATGCACTCGTGGGCTCTGTGAACAGCAGGCAGGCTGCCCTTTGGGGGCTCACCTGCAGAGAGATGCAGAGTGCTTGAACTGGCAAAGGAAGCCAGGCTGGGGAATTCGTGTCCCTCCTCTAAAGAAGCATTTTCAAAGAAGCCCTTTCAGTGCTTCCAGGCAAACAAGTCTTCACACTTCTCGCTAACAAATGCTGACACTAAATGTGCTCTAAACATCCCCAGGATGCGGGAGGCGAGGTCCTTGCTGTGGCTTAGCTGGCACACTGTGGACACTGGCAAGCCAAAGCCTGAACTTCTACTGCCTGTCAATACCATTATAGACTCTCACTTATCTTCCAGGAGTAGTACTGTGAGCTGCTGCAGGTCAGAAACCTTGAAGTGACCTGGAAGTCTGCACACGGAAGATGTAAATAACTTACAAGGCATGGCCTAAAAATAGAGATCATCTGTAGGACGCTGCAGGGTGCTCAACAAACAGCAACTGATTTGCTTGCACAGCATGAAGGGGTCACTAAACAGTAAGCACAGGTTTTACACAGCAGGGACTGAAGGGCACTTCAGGTGACATTTTGTTTCCCCTCCAATGATGTTCTGAAATGTCGGCTCCTGCACCTCACCTGGAGCTGGAAAGCAAGGAACAGGGGACGTGAGCTTTCCAGAAGATTTGTCTTTGGGGTTGAAATTTTATATGCTTGGCACGTGTCAAAAGCTGGCTTTTTGGCAAGACTTTGACACCAGTTCCTTCCAACCTGTTTTAAGGCAAAAACAAACCAAAGATGTTCTGCCTGTCAAAAAAATATGGACTCAGTTCTTTCTTCTTCTGCACAGGAATGGTTGAAAGAAGAGGAGCACTGGACTGCTGAGCTCCCTTGCAAAAATGATGATCCCTGGCTCGTTTCTAGCAATCACTCAGTGATCTCTGGACACTTCACAAATAAGGTGGGTTTCTGTATTGCCCAGCACCACAGATGGGCTGGCAGGGAGCAGAGCTTGCTGCCACTACTGGGGGTCACTGATGGTGAAGAGGAGAAGCCCACATCACTTTAGACCAGGCTGTCTACCAGGGATGCACAGCCGAGGTCTGTCTATCCAAGGGTTGCTGTCCTGGAACACTGCAGTGGAGACCTGATTCATCTGTCCCCAGTAATTGGAGCTGTGCTGGTACTCACCAGACACAGCTCTGCAAAAACCACCACAACGCTGTCAGGTTGTGCAGGGACATGCAGGGACAGGAGGTAGCCTGGTAGTCCAGGAAGGTTGAGGAGAGGAAAGGAAGGATACTGGAGAGATCAGTGACCCCCATGTGCACACGTTGTGCCCTCAAAACAGATCCAAGGTGACTACTAAGCAGTAAATGTGTTATTATTTTTATTTCCTTTCCAGCACATAATTTGTTTCAACCAGCAAAGAGTTACAGTATTATTAAAAAGTTGAAATGCTTTCTTGTTCGGCTGCATTTTTCCCTCTGCCTCTTCCCTCTGATGCCTTTCAGGCATGTAACGGCCTGGGCAGCTAAACTCTGCTTCCTGCAAGTAGCAGATAGATAAACACAGATAAAACTGATTGCTGAACAGAATTCAACCTACAGCTAAACGACAGCACTGACTGTTCCTTTAGCTTTCAAATTCCAGGCAGCAAAGCAACAAAAAGGAAATGAAAATGATGTGATTTGAAATACATAAACCTCCAGAGCGTTTCCCCAGAGAGCACGCAGAACCAGAACTGACCGACTCCTTTTGCTACGGTCATTATGTGGAAGGCACTAAGATGTGGCATTAGATCTCTAGGGACTGTAAGGGGAAACGGCTTTCCGAGTGTCAGGGCTACAAACAGGATACAGCTTCCCAAATTCCCAGCTCCTAAGTTAGCCAGGGCATAAGCAAATCTCTCACCACATTTTCCCACTATGGTAACATGTCAGGTCCATGAAAATGTCACTTTACTCAGCTGTTATTTACAGCTATAATGAAAGATCTGGCTGAGTTATTTGATGCACATCTACATTCTCCGCTCTGGAAGATAAGCAATATTTGTTTAACAGACCATTTATTTTCCCCATATCTACACATATTGCACATTACGAGTAATTTATACTAGAGCCGGATGAGATTATATTGGGAGGTGATAACAGTAAATGCAAACCTCAGGTAGAAAGCAGGGCTTTATTATTTCAAAGAATTACATCTTTCCTGCTTATCTCCCTCTTTTATTTCAAGTGGGAAATGTGTGCTGCTTTGCTTACTGTCCACAGGGTTACGCAGGGACGCAATGGAAATTCAACAGCTAGAAGACATCACCCTAGATGTCTGCCATCACAGCCACATTTTTCAGAGCAGATGATGAGATCCTGATGCCCATTTCCCTGATCTGCCCAGAAGGGACATCTGTCAACAGTCTGCAGATCAGGTGAGGCCCAGGGCCATTCCTCTCCTTTGCAGCTGGCATTGAACCAAGGAAGAAGAGGAGTGGGTGCATGTCCAGAACTGGATGGAGCTGAGGGACAGGGGGCAGGCAGATGGGGTTAGCCCTTGCCAGGCAGAGGCCACAGGTATGGAACTGAAACCACCAGCAACCCCTGCCGGGGAAATTCCTGCAGGATCCGGCCCCATGGGAGTGGTTCAGAAGTGGGTCAGGATGCCAGGCTGCCAATGCCAACCCCTGAGGCAAGCCCTGCTGCAGTGCCAGATGGGTGCCTTGCTCCCCACACAAGCCCGGGGCTTTCCCCAGAGCTGCTGGGACCCACGTGGCCTTGGAGAATCACATCACCAGCCCCATGTGCAGGCTGCAAGCTGGCTCAGGTTGGGGTGCTCAGGTGTGCTTTCTCTGCAGGTGCTGGCAGGTCTGGAAGTTACATATTGCCTGGAAATCCTTCGGTGGCCATGTTCCCCACTCACCCCCTACAGGACAGCCCCCTGTTCTTCCCGGGGCACTTCCAGTACAGGACAAGACGCTGGCTCTGTGGCCCAAGGGCTCTGTTGGTTAGGATGTTAGGAGGAGATGTTCTGAGTTTGTTGTGTTTTTTTTAATATCAGCCATAAATCCAACAGGGTTTGCACACACTCTGGCATGGACCCCGTTGCTGTGACCATGCCTGTGAAGGCTGTGCCAAGGGACAAGGTCTCCTCCGTGCTTGAGATGAAGCTGGAAACTCCTCCCACTACACGAGATTGATTCTGGCACCACACTGTTGTCCAACAAGCTCCTGAATGTAAGTAGAAATTTCCTAAATCCCTGCAGCTGACTCACTAGGATATAGTCCCACAAAAGTCAGTGCTCAGTCAGGCAGGTTGAATGCACAAATATTCAAAAGCCTTTCAAAGAAAAGGAACTTGTTGCAGTGACAATAGTTCCCTTCACTGTTGGGAAGGAACACAAAGTCTGCTGCTTCAGGAAGGTACGATTGATAGTTCTGCAGATGAATGTGATCCTGATCTCCCTCAATATCCATCAGGAGTTGTGCTGATGAATGCAAAGCATTTATTTCAATACAGCCCCAAAAGCAGTTGTTTTAGCCTAAAACTATATCCCAGGGCAACAACAACAGGGAAAGCTCTAAACAGATCTGGCTCCTTTGATGCCATTTCATTCCCTACCCTTTCAGCAACTGCTTCTTTGTGCATATTATTAGAGATTTATTTCATTGTATTTATGTTCCTTTTGGCCCAACTTTATGGGCACAGCCTAGAGAATTCAGTAACCCAAGTCATAAGAATCAATTTAATCATGTTTCAGATTTAAGAGGCAGAACTAGGTAAAAGTCACCTTCTATTTTCCTTAGGATATTTGCACTTAAGCACAAAACACTTGACAAATTCCCTATATGGACTTTATTTGAAGAAATAAAAGCCAATTTCTCCTGCACTGCAAGTAAAACGAAAAAAAAAAAAAAGTCCCTAAATGGTGTTGAACTTGTGGTATTTATGACTCTGGCCCTAAATTGCCTTTCATATTTTCTTGGATCCCAAAGCTGTTCCCAAATTGGCTGGTTAAATGTGAATAAATGGTGCATTGTCTTTGAAACAAAGTTGTGCTTATTAAGGAGCAGAGAGTTTACTTTTTCAGAGTCACAGTTAATAACACAGAGCAGAGAGAGACAGATTTTAAACACAAGAAAGTCCTCGATAAGGGCGTGCAATCTCCTTTTAGTCTGCATGAGCAGAAAAGTTCTGTAACAAATTTGTGAAGTTGGAGAGCAAAATAGGCTGACTGCAAAATAAACCAAATGGGCTCAGACTGGTGGTTTGATAGTTCTGCAGCAAAGAATAGTATGAAATACTTCCCGCGGATCTGGAATGTTGTTTTCTTCACCTGACAGCAATTTATTGTTACTGTACACACTGGAACGTTGGCTGTTACTGAGTTTCTATATGGTTTTATAGTATTCTAACACAAAGAGTGCAGGCTGCCTTCTTGGCCCCGTCGTGTTTGTAAGCAAAGCAAACACTAATATAACAGGCAATTTAAAAAAGCATTTCTTGGTGTGCAAATAGCTGCAATTATTGATTTGCCAATTCTGCATGCTCTGATGAACTGCAGAGGAGTAGAGTTAAACAGAAGCACATTCATGGATTGCATAACTGCTCATAGATCTGCAAGTCCTTGTTAAACAGCAAGATTAAAGCTAATTAGACACTGCAATTTAGAAGTATGAAGCAAGCAACGCTCTTCATATTTTTCCTGCTTTAACAACAGCTGCGAGCACAGTATTTGCAGGGTGGAAATGAGAAGTAGTGAAACTCTCTGTACAATCAAATAGAGTGAAAGTTCCTACTTACTTCATTATTTTGCAGTGCACTAAACAGAGTTAAAGAGCACAGTCCAGCACCACTCCAAATAATACAGTCCAAGTGTTTGGATTCCTGCAACTTCCTCTACTTCCTAAAAGCATGAAAATACCCCCAATGTATGGAACCCATACCCTAAGAGCAGGAGCCTAGGGCTTGGAATGTGATACAAAATTGGAAAGCATCTACAGTATGAGTTTCTCTGAAATGTGTAAAATATTGATTTATGATCAAAATAACTGGAAAACCTAATTTTGCCTTACACAGATCACAGGAATAACTTTTTTCCCCTGTAGGAGTCAAGCACTAAAACTCTCAGTCCTAATAGCCCATGAGCTGAAATAAATTTTCTCGTGTTCTTTCATCTTCGATATCTAAGGGCTTTCTTGAGTGGATTGGTGGCCAACTCTCATACTACTGGAACAGAAACTGTCATATCCCTATTACAGAGCTCTGCAGACACCTCCACCCCAGCTGTTTTCTGGTCCAGCAGCCTTCGTTCACCTTCCTCCCACATTTTATTTTACAGACACCTAGCAACAGCCTGATCCTGCCAAATCAGAGGTGTGTGGGTAACTCTTTGTACATAAACAGTCCCATCAAGATGCCACACACGCCCAGGCATCTGCAGGTAAGTCTCCATATTTGGAACCACGGCATTAGAAGGTTTTGAGGTTTGATTTTTGCAATGACACCTCACAGCCTCCCCACTGCAGTCTGTTGAGGAGGAGTCACTGTTCATGGGGGAAGGCTTTGGCATGTTCAGGAGTAAAAGGTAGTTTTCAATAATATGCTAAAATAGCCTTAGAACTTGAGAAAGTGCACGAGCATGTGAGAAGTCAGTGCAAAATGTTTCTATGGGGAAGAAGTCTTTGAATTGTCACTGATCCATAGGTAGATGAATTTTTCTCACAGAAAGATTTGTGCCACAGTTTCTATTCAATATAGAAGCCAATTAACTGTGTTGAATACACATCTTTTATATATGTTTAAAAAAATTTTAAAGAGCCCTAGGGAAGAACTTTCATCATCCTTTAAAAACCACCACCACCATTGCTTATACTCTGAACTTTGTGTTTTAAAAACAGTTTTCATAGCCCAGGGATAGAAATAAACAAATAAAAGAGAATAATAGTCATAATAAATCTACCCAAATCGTAGTTCACAGTGAACCACTTCGCTGGCACTGCATCAGGCTGACTGAAATCTGCTGTGCTCTGCCAGCTGAGCTTACAAACCACTACTCCCGCTCCACTCGGCCGTCAGAACGCGAACCCTTCACTCCAAAAAGCTCTGCTCCAGCAAAGGGCAGCGGATGCGGCCTGCCCCAGCCCCTGTCCCAACACCCCAGATACTCATCCGTACCCTGCCCCAGCTAACGGGCTGTTCTTTCTTTCAGCCAGGGCTCCAGCAAAGGAGGCTTCGCGCTCCTCACAAAACAGATGTGGGATGCCAGGATGGCTGGGAGCCAGACGCCCCTGCCTCGGTCCGGATGGATGCAGCTCCAACCTGCACCTAACAGGCAGCACAGTGTCACTGAGGAGCAATTACACTTGTCTGTCACGAAGGTAAGGCAGGGGAGCCTGTTTCAGACCTGGGTTTAGCTCCCACACCGTTATCAGGAGTTTGCCCAGCCAAACTGCCACCACTCTTGTGAGCATATCCGAAAACCCCGCCTGGCATTGGGCCAAGCCTCGCCTGGCACCGCAGCGGCGGTGCCAACACCGGACTGCAGCTGCCACGGGCAGCCCGAGAGCCCCTGGCCACCAGCGGGGGGACACGGCCAGGGGCGTCCCGGCAGCGGTCACAGGAGCCCTCCTGCCTGTCCCCCGCGCCGGGGCTCTGCCAGCCTTTCCCCCCACGAGGCCCGGAGAGGACAGACCCCGGTGCCCCGGTCTGGCTCTTACCACTTTGCCGTCCTTGGCCTCTCGCCGGTGCCCCGGGGCCGGGGGGTCCGCACCGCCGCTGCCCCCTGCCCGGCCCTCACCGGGCGACAGCGAGTAGAAGGGGGGGCTGGGGCTGGGGGGCAGCCCCGAGTCCGGGCTGTCCAGCAAGCCTTCCCGGCTCTTCTCCTTCAGGCTCTCGTCCATCCCTTGCAGCTGGAGGTGACCTACCATGTCTAGGGGGCAGCGAGGGGGCCGCGGCGGGAGAAAATCCTCCAGAGCCGCCCGCCGCGGAGGGAGGGAAGGGGAAGGGACGCTGGGGGGCCCCCCCTGAGTCCCCACCGCCGCCACCAGCCCGCTGGAACCCGGAGCTGCGCGGGGCAGCGCCAGCATCGGCCGGACCGGCGTGCCCCGGCCGCCTCCCCTCCACCGGCCCCGGCCCTGTCCGCCCGTCAGGCGTTCCCGGGAAGGGAAGGCGAAGTCCGATCCCCCCGCCCAGCCCCGCGGGGACGCGGCCGTGTACGCGGGGCGGCCCCGCCGGCAGGGAGCGCTGGGCGGGACGGGGGACGGGACAGGGACCGGACGGGATGGGGACACGCCGCGCTCCTCCACACGCTGCACCGCCCGCCCGCCGCCTCCCGGCGGCCCATTTATCCGGAGAGGGTGGGAGGGAGCCGGGGAGCGCCCTCCCCTTCCCCCGGCCCCCCAGCTCTGCCCCGGCCACACGGTCTCGGGCGCTTTCCCAGGCGCGGAGCGCGTTCGGCGCCGCCGCCCGCTCCGTCCCTCCCGGCGTCGGGAGAAGGGCTTCCTCACCCACCCGCCTATCCCATCCTATCCAGGGCTGCGGCTTCCCTCCCGCTCATTCCCTCACTGCTGTCAGAGTTTTCCCTCACTTATGTCTGATTTTCCCCTCAGTTCTGATTTTCGCCCTTCTTTCACCCCCGCATCCCCAGAGTAGCTTTTCCCTTCGGTGCTGCGGTGTGTGGGCACCAGGGAAGAGACTCTCTCAAGAACCATCATCTCTCTTTGCTTTGAGGTGGCAAAGGGTGGCTTCACCAAGGCAGCGGGGTCACCGTGGCAGTTTTGGTCCCTGTGCCACCATACCCTCATGGTGGCCCTCGTGCCTCCTCCTGCACCCTCACACCTCTTCCTTCTGCTCCACAGCTGCTGGTCTGCTACCAAGGACGTGGCCTCCCCATCCCAGCCATCATGCATTCGAGACAACCATAAACACCATGGGAGGGCATCCCAAATCCCAGCACAGCCTCTTGCCAGGAGGAGCATCATGTGCCAGAGGCACTGCCAGCACTGAGAGGAATGTGGAGTCCATATCAACCCTCAGGGTTCGGGGAACCAGCAGCGGTTAAACAGGTCAGGCTGGCTGAAGCCAATATGGTCGTTTATTGCACAATAACTGGCTGATGCTAATGTTACCTTGTCCACAGCCTTGGCTGTGTTTTTCTCATCATGTTTTCTCTCTACATAGAGTCTAGACTGTGAGAAATCTGGGGCAAGCCCACTCATACAGCTCAGCCTGGTGGAGCTGTATTCATGGCAAATAGGTTTCCATGGGAAACTGTTGCAATCCAACTGGCCACCTCCTCTTGGTCTGAGTTGTTGGCCCAGCACCCAGTGGAATGAGACTTTGTCTGTTTGTGCTACAAAACCGACAAACACAACGTTTGTTGTGGCAACTGGGGAAAATTTGAGGGGTCTGGTAGTGCACCTAGTGGTGAAGGCTTCACACCCGAGCCGTGAAAATGGCACCAAGTCCTGGGAGGTTGGGTTGAACGTGAAAGTGCCCACACACCATCCTCCTGAGGGAGCGGGTCACACTGTAGGGTGGTAAAGCTGGATATGTTTAGACATAGTCTTGCTCAAGTCGAAAGGAAAGGCCAAGGATGCCCAAATCCACCTTTGACTGAAATGAGGGGCCCTCCTCGGAGTGACTGAAGTGATTTGTATGCACTGAGCTGTGCAGAGGAATGTCACTGATTTGTAAATGTCAAACAGGCACCGAGCAGCCCACACACAAACCTCAGTGAATTTTTACCTCTGACCCGCTCGCCGGCTCCAGCAGCTGCACAGGCTGATTTAGAGCCCCTTACTGTAAGGGCTCTAATGTCTCACACAGGCTACGGCTGATCTGTAAATGTCAAAGGGGACCAAAGGTCAAAATTTCCATAAATTAGTCCCTGGCTTGCTACCTATCATGTAATAGGATTCTCTGGCCAGTTAACACTCTGAACTCAGGCATTCAGCCCAGCAGTTCCCCTGCAGCCCTGTTCCCCTGCCCCTCTCCTGAACTGGCAAGACCATATGTGCAAGGGGAAGGAGTGTCTTCAGAGCTGCTTTCCTTCACAGAGAAAAAAGGAGCAGGAAAAAGAGACACTGGGCAGGGGTGAGTGCACTGTCCTTTTGTCCTAGAAAGGTGTATTTTAGCTTGGGGAGCAGTTGAAGGGAGAATGTGGGTTTTTTTGATTCTTGTTTTGAGAAACTGCAATCCAGTCTTTCCTGGAGGTAAATAACGTATATTTTTAAATGTAGATTTTTGTACAACACGTGTTCAGCTCAGAAGTGGTTGGTCATAGTTTAGGGGTTGTGAGCTCTAAACACCCGACATACTAAGCACTGCTGAGCATCTCCAAGCACTGGCAGGGATATTGACTTCACTTACAACTGGCAAAACTGCTGCTGGGCTCTGCAGGGCATGTGTGTGCACATATTATTGTGATATTGTTATTGTTGTTGTTCTGCAGCCCATGTGTGTGCACATATGGTGTTATTATTGTTGTTGTTACTGTTATTATTGTTATTATTATGTTTAGTAGTAGGTTGCTCACCCAAGTTAGAGCTCTGTTGTGTAAAGCCCAAGGCATGCAGGTGGTAAGAAATGCTCCTGTCCTAATGGCTGTGATGGAAATGACTCATTCTTTGGTCAGTCCTCCTGGAGCCCCAGTATCCAGCTCTTGGCCAGTGAAAATCAGCCTGAATGGAAATTCAGTGTAGGGTACAGTGTGCAGACACAGGTGTATATGTTGTGTAGTGTAGAATTAGACTTGGTGAAACAGGATGTCAAAATATTGCACAGGGCCCTACTGAAGGAAAAAAACAACAAATGCAGGGTTTTTTTCAGTTGAGGCCATGTTGCTTTACTGAAACCCTCTTTAGTTCAGCAATTCTTAATTTGCTGGAAGGAATCACTAGGGACTGGTACATTCCTGTGTCTTGGCTTGGGAACAGGGAAACTGGGCCCTTGTGTGTATGGTGGGACAAGAGGAAGGAAAAGTCTGGAGGGGAGTTTTCTGAAGCAGCTGAGTGTAGACAAACAGGTGCAAGCTCAGTGGTACAAGGGCAGCAGTGTGTGAAGGCACAGGCTGGGGGACAGTGGCCTCCACTACCAGCACTAACTCCATAAGGAATAACCCCACCTAGCTGGGAATTTGAGTGTAAAACAACTGTAAATGAGGAGTGGGGAGTCAAGTAGGAGAAAACTAGGGAAAATTCCAGCAGGAGTTTACCTGTTAAGATTCACTCTCAGGCAGAGGTGCAGTTCTGACATCAGTTAGAGAGGGCTTTTTGAAGCACACATTTCTCAGAGCTTCTCCAACTTTTTTTTTTTTTTCCTAATTGATCTATTTGTTATAAAATGCAATCCCCAGGTCCAGTCCTGAAAAAAGTGGGAGGTCCTGAGAGAGGGAGTGTGTGGGCAGCGGGGGCAGGAACACAGACAGCCTTCCTGCTGTGAGCAGCCCTGCTTCTGGATAAAAGCTGCTATCACTCCTCGAATCCATTGGGACTCAAGCCTCCATGCTTTTATGAGTCCTCTGCCTCCTGTTTTCCCAGCTATTCTCTTAGGTAGATTTGAGTACTTTAGGAATCTGCCGTCCCACGGACGTGGCAGAGTGTCAGCATCACGTGCTAAGTTTCCTTCCACTGCTGCCAGGCTTGAAAGACAAATACAGTGAGGGAAGAAAGAGACAGGATACAAACACCTACATCAGGACTTTTTCTGAAGCAGGCTGGGTGGCAAAATGGGAAGAATGCTAGGAATGTCCATTCTGGTTCAGTGTCAAACCTGATCCTTCAGAACACCCACAGCGTAACCAGTCCCAGTAAGAACGGCTCGGGCCACGGCTGGATGTTGCTGTGCTGTCTGGTTCCCTCCACAGAAGTGCAGCCTCCCCTCTCTGCCGTGTGTTCCCGACAGTCGTGTTGAAAGGCACCGAAACAGCAGCATCACTGAAGGGAATGTGACCAAAGAGCAGGACACGGCGACGTCAGGCCCAGACCACCCTCGCCTGGCTCACCACAGAGCTGTTCACCTCAGCCCAAAATGATCCAAAGCACGGGGCTGCCATTCTGCTGCTCACTGCACAGCTCTAGATGTGATAAAAAGAGCAGGGAGCACATCCATAGTGCCAGACCTGGAAACCACAATAATGATTCCTTTTGCAGGGCAGTATGGCAGAGTGCAAATCAAAGGAACCTTTCTGCCTGAAAAGCACAGGCCATTTATCAAGAGATAAAATCACCTTCTGAGGTCTACTCATTTGTTTTTAGGCAGCCCCCACACCAGAAATGTTTTCAGCCTGGACTCCAACTCTTGGCTGTCTGCTCCAGTGAAGGCCACAGCCCCCTCAAGTCATGGTTGCACCTGCTCTGGCCCTGCTACCCTCACCAGACAAACAACCCTCCTAGCAGTGACTTGGAACAAACTGTCTAGCAGGAAATGGGAACGAAAAGCACAAAAATCTCCTTCTCTGGGGTCAGGAGTGCCTGTTCTTGGCAATAAATCAAAGGAAGCAAATTTCCTTTGAATAGCCTGAATAAAGACGGTGCATCTCCCAGACGTGACAGCAGACTTTGCAACTGCAGGAAAGAAGGATGGTCTTTGAAGAACACGCAAAAGGTTGTATGAAAAGACTGCAGTTTGTGCAGTTTGTGCCACAATTAAGGCAAAACCCTCTGATTGAATGTTGGATTACAGAATGAGCAAAGGATCTGAAGCACCGAAAAATCATCATCAAAACTGCTGCTGACCCTGCTTGCCTTTGAGCAGGGCGTTACATGATGAGTATTCGATTACCTGTGAAGTCCAGTTGGCATTTGCTGATATTGTTACATACTGGATTCCAAACACACCTCCCTGCCTCACTGCCCTGGAGAAGGAGCTGCCTGTTGTCCTGTGAAATTTCCTCTGCTTGTCTGTCAGGGATGCCGTGCTGTAATCTTGGAGGATAATCAACAGCGAAACCATTCATAAATCACAGCTAACAGAAAAGACGCCAGTAGGGTCTTAAATTTCAAGCCTGCGAAGCCATCATTTCAACAATGACAGTCAAAGGGGAGATTAAGAATTCTTTTACATGGAAAAGTTTTTCTTGGAAGAGCAACCCTCTCTTTGGTTGCCTGTAACTACAGTCATGTGGATTTGATTTTTACATGGCCCTTCTGCCTGCTTGCAGGGAATGCTCTGCAGCCCCAATGGGCCTGTTCTTGCACCAAACTGGTGTGTGGAGGGACTGCGGCAGGATTTGAATAAGGCATCAAAAATGAAGAACTGAGGCTTTGCCCAGTGCTGGCGGAGGCCAAATGGGCTGCCTGTTTGGGAGGCAGTGGCAGGACGTTCCAGACCCCTCTTGGCTCGAGTCCACCCTGCCTCTGGGTCCAACTGCAGATTGGGAATGAGACTCATGCCTCGTTTTATGGTGCAAGTAAAGCATTTGGAGATTAGCTGTACTTGCACCTCATGGTGTTTAGGGCTGTGAGGGTATTGTGAAGGCTGTTGCCAAAAGGTGAATGCAGGGCTGGATTAACACCCCACCTGGAGAGCAGGTGATCTTTTTCTGATCCAAATGGAGTCTTGTCTTACGTTGTTCATTTGGACCGAGTGCTGTGCTAGGAAGAAAGGAGGGAGACTGAGTAGTTCTTGCCCTCCCTGCTGTGGATGGTGGTCAGCAGTGAAAGCCTGAAGAAGATGCAATGGGAGCAGGGGAAGAAACACCATGTGGATGAATACAATCTGCTAACTCATCTAATGTGCTTCCTTCAGATACTCTTCCATTGAGAGTGGAAACGAGGTGACTCTCTGCTGGTTTGTTTACTCCTCCTGATTTCTAGACATACACTGTGTTTCTTATTTCTGCCTTTCTAGCCTGCCTGCTCTTGTGACAAGCAAGGGAAAAAATTGCAGTGGGAAGGATCCTTCTGTTCTAGGCGTGGTTAAAGAAAAACGAGAGCACACCAAAAGGTACTCCAAAGATTTAAAAACTCTTCTAAAAAAGCAAGTGTTTCACAACCTAAGATTTTCTTGAATTTTTTTTTTTTTTAAATGGAAGAAGCATGGGTAACTGAGGATAACTCTCCCCAAGAAAAAAAAAAAAACACCACATTTTTTCAGATTTTTTTTTTTTTGTAAGTGATCATTTAGAATGCAGGACCAGAGCAGAGATGTAAAGCCTCAGTGAACAGCTTACAGATGAAATTCTTGCCTCAACAAATAGGTGTCATTATAAGAACTCTTATAGCTCCTATTCTTGACTATCCTGTTGTGATAGTGTTGTGTCTCTTTGATTTACGACATGCTATTCCCTCCTGTAACATCTAACAGTCAACAGCACATTTCTTCTCCAGCTATCCACTCCATTTAGCACATTTATAAAGCTTGGAAGGACAACCACAGCTCTCAAATTGTCTGTTGAGATGGGGCATGTTGAAAACAGGGCATGACACAGTGACATGTGATGGACAATGGGGGAGGTGGTCTCTTAGCTCCATTTCCTCCTGCTCTAAATCAGGTATGACATAAAAGAAATTATTTGGCACCATATGGTGACCTGAGGATTGGAAGGCTGTCTCCTTCCAAGAGCAGTAGCTGTCAACCTGTCACTTGTGGAAGAAAACCAAGAAAAGCAATTCTAGTCAGCTTAAATTCACTGTACAGGAGCTGCATCGCTGCTGAGAGCCACAAATGGGGAAAAAAAAATTAAAAAATGGTCAGAACTCACTGTCCTAACTTCAAGTTAAAAGTCTTTGGTTCCCACATCTAAGCTATTACCACCGAAAGCCAGTTGCTTCATGATCTGAGCTTCTCTCCTAGTGGAAGAATGGGAGCTGAGAATGGAGCCTTGCTGGCTCTGTAGGTGCTGGAATTCAGTAAATTCGTTGTTAGAGGTCACTTGCTGAAAAGTTTGCTTCTTGTTTATCCTCATCAGCAGGCTCTTAGCGGGTCCCTCACACACAGCCCTCCTCTGTGGCTGTCCAGGGGTAGCCCTGTATCACTGAGAATCTATTCAGCCTTTTCTGACTTCTGTAATAATCAGAGACAGAGAGGGCCTGACCTCTGTGTGATGCTCAGAGGGACTGACCTGGGTACCTCTTGTCGGTGTCTGCCCGTGCTGTTCCAGCTGCTCAACAGATGGGGCTGAGCCAAAGTGCCCTGGCACAGGATCCAGGCTTGGGCAAGCAGGGCAGTCAAAGCTCTCTGCATTTACTGAATTGGCATCAAAGTTTCAGCATTGGTAGACGGCCAAGTGTGGTCACCTGTCCCCTGACAGCTGAACTGAGGCCACTGGAGTCATCAGCTAAATTACCTTGAATTGATGACCTGCAGTTTAAAGCACTACAACCCAGTCCCCACTATGCACCCAGCTCCCATTTCCTTTTGTATTTCTCTCACAGAAAAGTAACAGGAAAAGCAATTACTAGCCATATGAAATGTAAGTTCATACAGTGTTTCCTATAAGACTTCAAGCAACTCCTTGTTAAAGCAGATAAGTTAATCTGTCTTTTGATTCAGGTCACAGTAGGTTTTCAGCTTTAAATCACCACGGTACAGTAACTAATGGCATTTGCCATAGAAATGATGTTGAAAAAACAAGGAATCTGGGCAATTATTAGGTGTATATTCCCCTTGAAAACAACCCAGGTAAAGACAGTGTCAGGGAAAAGGATGATTGATCACCTGGATTTTGCTCCCTTGTGTTTTCTTGCCCACTTTCCCTCCAATGTACTATTAATTGTCCCACAATTATTGTAATGAAATCTGCCAGCAGACTTTTCCCCGTGAGTGTCTCTGGCACTGTCAGGGGGGGCTCAGCAGGGCTTTTTGCCTGTGGAGGCTTAAACTGCACAGCAAGAGCAGCACAGTCCCTTCAGGCATTCAATTTTCAGAAAGACCAAAGTAAGAGCTTTACCAGAGTTGGGTTTTTTTCCACTTTGAATTCTTGGTAAAATGCTGTATGTTCCAGTCTTGTTTTGGAGCTCATTATAGTCAATGCAAAGACTCTTGGTGACTTTAATTAGCAGTGGTCTGAACCCTAAAGCTATTACATGATGAAAACTCCCACCAAACTGTAAATATGGAAGTGTTCTGTTTGCACTGCAGATATAATATTTGGCTACAGGGAAGGGATGCTTGGGATTGTTTTCTGTAGGCTCTCTGTGCCTCTTTCAGATGCCCAGTAGTTCTACTGGATTGTTTTTAATTATAATTTTGTTTATTAGGTTAAATAAGTCGGCCAGATTCGATCTCAATGTTAAACAGAAGCAACTGTCAGCTCCTGAAGTCAGTGAGTGAAATTTGGCTTCTCTTAGAGTAAATATAGTTTTGTTCAGCTGTTGGCCACTGGTGTGAGAGAGCTTGTTCTCATGGTACGTCTGCTCCACCCACATGCCACAGCACCATGAGAAAAGTTCCAACACTGAACCTGCAGTACAGATTTTACAGTATGCAGGGCAAGTCCATGAAGCAATGGGAAGCAAAGAAAATCCATGTGCAGTAGAAAAAATATGCAATACACACACACAGAGATTTTATTTCAAGCCTGCTCAAGGAAAAAAAAAAAATCAGGGACAAACCCAAAGCTTGGAGCTGAGAGCTTCTCACTGAGCGGTATCGTTCTGAACAGCCTTTGGAAAGGTGTGTCACTTGTTCTCTAGACTGCCACAACACCCTGGGATGCTGTAAAAATAACTGGCAGTGCCTGACTGACAGGCAGGAGACGTGTGACCCTAAATTATGATGTTTTCCTTTTCATGATGAAATGAATGCTGCCTCAGATAGAGGCTGAAATACATCTGTTTGCGGTGGGAGTGCCATTTTAGGCCCGTTTCTTTTTGAAACTGGGGTTGGAATTGCCAGGGATCAGCAGAGCTATGGGCTCACAAAGAGGGCACTGTCTTTGAGGAATCTTTACATAAGCCCTGCACAACCAAGGCAACAGGAGTTTGCACAGCTGCTGCTGGAAGCAAACGTGTACTTTTAGCTGACCTGGGCTGATGACTTCGGGCGTTAAATCTGACGCTTTCCAGATGTACAGACCCTCTCCTGCCACAGTCCCCAAACATTCAGTCCCCAGGTAAAAAGGAAAATAATAACAATAATAATAGCAATAATAAAAGGGCACTATAAATACCACACTGTATTTGCAGCTGACATTTACAGAGTGCGCGGTCCAGTTTGAAGGTGAATGGCATTATCTTCTCTTAAGAGCTGTGTTTTGAACCACACTTGGTTCAGAGCTAATTAGTGCTCCAGCTATCTTGCATTTCATCTCTAGTTTTCTTCAGAAAACGTGGCTAAATATCTGGACCTGCTGGGAATTGTGTCTGTCTCTGAGCATAAGACCCCAGGGAAGAGCCGTCGATCTGTGCTGGGGCCCGGGAGCACTCACAGTAGAAAGGCATCTTGCCAAATAATCAGCAAATTACATTTTGTGCTTCATGGCAAAACAGAACCGTGCACGTCAAGGGACAGACTTACCAGTGAGTATGGGACGGGATTGTGAAGTATTGTCACTGGACAGGTGACAGGGAAGGGGCTGGTTGCTCCCCCACCCTGTCCTGACTCCATGTGTGCTGCTGCAGGTTGCAAGCTGTGCTGTGGAAGTCGCTGATGACTGCACAGCAGGATCTGGGTTGACATTGCTCGCTTGATTCTAACAAGGAAATGGAACCTCATCCTTGCTCCAGACCCAGCATAAATTGTTCTCCTCTCCAGACTGGTTATTTTCAGCAATAATTCCTGCCCCCATGTAAGAACAGCCCTTGGATGTTTTTAGGGAGGGTGACTGAAGGGTGTGGGGTGCCTGAAGAGGATCATTTATTTTATTCCGTTTTATTTAGGTGTGGTATTTATAAAGGCTCTAAAATTGGCAGTGAGAGAAAAGCAAATATTCTTCTGAACTGGAGACCGCCCCAACACAGACAGCTGCAGCCCAGCCTCTCCTTATTTTCCCTGCCAGTTCTCTCAAGCATGACCTGGTTTGAGGACCACCTTCAATGAGATCAAAAGGTGATTTTCCCTGTGCTTGCTCCACATGCCACTTCACTTTCACACTCCCTGTCAGCTGGGTGGCGAGTGAGACAGGAATGAATTCTGGCCTCCCTTGAACCATGAACAAGTCCAGGGAAGACAGTGATGCAGTGAAGCTCAAATTAGATCTGAGAGAGCCTATAAAGCCCTAGAGATGTGTTCTTGCCGTGGTGAGCTGGGGCATCCAGGGCAATAGTCACTCAAACTATCTCTCACCAGGCAGGGACTCTTTATTCTCCCCTCCCTGGAGAATTACCTGTTATTCTGGGAAAGAGTCCTGGAAATATGCAGGCAGACAGTTGTTGAGAAAACATGGATGTTTGCTGCTCATTTCTGTAGGACTTTTCAGCTACAGAGCAGTAAGCTTCTCATATCTCCTTCCTTCTTTCCCTTTCTTGCTTTCTTACTAACTGCAGCGCAGTGAAAGGGAGGTTTTGCTCCACTGAAACCTTTGTTTCTCTCTCTTGCTGTCAAGAAGCACCAATGTTTCCAAATTTTTCATGGACCAAAATTTCAAAACATCTTGGTTTGCAAAGGGAAGTAAGTTTTCCTCTGACATTTTTGATCAAAAGTTTTGGTATGCTCCAAATTGGAGTGTTTCACTTTAGTAGGTTCAATTAACCCTAAAAGCTTTGCTTTGACTCCGTTCAACCCTGAACATCAGCCTTGAATTGTGTTTCCTTCTAGCAGCTCTAATCCAGTAACTCAATACCTGTATTTTTCAGGGGACAGACCTTAGAGTCCCGAGAGTCCACTCTGCACCATGGCAGAGGGAGTCCTCGAGGAAACAGCCTGCAGGAAAGATGAGACATCATCTTTCTGAGATGACCACAGCCCAGTGGGGTCATGTACTTATAGGAAAATGAGGGTTTAATGGTTTACTGAACACATTGAAACCAAAACATAGTTTCTGGTTTTATTCCAACTGGCTCTGAAGAAAGTGCTGCTTCTTGACTTTATTTAAGGGGGGGGAGGGAGTGTATTTTTATTTCTTTATTATGAAAGGAAAGAGGGTTCAAAATCAGGATGTTTTTCTCCCTGAAAATTTCAGTTTTGTGAAAACTGCCTCTTTACTGGGCAGCCTTCCCAAAGGGAATCCCCAGCCAGCCCCAGTGCTAATATCAGTGCACGGTCTTTGGAGCTGATCCAGAGGTCATTCACGCCATTAGACATTTTTATCGTGGACTTGAATAAACTTTGGACCAGGCTCTTTTGGCAGGAGTATGCACAGTCTGGAAACCTAAAAATAAATCCTGATTTGGAGCCATCCACTGCTTTTCAGTCACCATAATGGTGCATTGGTACAAGCTTGTCAGAGAGGGGATGAGGTGATCTGGCCTCCTCTGTGGCCAGAGAACCTTTAGCTGTTTGTTGAAATAAACAGGGGAGAAGATGCTGTCCTACAAGTTCAGTGTTAAGAGCTCTTGATGAAGAATTTCCCTTTGAAGCATCAGCCCCAGAAGGTTCAGATGGAAGATGTTGTCTCAGGAGATGATATGGTTTTCTCCCTCAGAAGTCTTTTTCACCACTAACAGCTCCTGGAATATGTAGGACTATCATCCTCAGTCCTAGGAAATGGAGAGCTCCGTCCATGATGCAGTTTGTCTGAAGCAGCAGTTTCAGGGGCCAGCAAAAGGGGCTGTCCAAAGAGAGAGTAAGAACTGATCAAAGCACAGGTTTTGCACTTTTCCTTGTCTGTATCCTGTCCATGTTCTGAGAGGTTCACAGGAATTGGAATCAAGAGTGAGAAGAAAACCCTTGGTCACAATGAGTCACCCTGCCCATCACTGTGCACCATGAAGGGACTGCTCTGAAATGCTGACAGTGAATCTCATGCTGTAATTAGAAAAATGTGCATGCAAAAATTGCAGGGAATTTGTTTCTATGGACCCATCCCAGGGTCAGTCTCTGTGGGGTTGCTCTTCTGAGAAAGACAATTGCAATGGAGAAGGAGCATGCTTGGCAATGAGGCCTGGGAGGATACAGCGAAGAAGTGGTTGTACCATGTCAAGATATGAAAGGGAGAGAGAGAGAGAGACTAGAGGATGAGGAGAGATGAAGAACGAGTTCATCCAGAAGGCTCCATCTTCAACTAATTGGTCCATTTCCTTCCTACACATCTTTTTTCATCCATCTGGGTACCAGACACTTTGTTTTCTCTCAACAACAGGAAGGAGTTTGCCCTTTCCATGACATTTACAGCCACCACCCTTTTCTGTGAGTCCTTCATCAGCTGGTTACTGCAATTCTCCCGATTCCCAAGGCAGCTCCCACAGCTGCAGCAGTCCCTGTTTCAGGGTGTTAAGTTGTGGCAGTAATAATGCTGGCCCTGGTGAGAATACAAATGTGTAGTTTGTTGATCCTGGGCTGCAGAGCAGTACTACTGCCTGGCAACTCCACCACAGGAGCTGGCAGGCAGACCGATTTCCAGCACACTGCTCTGAAAGGGGAAAGGGTGTTTTCAAATTTCTTTTTTCCCCTCTGTCTCCTCCAAGTCAGAGCCTGCCAGGAAGCTTTGGAGAGAAGCTCTGGTGCTGGTCTGCGCCTCCCAAGCCGAGTATGATCTCCAGGCTCTTTCTCCAGAACGTGGACACCCAGAAAAATTTGCTGGGTCTCAGCAACAGGTAGGGGGTCACTGTAGGTTAAATGTGAGCCAACCCCCAGCACAAGGGGTGGAGAAGGAGAATTCGGGTGCTGACCGAGCGTGGTTTTGAGGGACTCCTGCCAGAAGTGGAGGTCACTTCTAATCATCCACTGGATGGACGAACAGGTTAAGTCTAAAAGCAGGAGCCGAGTGCCAGATGCTCGTGTGGTCAGACATTGCAGGGAGAATCTCACGCTGGTTCCCCATCACTGAAGAACTTAAGGACACACTAAACGTGCTTGGCTGAATCAGGATGTCTGCTCAGATGTCCTGTGGCTTACTGTGAATTACCATTGCTAAAGGGCAGCAGGGGCGCGTTCAGGGCTGGTGGCATGTCACACCTCCAACTCTGCATTGCCCAGGGATGCCAAGTGACCGTCACCTCAAGAGGGAAAGCTGCAGATGTATATCCTTTACCACTGATACTCCCTGAACCTACAGTATTCAACCCAGGTCCTCTAAATCAGGGGCAGGTTACATACACACAGTTATTTTAAGGCTGTATTTTGCATCTGACAGGGAGAGGCAGAAACTTTGGAGAAATGGGGCTTAGGAGCTGTGTCTGTTGATGGTGCTTTGCCACCATCCCCTCTGCAAGGAAACCTGCAAACCCTTTTTGGGAGCAGCATATTGTCCTAAGCACAATCATGTGTTCACTGAATAGAGCAGTTAAATGTGTGTGTGTGTGTGTTTTAGGGGCCTTTTCCTTGAAGCCTGGTCCCATTCCAGTCTCTCTTCCTGAACGTTCAGAGGCCTGAGCTAAATATGAGTGAAAATGTGCCAGGGGGCTTCGCTGGGGTTACTCACCAGCAGAGCAACGATGCCAGCAGATTAGGGAGAAAACAGGCACCACCTGATTTGTTCTTGCCCAAGGGCAACATGAGTTTATGCATCCTGTTTGCTCCACGTAACATGGGCTCACATATGTTGCCCAGGGAGGCCTGGCACTGTCTTTTCTCAGGAGGTGAGTGAGGTGTTTATATCCATGGGGCTCAGTGTGAGTTAGATGTTGCTCCATGGTCAAGCTTTCTGATTTAGGTCAGTTTGGGAAAAATGCAGGGCACAGGATGGCCATCCTGCAGACATTCCTGTGTGCCTTTGAAATTTTTAAATTGTCTGCAGGACTCCATAAGGGAGCAAAGCACCGATCCAGTGGAGTTAAGATGAAACTGCTTTCTGTCTGCCCAGGGATCATTTTTCAAGTGGACTCTCATGGTCTGTGAATTTTAGTCAGTTCCTTCAATAATTTACCCATCACAGCAATATCATCTCCAACCTCGACAGTTTGCAGTATCAAATTTACCTGTGAGTGCAGCTGTGAAGATGATAAAAAAGACTCTACACCTTGCAGCAGCAGCAGCAGCATGTTTTTGGTTTGGAACTGGGTTGGGATGTCAGTTTGCACAAAATATACCTAAGGAACCGTTACCTGCCCTGAAGGAACAGCCACCTCAGGGTAAAAGGCAGCTGTTTCATCATTCACACAAATAGTGATAAAAGAATATAATGTATGGTTGAAACTTCAGAGGGGGATCTGTGTTGGTGAAAGTTAATTGCCCCGTTTGAAAATGGTTGAGAGAGAGAGGTTAATGCCCAGGGATTGTACAGACACAACCTTGGTTTTTCATCTGCTTTGATGTCTCAATTAGCAGAACTCAGAGCAGGGGCAAGGGGGAGCAGGCTGTTTCCAGCTCTTTTTGAGGGGAAAAGAAAAAAGGTTTATTTATTAGAATAGGCAGGTCACAATTTAACTGAGAGATTGTTAAAGGAATTCAGAGCCTGTGGGATTTATGACAAGGTGATGAAAGAGGAACTCTGATAGTTACTCAATAAGCTTCTTTTTCCAAGAACATAAAGTTTAAAAAAAGTAAATTTAAATATGAGAATTTTTTTTTTTTTATGAATGGGTTCTTGTGGTGTGCAGGCTGCTAACACTATCAACATTGTTTCTGGGGAACTCCAGGCATCTAATCAATCTTCATTCTGTAAGAAAACGTTCCAAATTATACGAAAACCACATGGCTTCTCCTGTTTGTAGGGAAAAACCTGACCTGACCCCATCTGTGCTCCAGAATGGCTGAGTTCCCATCTTAGGACTAATTCCAGCAAGACCTGTGATCCATTTTCATTGTCCTAGCACTCAGAAGAAGGCACTTTGTGTAAAGATGCAGCTTTCCTTAGGAAAAGAGGGAGTTGTTCCAAGGAACATGGAGAGGGAAAGATGGGGGTGGGATCATTGCGATGGATATCCAGGCCATTCCCAGGCTGTGTCTTTCTAATTATCTGCTTGAGCTTGCTTCCCCTGCAGACTCCTTGCTGCCAGATCATTCCCACAGGTTCCATTCCTCTGTCAGATGCTGCTCTGCTGTCTGCTCTGCTCCAGCCTGCCCAGTGGGAGCCCAGCCCTCGCTGGCTGCTTCCACAGGGCATGTCACCATCCCTCTTTAAACTACAGAGGGGTTGGGAGCAGTCACCTTCAGACAACATCACCACCAACACTATGAAGGCAACTGCTTTCATTTGGCCTTCATGCACACACACATCGTGCCACAGACACGGTGGGCGTAAAATAAATATTTGTTACGTGTATACATATAAAAATGCAGGTTCACAGAGCAAAGGCAGTTTTCCCTTTGAAGAAGAGGGACTTCTGCTGGAAAGATGTTATCCTTTGAAAACTAGTAGTTTGTCTCATAAATTACCCTGCTGTTTCCTCAAGATCTTGTTCAGAGCTGTGGTGCGTCCTGGTCCCCAGTTTCAAAGCCCGGTTCAAACCAAAGCAAACTGCAACAAGTCATCTCTGGAAAGCAACTGAACTGTGGAAACCTCTGGAGATCAAAAGAAAAAAGCTACAGACAAGACAAATGAGTTGGCTGTTTAGACACAGGCTAGAGTGACAGGGCTTGTTTCCAGTTTCCAAACTTCAGCAAACAAAGCAGACAATTTTAGGTCCCGCATCTTCACTTATGAGAATGGAGAGCAGTGTGTAAATAAAATTAAAGGCAACGTGATGTAGCAGAGCACTAGACTGGGATCCCTCAGTCTAGACTGGCTGGGTCACTGAAGCTTCTCTGTGCCTCATTTTTCCCAGCTGTCTAACAAAGGACATCCTGCTCTTTTGCAGCACACTTTAGCAGAGAGCAGGGTTAAATCATATAAAATAATCCTTCACGTAAGAAAATCTTTTGCATAGATTCTCAAATAGCAAAACCCTCTTCAGTTACTTGTAGCATAAACTACTATCATGGAGGCTGAAATGTGACCTTGTGTGTTTTTCTCTTGTACAATTGCTGTCCTGCTCTGACCCACTGCAGCCAGGCTTCAGGTGGTCATCAGCCCTGAGTGCATCATTAGTCCTTAATGGCCCTGACCTGCCTCACCTGGGGCTTCCACCCGCACTCTCTGCCTATGGCCCTCTGACTCCATTTAGGCTCAGGCTGGAGCTCTTACTTGCTCCTTGAGCTATGCTGTAGGGATTTGTGCTGGTGCCTTCAACGAGTCGTGCTGGTGCCTCCAACAAGCCATGCTGTTGCCCACCCGTGGACCTTGCTGATGTGGTCCCTGAATTGCTGACTCTGCTCGTCTTGACCTTGGATGTTCCTTCCCACTGCGGACTTGCTTTGGTGATCACTGGTCCGTGTGTGACCCTGACCTGGATTCCCAGCCTGACCTCAGACCTGCCCCATCAGCCCAGGCTCGCCTGGTGCTGTGGGTTCTACCGAAGGTGGCTGCCACCTCCACATCTGCCCTGCTCGCTCCACTCAGGTGTAGTGGGGCTGGTTGGCGCAGGTCTGGCACTTGTTACCTTGTTTCCCTGCTTGATGTTTGTCTCCCTGTCCCAGAGGGAGCCTTTGGCCCTCCCTGACAAACCTTTATGCAGAAGGTGCCCCATTAGCAAGAGAACTATTGTGAATAACTGCAGTCTTTTGGGTCGCAGCACCTTCAAGGCTTTCCTGGCCTGGATCTACTTGGTCTCATCTGTAGACAGGGTTAGCTAGTGAGTGGCTCGAGGGTCTTCTGCAAGGCTCTTTGTTCAAACAAAAAAAGGGGAGAAAGAAAGTAAGTCCTCTGAGGTGAACCTGCCTGTACAAATGTTTTCCTACTCAGTGAATGTTTTTTGAAATATAAAACACCTGCCATCTGGGTAAATACACCTCAAGGAGAAAGAGGCAGTGTCTGGGGCAGGTAAGCCTGCCTGGACCTTCTCAAATGTATTTGGAAAAACACAGTCAGCTGGAAAATCCTAAATATTGGTGCCTCAGCTCTGCTGCACTGGTCTTTGTTGCCTATAAAGCTTTGGTTGCCAGCATTTATATGACCAAACTGAGTGTCTGATGATACTTAATGGTGTGTACAGGCTCAACCATCTCTCAAGGGACCAGTCTGTCTCATCAGTGACCAAAATAATTGCCAAGGCAGTTATCTGAATGCTGTGCTGCAAGTAACATGGTTTAGGTGAGGGATGGAGAAATATTTTGCTATATCCTGCTACCCTTCTGTCCTTACACCAACTTTACCCTTCTCTTGACAGTCACCTTTTATTTTCCTTATTAAGTGCCAGGATCAGGTACCACTCCTGGCATTCAACATGCTGCACAGCAACCCTCAAAGCTTATTGGGTAAAAGTAAGTCAGGGAGGTGGTGAAGGTGTTCTGGTTTGGGTGACTGCAAAAGCATTGACACGTGTCCCCTCATAGCTGTTCCTGAGCCACATGAGCAAGTGGCTCGTCCTAGGTCAAAACTGGGGCAGGGCAAGGCCTAGATTGCCTTACTGCTGGTTCTTTCCTTCCCACCCTGCAGGCTATGAAAAAACACTATGATTTTATTTATCCAGGAAACCAAGGCTGCTCTGACAGCCAAACTGGTTCTCTGAATGAGGAAAAAAATTAAAAAAAAAAAAAAAAAAAAGGTATATTTTGAACCCTTTCTGTGGAACGCACATGCGCTTGCTCTCGTTCTTAAATATCGTCACGGAAAACTGAGAAAATTCAGCAAGAAATCTCTCCTGAACTTTCCTTGTCTACCTTCAGTGTGTTTTTGTTTCTTTCCAAAACAGTTAGACTTCCAGACAAAGAGAACTGGGACTTTGCTTTGAGTTTCTTGGCTCTTCTCAATTCACGTCTCCCTGGCCATTCCTTTATTTGAACAGAGGCTTTTGTACGTAGTATATGAAGTTGAACCAAGGGCAAATATTATTACAGTCTCATGTTCTGAACTGACACCAGCCAGGCCTCCCTCTGCACTGCTCCAGCAGGATTTCATGTCAAGTTGTTCCCTTTCTCCAGAGGTCTGACTGTGCCCTTCTTCAGCACAGTCATCCAAGTCCTTTGACTCTGCAGGGCAGGACTGTGGACAGTGCTGTTGAGAGAGAAATGCTGCCTGCCTGAACTAGGACTGGGTTGCACAGCTGAAATCCAGATGTTTTGTCTGGGGAGGGCAAGTGCTGAGACCTTCAGTGGCCTTCTAAGTTGGAATAGGAAAGGCAACAGTTAGATCTGAGCCCTGGCAGTGCAGAGAATTCAAAAATTGAACATGTTTGAAGGAAAGTCGCTCCTTCACGGTCAGGGTGGGAAAAAATAACTTGAGGATAACATCCAAGACCAGTGTTGAAGCTGCAACTAGGCTGTTTGTTTTCTCTCCCTACTTTCATCTGACTTTTTTCCCATTTTGCCTTTTCTTGATGGCTTCCTCTTTCAGCTCGTCCACTAATTACTTCCTTGCTTAACTTTGAAGCCCTCAGTGGCTGTTACTCATTTTCCCTTTCAGCTGGTTAATTGTTTTCATCCTTTGCTCTCCTCTTCAGCAGCATAAAGAAGATGGCAAGCAGAAGGGGTGGGGGAGGCTAAGCTGGTAAGGAAACTGGTCCTTTCCCTTTGTGGAGACATCCTGAAGAGACTCTTGCTTTAGTCAAATATTCCTGCAATGGCAAGAGCTGTATTCCTGATGAAACTATGGCCTGAGATATGCTGTCACTGTGGAGTACTTTGTTGTGAGAAACTTTTGGTGAGTGCTTTGGGGTCATGTTTTTCAGGTCTGTTATCCCACTTGTCTTTGGTAGCACGTGAACTGGGATTTGACAGAAGTTGTAGGTACTAGTAAAGCCTAAAATACACTGAAGTGCTAGACTTGACACTGAGAGAGGGAATTCTGTATGGGTGCCTCTGGGCTTTAGGAAAAGGGCATGAAGGAAAGGAGTATGAAGCATTATGACCAAATAATTGCAATATCCATCTAACGGCTCACCCTGCCCCATCCTTTTGTGTCTCCATCATTGTTCTTGTCAACCCATCTCTTCCCCTGCTTTTCAGTTTATGGTTCACAAGCAGCCTTCCCCTGCCCCTCTGATGAGGGAGCCTGCATGCAGATGTAGTTGAGTGTGGGTCTGGCACTCCCTGGGAGCTGGTCCGTGGTGTGACTGCTATCTCCTGGGAGCTGTTTTGGCAGGGCTTCTTTAATCTTGTGCATTTTGGAAAGCTTCCAGACTTTTTCTGCCCCTTGCAGCCTGAGAGCTAATATGCACATTGCTTTAATTTGTTCTTCAAATGAAACCCAATTATACCTGTAGGTGCCTGGCTGTTAAGTCAGTAATTTACTTCACGGTAGTTTAGTGTGTTTTTTAAATGCCTGGTTTGCTGTGGGGTGTCTGTTCACTGCAAAGCTGTGCAAACCTGTAAAACAGCACTGGAAAGAATTTCTTAAGGGGGGGAAAAAAGGCTCAAGGTGAACCATACTTCTTTTTCTGTTTACCCATAGGGCCATAAAAGAACTAAAGTGTTGGAGCTGCTTTACAAGCTTTCCAAATTTGTAGACTCTGTCATAGCTGGTTTGTGTATTTGTTAAGGATTTGTGGAGAAAGGGACATGGGCTTTCTGTCTGCGTTCTCAGCGTAGTACCAGTGTGGATTGTATGAGGTGAGATGAACTTCAAGTGTCAAAGCATCTTTTACAGCCTCTTTACTGACATTACATTTTCCAGTGTTCTGTGCCCCGTCCTGCACCTGCTTTGGGTTGACCCTGCCCACATAAACCAAGTTCACTGGTGGAGACTGGACAATGCTTCCTCAGGCAGTTTCCTAAATGACCTAAAGCAAAACAGAAGCCAGTGTTTCAGGGCATAGGGGTCGACTGCTGACCCGACCTGTGTGGTGGCCTGAAGGGGTGGTGTTCAGATGCCTTTTGGTTCTCCTTTGCACAGGTTTGTTGTCACTCTCTGCTCCTCCAGAGCTGAAGGCAGCCAAGATGGACACTCCAGATGGAGTCCTGCTTTGCTAGGGCTGTAGCAGGGACTTGCTGCACAGATTTGCATGTGTGTGTTCGCACTGGAGTAAAGCGAGAGCAGCATCGCTGAAATCAGCGAGGCAGAGCTGGTTAATGCGTTGGGAAAACAACTCAGATGGGAAAGACTGAGAGCCATGGGCCAGGGAAGGAGGGGCTGGGGCTGGGAGGAGGCAGGCAGACTGCATTTCATCCTGCTCCTTGCCAGTGGTGCTGCAGAGCCATCTGCAGAGAGTGAATGTACTCCGAGGACTGGGAGCAGCAGCTGCTGGCAGCCGCAACACCAGTTGTGCTGACGTGGGGGAAGCAGCCCTACACAGCCCCAGGACTGCATGAGCAGTAGTAGTTTATGCTGCAGCAGCCAAAACTTTATTTTAAATAAACCCAATCTGTCTAACCTCAGAGCTGCAGGCATTCATCAGCCTTCACAGAGGCAATGTGTCCTGGGGCCAAGTGGGACGCTTGCCTGAGGATTTATCCTGCAGGAGCCCTTAGTTCCCAACTGGGTTAAAATTCTAGGCAGTCTTCTGCACAAAGCCTCACTGATCTGAAGGGATCTGCTTCTGAGGATGCTTGAAACAGGGCCAAGGATCTTTGTGGAACAATTCTACATACCCAGCATGGACACAGCAGCACCAGTCCTTTTATGGTGGCTAAATTGGAGTCCTTTCCAACCCGTGTGCTTTCACTTGGTCCTCACAATTGTGGTCCCCAAATGTAACAACTCTCCTTCTTTCAGCTCTTTTTTTATGTACATGACTTTAAAGCAGAAAAGCAAAGTCTTTCAAAGCTTCCTCTGTGTTAGGAGTGTGTTTTTGGTGGTGTGGCTTAGACTGGTTTGCTGGACTCCATGTAACGCTGTTCAGTAAGTGGTATAAGTAATATTTGCTTCACTGGCAATGTACCTCTCTGCTGGCTACCCCCTTACAAAGTCATCAGCTACATGTAGTTTTGATAGGAGGCTCAAGCAATATCATGGACTGACTTTGCTCAGATGGGTGCTTGGAAATGAGAAAAGAATTAAAGGACTCTGCTGCCCTGCTGGGAACAGGACAGGGTCACCTCTCTTGATAATGTGATGTGTTTCAGGTCTTTCTAAGAAACAAACAAGGCTACACTTTCAGCTCTGAAATCTTGGTAGCCTCAGGCTTTTGGAAAGTTCTGTTTCATTTAGATTCTGGCATTTACTTTTGTTTGCTCGGACTATAAAGACCTTTTTATACTGATCCTCAAGAGCTGTTTATCATTCAGCACATGTGGTCTGCATCGCTCACACTAAAATCTTTTGAGGACTTGGCATCCCGTTTTAGTTCTCTGATCAGTGCTGGCTGAGGAACAATGGCAAAAGCCCGTGGAAGTCTGTTGCCCAAAATGTGCTACCCCTGTTCTGATGAACTGGCAACCTTGGCTGAGGAAGGGGTTGCTGGTTTGTTTGGTTTTTCCCAGCAGTGCTGGTGCTGAACTGAAAGCAGGTGTGTCAGTGTTAAACCACAGGACAGCTTTACTACCCACTTTTGTGACTTTTCACACAGAAAGTTAAGATCTGAGTTCTGCTTTCTACCCTGATTTACAGCTTAGTTCTTCTATGTACTGTTGCCACTTTGCTTGGGTCAGTCCCAGTTCTCTGAGGATGCACAAAGCTGGCACTGGGGCCTGTGCCTTGCCTGGACATACTCTGCATTGAGCCTGACTGGAATCTTCTATGCATGAAAACCAATGTTTATGCCTTGCAATAGCTTTTCTCTGGTCTCTTGGTACTCAGAGTATCCAAAAAACAAGACTTGGCTTCAAGCCCCTCCTATGCACAGTGGAGGGGAAGGGTGTTAACCCAGTGGGGGGAAACGTCGCCTTCCTGCAACAATTCTCATTGAGCAGCTTGGAAACTTGCCAAAGAAGCAACTTCCCAGTGCTAAATTTTGCACTGTAAAATGTCTGGGAGAGGCGTTTGCAGAGGCAGTGGGATAATGGGCCGTGCTGGTTTTTGAAGAACAGGAAGACAAGGGGAGGAAAAGCAGCAAAAGATTTACGATGACTGCTGAGAGTCACAGCAACAAAGTCCTAGAGGGAGCATTTTGGCCATGCCCTGGATCAGCCTGAGCTCCCAAAGAAGCCACTGCTGATTGAGCAGGAGAGATGCAGTGGAGCCTCTGAGCTGATGTGCTCCATTGAGAACATGTAGTACTGTGGAACTAAATCCATTTATGCAAGGAGAGGTCAAATAACTTTTTTTTTTTTTTTTTTTTTACTGACTAAATACCCATAACTGCATCAGCACAGCTACCCAAGGCTTCGTTGCTTTTTTTTTTTTTTTCCTCCACAAATCTACCAGGAGGCCTGCGCTGAAGCATGGTCATAAAAATAACTAAATGATGTTTAATTTCACTGATAGGTTTCTGTGGCTTGTAGAGGCCACAGACTTACCAAGGCACCTGCCTAAAATTAGGCACATTACTACCTCTGTGCCCTGCTTTGCTTTACTGAATTGGAGCACAGAGAAGTCTGGTTCTCCTCCTAACAGTTTTTTCAAGCAGCAAAGCGAAATAACTGTCCACTGGCCTGCTTGCACCTCTTGGAATCTGTGCTTAAAGAAAAAAAATAAAAACTGGAGGGTGCAAGTCATGGGACGGGGGAAGTTCGTCACTTCCTCAGGAAACACCTATAACAACAGTGCTTGGAAAAAATATTCAAGAAAACCTCTCCTGTTTTGATTTTTTAAAAAAAAACTTCTCTGCTCTAACTCCACAGCATTCTCCTTTTATTTATTTTCCTAGAGACATGGTCCAATTTTTATATTTTGCTGAGTTAAATGAGCAATAAGTAGTAATCAGATGTTGACATAAAGTAATGTGTACACCTGCTGTCTGACTCATAAAGAACAAAAATGCTTTTAGTTAAGAAATGGCAAGAAAACTAAAATACAGCAATTAAGTTCACTAATAAGAAACCCAAGCAGTTAAATTATATACATTTATTAAATCACACAAGACTTCTGAATGACCTTTTTAATCTGATGCTGCCTGATGAAAGCAATTCTGATTTCATTTCTACTTCAAAAAAATCTGGTTTTCTTCAAGGTTTTGCCAGCCAAACTGTATTTAAAGGAGCTTTCAAGTGAGAGGGAAAGGAGTGACGTTGCCCATCAGTGTAAATTCTTATCTCACCCAACTCTGGGTCTGTGCCAGTTGGGCACATGACTGTTGGATTATTGACACCTTGTTGAATTCTTAGCAGGTGTAAAATTATCACTCAGTGCCCCAGCCAGAAGTAGAGGTGCATGAATAGTGAACTGTAGGGGGGTGTGTGCACCTGTGTCTCCCCTGGTGCTCAAGGGATTGAACTGAGGGCCTGCAGTGCAAAAATGTGGGAGTTGCTGCCACTCCGAACACATTGGGACCTGTGGGGATGTTTTGCAGTGTCTGTGGGCCTGAGGTGTCAGGGGAAACAACAGCACTGAGCTCCACAGTGAGTGTCTCCCTGTGCTCCTGAGGGGACATCAGCTGAGAGAACATAATTTCTTTTTTAATCTGAGGAAGCAGAACAAATACAAAAAAGCAGCTAAAGAGTGAAATGTCAAAGGCTGAGGTTCTTGATTTAAGCATTAATGATGTGGAGTTTAGAGAGCTTTTGAAGGGTTTTTTAGATGGTTTTCAAGACAAGTGTGATTTAGAGAAAAGAAGCTATTAAGAGGGGCTGGGGTCATGATGATGGAATTTGACTGCATTTCTTTGAAGGCTTGAGGCCAAACAAATGTGAACTTTGGGATGGTAAAACCAGACTACTTGATGTAAAGGAGGAATAGAGAGAGAAGGGCAAGATGGGGAAGAAAGGAGGCAAGTGCCGTGTGAACATCAGTTGCTTGTTCTGAAGAGTTGGGGAATTGTGAAATTATCCAAGTTTTCCTTTGGATATACTGCATGATGGGGTAACAACAGCCTTGGTAGAGACTCATCCCCAACTCTCATAATATCAGTGTCCAACTGAGGGCCCTCTCAAATGAACAGGTCATTCTCCCACTTGCTGTGTCCAGGTGTTAAGCTTTATAACTGGCTGAGCAGGTTCTGATTCTCATACTAAATGTGATCTTTGAGTGCTCTCAGAAGACCTTTTTGTTAAGATAAATACAGTCTTCCTGGCTTAAGTATAGTCTGACTTACTGTAAACAGTTCTACTTTGGACTGGTGTTGGGCAGTGTAAAGCTTTAGGCCTCTTTGCAACAAGCCCAGGGTGAGTTCAGAGCTGTGACATGTCTGTGAACAGCGTGTCATTCTGATGGTTTTCCAGTCAAAAAAAGTAAGTCCCACCAAAGGGTGAATTTGATCCTCTCGCCATGGGATGGAGGGAAAACAGAGAGGTGGTCTTGAATTTCCAGCATGAGACTTGAGTATCTTTGAACTGAATTCCTGGGCCAAGAACAATATCTCAGCAACAGGATATGTGATGTGAATTTTACAGTCTATAACTGCTTCCTAGTTAAGACAGATGCTGATAAGCTGTACTCATGAGGTGTGCAAGAACTCCAAAGGCATTCTTGAAAATGTCTCAGTGGTCCCTTGCAGTGCAGTGAATTCTGCCTGGCTCATTTACAGGCTGAATTAGTGCTTGGGGAGCCTGGGAATTCACAGCTGTTGGTTAATATGAAAAACCTCATGAGAGTTTCGGTCACAAGGGTAATACAGAATGTCACAATGCAGAATTAGGCTCTTAATGTGCCAAGTATCTTCACGGTGGTGGATGATGGTGTGATCTTGGTGGGCTCTGCGTGTATGAAATGCTACAAAACCGCAAGGCTGGAACTGAAGAGCAGCCACTCAGTGAAGGGCCAGGGTCTGGTCTGCTGTCACACTGAGCAGTCCTCCTAAAGAGGACCTCAGGATGAGGGCAGACTGGAGCAGTCTGAGCACGTAGTTGAAATTCAGACTCAGACAGCGGTTCTGAGCTGAGCGAGTCTGGTCTATCAAAAGGCTGTTTGACCAGCCTGCATTCCTGCTGCTCCTCTCTCCACCAGGCAATTTAATGGGGGTGCTGGGACAGAGCTTTGCTTGTTCAAATTTCAAAGAGCATGGCAAGGAATGCAAGGAAGTTGTTGGACATGTTAATCAAAGAAAACTCATATTCAGGAGTTTGATTTATACCTGTGCACTAGACACAGATCATGTAGGCTGCTAGACTGACATTCAGGGTACAGGTTGTAAAACTTCTCACATGGATTCTGCCCTCTGCCCCTTCCAGCCACATCAGACTGGAAGCAGCTCCTATCTGTGTCCCAGATGCCTCACATGAAAGAGGGTCACTCTCAGGCTGTTGAGAGGTGGTTGTGGTCTCAGAGCTGCTCTGTATCTTCCTTTTCTTTCTCCTCTTCTCCAGCTCAAATCCATTCACTCAATAAGGACTAGGACACCAAACAGCCCTTGTCCAAGATCTGACCCTGTAACCGAGGACAGTGCAGTCCCTAAACCTGGAAAGACTCACTCCTGTGAAAAAAAAAAAAAAAAAAAAAAGGGGTATTTATCCCTGTCTTCCACATCTGCAACCTCCAGCTGGGATGTAAAAGCTGAGCTAACATTTTTGTTGTCATTAGTGCCTATTTGTTGAAAGTCTGGGTTTCACGTAGGAAATCCTGTCCTAAAATTGCTTGCAGAATCCATCCTTCCCGCTAGAACACAGGGGCAAGTAACACAATGTGTCACAGGGCTGTAGTTTGCCCTCCTTCTGCAGCTCACAGCATGGTAAGCAGACAATGAAAGGCCACCAAATTGCTCACAGAATGTGTGCTCATGCTTGTGACGCTGCTGGGGAGATCAGGAGCCAGCCCTGAATTCTGAGCTCCCGTCACCAACGCAGTTCATTCATGAGGCCTCAAAAATGCTGGCAGCTTTGATCTTTCCAAGTCCTAGCGTATAACTGGGGGTGCCAAGCTCTGACTTCAAAGTCTGTCAGTCTCCAGATCCATAAACTGATCAACAAGCACTTGCATGTCATCATGCAGAAGGTCTGATGAGGGGGTGGGGTGGGAGCACATTCCTTCCTTCCCCAAAACTCCTGGGCCCTGCCTGGAGGAGGCTGGGTGCTTTGGTGTGATTGCTTCTGGTCTTTTCCTTCCTTCTTCACATTGTAAATTATTTAGGTGTCAGCATCAAAGATCAGAGGGAAGCACAGGAAAAAAAATATCAAGTAAATGCTTTATACTCCTTGGGATCATCTGTCCAAAGAGCTCTGCTGCCTTTGTGAGTATGGCCTGCATTCAGCCACGAAACATCCCTGTAATAGTTTACAGCTGGGGAAACTGAGGCACGGAGCTGTGAAAACGTGACTTGGCCAGATCATCTGCAAAGTCTCTGCCAGAACTGGGAGGAGTGTTCTGTCCCCTGACAGCTCCTCTGCATCTGCAGGAGCAGGCTGCCTCCCTCCAGCAGCCTGCCAAGGGCTATGCGAGGGAGACCCTGCTCCTACACATCTCTCCTGTGCTTTGGAACACAGCAAATCCCTGAGCAGCTCGGCAGGCCTGACCCCCATCTACACCCAGTCATCCTGGCCCTGGATCTCCAGTGTTACACACACACACCCCTACCTCTGCATTCCCATCCCAAAACATCATCAGCCTCTTCTGCAAAACCTTGGCCCACATACAGACATTCCGAGTGAGTTCTGATCCATCTAAGACTCTCCAAATTTCTTTCACTTGATTTTCCTCATTGGAATGGAAAAGGATAAATGTTTAGAGATGCTCTTAAGGGGGACTTTCTCAAAGTTCTGTTGAGCTTCATACTGTGCTGTCCCTTTCCTGGGTCAACATACAGGAGGGTCAGGCTCCCTGTGGATGCTTTCTGCTCTGCTGGATTAATCCAGCTGCCTGAAGAGGAGGGGTGCCTTGTTTGGTTTCTCTTCATCTGCAGGATAACAGTAGGTTTAGCCAGCAGTGGAGTTCAAGGTTGCTATAAATAGTTTTCTGCCTTGTCACAGGAGTTACTCATTTATTAGAGTTCTTTTCCCTGTCAGCAGCCTTCCTCAAAATTGGCTGTAGCAAAAGTTTTGGAAGCTGTCTCTGCGCAGGTCCCTTTGAAATGCCCAGAGTACCTGATCTAGTATGACTGATACCTGTCCCGAGGAGCCAGGCCTGCTCCAGCCATCTAGTTTTATAACTTAATGACAGGGACTGCAGCCTGTTTGCTGGATCCCTTCTCCTAGAAAGGGTCTTCCCATATTTTTGTTAGTTCTGCAACCTCCTTCTGCTTCCTTTAGGAAAGACGAGTCAAAGAACTGCAAATAAGTGTGGAGGAGGATATTTTTTTTAGTTGTTAAAGAAGAACAAGAGACTCCCTAGCCTCTGTCTCCCACTTCCATGTTAAACAAGTGAAATCCAGCCACCTCTGGGATGAAACGCAGCATCCACTGAGCAGCATGTGGTAAAACCACCTGCCTGGGTTAAACATGGAGCAGCAGAGGATTTTGTCTCTCTTGGAAGGTTACAGAGAGTACAGGGAAGCTTTGTAGCTGGCCCAGAGAGAAGTGCCAGGCCGTGGCTCTTAGCTCAGACAAAGAACACTTGTGCTGAGCAAGGTGGTTAAAGGTGAACTGAGGTTTCTCACAGCCCTGAGCCAGTGGGTTGCCCCTGTCTGGAGTTTGGTTGTTGTTGGCTCTGTGTAGGTTTTTGGGTGCTGGAGGAAGGAGGTGTCCAGTGAGAGGTGATAAAGTTTGTGCTCTTGGCAGAGCGTGCATTTGTGCCGAGGTGCTGGCAATTCCTTCAGCATGTGCATCTGCCAGCAGGGTTTCTGTATCCTGAGCGGGGTTTAAAGCTTCCACTGGGATCAGAGAAAAGCTTGTCTGCAGAGACAGCCTCACCCAGCACTGAGGGGCAGAGATCATAAAGGCACCCCTATCATTAGTAAAGCAGGATAGGCATTTATTGCTTGGGGACCAGAATGAGGGTTTTGGGACCTGCCACTGGCTGTTTCCTGATGTTGGCCAAATCACATATTTGTCCTCACATCAAACCTCAGGTTCCTCAACTCTAAAATAAGGACAAAGTGTTCCTCAGCCCTCCCTCACCACACCATGCAGCTATGGAAGAAAACCCTGTGGATGCTGTTTAGATCTTGTGTTGTAGCTCCCAGTACTGTGTGGCTTTAACAGCAATTCAGCCCAAAAGAAGAAATCAACTTCCAGGAAAGCTTTAAGAATGTACAATTCATATCCTCCCCAGAAGGATGAAACAAGTATCTGATCTCTGAAAGAACACACAAAGGAAATCTCTTTTTTTAAAGCCTTTAAAAATCTTATTTTTTTTTTTTTTCTCCTGGGAGTTTATATGTCTTGGGAAGGTGAAACCAACACTGCTACGGTAAACTTGCTAACCTTCAAGGGAATGTAGACTTTGGAGATGGAAACCTTCTGCACAGTGTGCTGTAGGGAATGGTGCAATCCAGGCCTTGGATGAAATGCTTCAGCCAGGCTGTTCCTGAATCCTCTGACATTCATGCAGAAAACTTGTCCTTTCTTCCTTTGGCTGTCTCACTCCTGTGACCCAGAATATCTGTTTCTTCTCAGTTCCATTCTCCGCTTGGTTCCTGCAGCCTCCACATGCACGGAGAGAGATAAAACAGGACTGGTGCAGATGAATCATGCAGGGTTTTCAGACTGGATGGAGAATCCTAATGTCCTGCTGGCAATTTGAAAAACTTGCCAGAAAGGGTTTTTTAAGCATGCAGGAATTCGGTGATCCAAAGGGCAACAGTGGGCTGTTGGAGAGAGAATGGGGACATCGTGTTTGGCCAACTGATGGATTTAGCACTTGGTGGAACATCACAACAACTGTCCCCCCATCTACCTTGGGGCTTCAACCTCTCACTGTGTCCCTTTAATGCCTTAAGGTTTGGATCCTTAAAACTGGCAGGTGCCTGGATCTGCTGAGCAGGTTATGGCCCCAAGGCTATTTTTATCTACTGACTTAACAAGCAGTTTGAAGAGCTGTAGCAGGCAGGAAATAAAGTCCCTCCAAAAATACAGAGGGTGGCTTTTAAGAGGTCGGTTTTTAACTGCAGCTTGAACAAACCATTTTTAGTTTCCCCGAGTCTGCTCCTTCCCGTCTCCCGTGCAATCTGGAATTTCCCCAGAGATGAACTTGTCATGGCTGTGGCCTTATGGCCCCACAAGTCTGTGGCCCTGCTTTCCATGAGCTTCTGGCATCGCTGCTGAGCTCAGGCAACAGCAGCCACAGAGAGAGGCTCTTCAAATATGTGTATCTGCAGTTGGGCTGAGGGGAATCCAGAACAAGAAAAACGGAGGAAATTGCTTTCCTCCCTCTTTGGGGTATAAAATGTTCTCTTCTTTCAAGTTAATTTGTTCTGCGAAAGTTCCCCTTGAAATAATTTTCCAACTACTTTGAAAGATCAAATAGATTATATTGAAAGCTACTGTAAGATGAAGTGCCCATTTGGATTTAATAAATGCTGGTTTATGGAGCTCGGCTCGTTATTTCTTTGGGATAAACCTATAGAGAATGGAGGGGAGGAAAGATTTTAATGTTTCTGAAAAATTTATCCCACGAACAGTAAAAACATACCCCAGAAATAATACCAGCCACAAAAATGACATCTCAAGCACAGTATTTATGACCTTCTGTATTTGTTTTGCATAAACTTTTCTGGTTTCTGTTACACAGATTGATTTATGGAGTTTATTTGGAATAAAGGTAATGCATATTTAAAGCAAACAGTGCCCTGGTCTGCAAAGCACCCAGGAGATACAAAACCTCTGTATGCTTCAGCTTGGGACCCTCCAGATCCTTTTTATCTGAATATCTTTTTCCATTAAAAATAAAATGCAGAAAAATAATATGAAATTAGATGAAGAAAAGCAATTTGTGAAAACATGTAGCCAGTGTTTCGACTAAAATTAGTCTGAACTTTGTATTCAGTGTCTCATTCTGTTCCTTAAGGAAATGTTCTTTATCCAAATGGAAATTTTACCACGAATATCCTTTTTCACAGATCTGTTTGGGAGGTGTGGGGAGCTGACAGGGGCTGGAGGGGATTGAAAACTTCTCAGAAAACATTTTAATTTTACTGAAATTCATGTAACTTTGGAAGACACAACAAACTAGAAATTTCTTAGTAATTTTTCCATTAAATTCAACCTTCAGGAGCAAAAGGAAGCAAAAAAGGAGCAATTTGCCCATAAACCATCAATGCCTGATTTGTAAATGAGCTAATAGCATATTTTAGCAGGTTGGGGGGAAAAACAGTAAAACAAGGATTGTCTGTATTGATTTATTTTTAAAGCACATAAGTTGCATTTATCTCTGCTTTCCTCCTGTTCTCCTGACAGGCTTGGCATCTGCCCTGTTCCTTCCTGTAACTGGATTACTTGTGTACTTTAAGTGCATTACTAGATTGGCTAAAATAATACCTTTTCTGTGTATTTCAGAGTGGGCTTGCAAGTCATCCCAGCACAAAGATTTCCTCAGAAACCTAACTGCTGTCCTTTACAGTGCCCACAGCAAAGCACCTGGGTCTTGAATACCCAAACTCGTTGCTAATTGCTTGTAAGTGATCCTCAGACTGATAATTATTGAGAGAATGAAATTTAGGATTATCCTGAATTTGTTATTGAAAAATCGCTGGCAGATAAAAAACTGAGGCTTGTCAGCTTTGTAGTGACTTGAAATGATACTTTAAGCTGCATTTGCCTGTTGCCACAGGGTCTGAGTGGCTGCAGGCAGGAAAAGTGTATGGTTGTGTGCTGTTCATAACTAATCAGTGGGTTGTTCTCCCAACTGTGTCATCTTTCCAAAAAACCATCTGGTAATACTGCCATGAGTTTATTTTTCACAAACTGCCTAGAGTTGTCTTTATAAGAAGATCCAAAGCTATAGTCAGGTTGTCATCATCCATGCTGGATGAATTGAGATTTCCAGCTTTCTCCCACCTGCTGGCCTGACCAGGATGACCTGTATGGTCACTCCCTAAGCCAGTCTGATCCAGGGGGGAAACTATCAGCTAACTGCAGGTGACTGTCCAGGTGAAGTACTAGCTGTGGAGTTGTTCTGCCACATCCTCCAAAACAACAATAAATGGTGTAAAAGAGGGATATTTTTAGTCAAATCCAGCCTAGCACACTGGCTTGCACCCCCAGCATTGGCACAGGCCCATTCAGGTTAAACTCGGTTTCTCTGAAAGCCAGGGTGCACTGCCAGGGATGCCCTCACGTGCTGTGAGTCTCACCACTGACCATGTTGGGTGGATTCTGTGTTTGTGTGCTGGAATCCTACCTGACAATTTGTGCTATGCCCTGTAGTCCGTTGTGTGTGACCCATCCCAGCAGCCCCATGTTGCCTGGGCACAGAAAGCACCGAGGCAAGGTCTGCCTCCTCCCTTGCCAGGCAGGAAGGTTTGTGCACTTAATAAGCGACTGCCCATGATTAGGAACCGTTTGATGGAGAAGTAATTGGCTGTGGCACGTGAGTGCTGATGTAACCCGGTTTAGGAAGCATCTTTTTCAAGCTGGCTGAGCACAGAGCCATGGAGGGGAATGGAGCCATGGAGAACAGCACTAGAAACAAATTCTCTCCTGCAGCCTCCATGCACAAAAAGCTTTGATTCCCAACTGTTAACTGCTGAAAGGACACACAGATTCCTCTGGCAAGGCCTTCCTTAATCATCTGACACTGCACTAAAGCAGAGTAAGAGCTTTGAGATGGTTGTGCTTGACCCACTCTGCCCCAGGAGAGCTTTAGTTATAGTAACAGTCTTCTGTCTCTCAAGTGTGGGCTCTGGTGCAAGTTTTTTTGTAGTTTGAGCTGCCTATTCTTTGGAAGTTATCTTGAGCTTCAGAGAGCAGAGTTGAATAACTTTTCATTGCCTTGCTTTGCTGGAAATAAACCTGAGCTGCCTGCTTTCTGATGTGCTGCTTGTTATACTTCACAGACCTGCTCAGAATAGTGCAGGGTAAAGGAATAAAATGCTACAGGTGGTGGGATGTCTGCAGACTGGTAGGAGAAACTGGAGCCCAATTGCTCTACGCACTTCAAAATCTCCAAGCATAGGGGCAGAAGCCCAAAGGTTCCCAGGAGGCCAGGAATTAACTTTGGATAAGAAAGCTGGGACCATTGTCCTTCCTTGGCCAACATGGCACTCACTGAGGCACAAGCTATTGCCAGGGGACCAGACTCCCACTTCCCTCTCCAGCTGCTAGTTTTCCCTCAGAAACCTGTTTTGCTCTCCTGGATAGAAATAACTGTGATGTACTTTAGCACGTGTCTTGTTTGTGATGGCCCCCATCCAAAGCCTACTGATATCAGAGGAATGTTTTGCAGGGGCTCAGAGGGATTCTAGATCAGATCCCAGTCTCTGCAGCTAGTTTGGTATTGCTTTCCTGCCAGGATTGACTGACCAGCCACCAAGCTCCTCAGAAAATCAGCATGAAGTGTCAGTCAGGGTTCAGTTCCAGTGACAGCTAAAAATGCCTCTCTGGAGATGGATGAAAGGTGGTGGGCCTGAAATGCAAATGACCTCAAACAAAGCCAGCCAGTGTCCACACCAGCTCTCTTTTAAATCATACAGTAGCCTTCAGCCATTAACACTTCAAACACCATCTGGCCCTTTGAAAAGTCAGTTCATTTATTAATGTTCCTGTAAAGTCCCTTCCACACTCTGTTCACAGGATTGCCTCCTGGACTGGTCAGACCCTGGCTTCTCAATTCTATGCAAGAAAGGATGAACAGCAGCCCTGAAATGCTTTAGGAGGGACAGCAGGATCTGATGGTGGGATGCCGAGGTCTGGAGTCTCACACCTGCACTGCTGGGGATGTGCTCTCTGTTTTTGGGTGAGTCATGGCTCCTTCCTCACTCTGTCAGGGCCGGGACACTGCTCAGACACACGTCTGCCCTACGTTGGCTGTAGATGCAGCTGGCACGCTGTGGTTCTTGGGACTGGCAGGGAGCTTCTAAATTCACTGCTAGTTCCCATTTGCTGGCATGTGCCTGAGAGCCAGTAAAGGTCTTGGATCTGCCATGCTCTGGGTGTTACCCTGTCTGACAAGAAACATTCTGGGCTGTGAGCTGGAGCTGCAGAGCTGCACTGAGATCTTTTCATAAATCAGTATCTGAGTTCTCTGAGCATAAGGGTGTGCAGGGCCCATGCCTTCAACTCAGATTCCCCACTCAGCAGCTGACCTGCACATTCCCCTTGCTTGGTTTGGAGATCTCTGCTTTCTTGATTAAAAAATGCTCATTAGAGCAAAAGGACCCAACTATGTTGTCTTTTTTCCTGCTCCACGGACAGGCACAGTGCAAGCAGAGTAAGCGTGAATTGCAGCACACTTTTGCTGCTCACCAGCTGGCCAGGAGAGAACAGTGCTTGCCTCTGTCTGGGCTGTGGGGCTGGAAAGGTGAGGCTAGCAGCAGGAGGCAAGACAAATAGGAGCCTGTTTTTGATTTGCCATCTGACCCCTGCCAGCTCAGAGCACCCTGTCTGTAATCGTGACCTAAATTAAGCCCAAATGCCATCAGCGAGGCCGTTGCTTTCTCTCACAATACAAGTGTTTCCAGGTACCTAGCCAGAGATTTATAATCCAGCACTAATTACATTCTTGTTTGTGTCTGCTGTCATGCTGGTTTGGGCTTTCTGTGGTTTGTTAAGTCCAAGAGCGTGCCTGGCCCTTTGTGCTGCCAGCCTGTGTGCAGAGACAGCAAGGGGCATCCGCGGCTGACAGCTTAGCAAGCTGCTGGGGGAAACCTGCTGGGCTGGGCTGTCTGTCTTTAGTAGCCCAAATATCATGGGAGAGATTTGGGCTTGTTAAATTCTTGACTGCACAGGTCTGCTGTCCACGGTAGGTTCGCTTGATGGAAGCAGCTCTGGCAGCAGCCCAACAGCAGGAATGCTGCTTTTCTCTTCAACGTGGAAGGAGACAGAGGCTTGGTGTGCCCTGCCCAGCCAGCTCTTGCCTTCTCCATGGCAGATGACCAGCAGCTTTAGCTGAGCTTAGGTGCAGTGTTTTTTGCTGTGAAGATGAAGATTAGATGCTCGTAAAACAAAGCCTGCAATTGATTACCGGTAATTAGCACAGATTCTTCAGTCAGGGTGCTGGAGGGAACAGGATGGAACAACACGCCTCGTGACGTCGCGTGGTTCCACAGTGTTGGCTCTCGCAGGCTGTGCCCTGCTGGGGAGCGTGCTGGGCAAACCCTTTGTGAGAAGTCAGTGTCTTGTCGCACAGGACTTACACGCAGCAGACAAGCTTTTATTCTGAATCGCAAAGACTCTCCCCAGAAATACTGGAGTGGTTTCTGAAGAAACCCAACTCGGTGTATGCAGAGCCACTGGCTCCTCTAAGGAGCCAAACTGAGTTGTCACTCGTGTGTTCTGTGCTGATTCTCTTCTGCCACGCTGTGCCAGGTGGCACAGCAAGTGACTTAGACTCCCCAAAACTGTAGGGAGGAAAACCCTAGTCGGTATTGCTGGAAAAGCAGTTCTAAATGTAATCTGTTCTCTACCCTGCCCTTTGTCTGCTTTCTGTGTTTTCTCCCCGTGCCAGGAGTTCTTGAAATCTGTGCTGCTATTGTGACATTGGGGCAGACAAGTCAGGCAAATACTTTACACACACACACACACACACACACGCTCTGAGCAAACCAGACATCCGGTATTTAGAAATAAACAGCGTAAAGAGATTTGGGAAAGTCACTGTTCATGCCAAGACATTTAAGAGGCATCTTGGTTTGAGTAAAAGCCTCAGCTCATTTTCATTTTAATTTTTTTCGCTTTGTTTTTTAACTGTTGAGTTAAAGTTACTTCGAACCAAAATGGAATGTTTCTGTTTCCAGTTGTCTTCCATTTACATTTTGAGGTGCTAATTTTCACCTAAATATTTTATCTGTCAAGGAACAAGCATTTTGCTGACGGCAAAACGTTTTGTTAAGGTTTCTACACACCCCTAGTAATTCACAGAAGTTAAAGCTGGCAACTCTTCCTCTTAAAATCTTGGGTTCCATTGCTGAGGAATAGAGACCCTTTCACTACCAAGTGCCTGGGTCAGCAGTGGTTGGAGGGCAGTGGTCATTCAAGAGAGGTGTCAGACTCCTGTCTGCATCACCAAGTGTCACTCAGAGCACTCAAATCTATAGCCACCATTGCATATAGAGTGGACACTATTGGTCTTCAGTCCTGGAAATTTGGATCCAATCCAGTTTTCTTTAGGTCAGCACTCATTAAAGGTGATGAGGATCTTGGGTGAGACCCACATAGCAATCACTAAACACAGGTGTACAAAACTGTTGAAATTGTTTCTTTTTAGCAGTAAAGGAAAGTACAGTTGTACAGTGCATTTGTTCTGAAATGTGTGCTGAGTTGTGGGATTGTGGTTTGTCTTTGGTCATGCTGTATATTTTTGAAGAGGAATTGAGGCCAGTGGTATATACTTTGTCTCCCATGTGTTCAGATTTATGTGGAGTGGATTTGAGAAAATATGACAGATGGGAAATAGATGGATGTTTTTTTTCCATGCAGGTTGGCAGCTCTTTTACCTGCTAGCAGCTTAAATAATGGAAGCTGGATGATGACCACGCATTAACACTTTCTGCTGCTCTGAGTGCTTTTCAAAAAGGGAGCAATTACTTCAAAATCTGCTCTCCTTGTAGTCAGATCAGTATTCAGAACCTAACTCCAGGTTCAGGTTAGTTTTGGTCACCCATTTTCACCCTGCAGACCATTTGCAAAGATGCTCATTGCTAACTAAGACCAAATTTCTGACAGATTTGTACATACAAGCTCTCCTGCTCTGTTTGTAAATAGGACAAGGGTTTGATTTTTGGAAAACAACAGAAGAATATTCTAGGAGGTTCAGGTTCTTAGTGTGTCTGCTGTTTGTCAGGAAGAATTTGGCAGTGGTTGCTGTGTGCTACCGGTGTAGCTGAACATCAGGAACTGAAAACAGTCTTGAAGTCCTCAAGGATGTATCTGGCCTCTCTCTGGGAGTGAGGAGAACCTCCCTTGCCCCAGCAGAGAGATGGGCTATCACAGCTGGGGCTGAGTGAAAAAAGGGACTCCTCTCCATCCACCGTGGCCAGAGGGCATTGGGTGCTTTGAGAGGATTCAACTCAGTGAGCTTAGTCCTCTTCTGCAGAGAAATACAGAATGATAGAGATTTTGTACAATTTCCCTGTTGAGATCTCCTGCCTTCTTCAGCCTCCTTCAAGGCCCCTGTGATGCAGCTGGAATTCTGTTCCAGGAAGCAGGGGAAGAAAGCAATTCCCAGAAACTTGACACCATCTTTTCAGGAGAAGAAAGAAGTTGAAGGGTAATGCTAGAACCCTCCAGCGCCCCATCATGAGGTTTTCATTGCAATCAAGGCAGGTCTGACAGTCACTGCACCTGCAGGAGGCTGGGGGGACGTGGCACCATCCTGGTTTGCATTTTATCTTGGCACCTCTTCCCAAAGGCTGAGGCACCTCACTGCCCTGGACAGCTGTGGTGTCTCTGAGGCAGCAGCACCCCAGTACCCCATGTTTCATGGTGCTGTTTGCACAGCTACAGATGGCACGTGCAGGGCAGAGAGGGACTCCTCACTGAGCAGTATTAACCTTCTTGATTGGGCACGTGATGCACTGGGAAACACCTCCAGGAAACCAGCAGGGTGGGAGAGAAGCACGGAGTGGAGGTTGTGTGAATCCAGGATGGGTGCATTTGTTGCCTGTGAGATGATGTGCTGTTGAGAGAGATGATGCTGACAGAGATGTCTGCTGTTCCCTGGGTGCTTCCAGGATATTTGAGTTAGATTCTGCCAAGGATGACTTTTCATCCTGCAAGCTCGGGCCCTTCTATAGGGCTGTTGGCAGTTATTAAAACACAAAGCCCTTCTTGCCTACAAATTCATGTGCTTGATCTTTCCAGCCCAAATCCTACAAGTAACATGCACTTGTCCCCAGGGCAACTTGCTCAAATAACCACAGCTCTGCCGGAAAAAGGGCCGTTTGAGCCTTAGGGAATTGGGAGGAGAGGTTGAATTATTCCCAGCATCCAAAGACCAAGAGGTTCCTTCTTCTTCAGCAAATGTTTTCAGTTCCCACTCGGTGAATTATTGCTAGGGATTTTTTTTTTTTTTCCCTTCAGTGTTTCCATGAATGTGGTTGAGGCTCTGATCCAGGAAATGGGGGAGAAAAAAACCTCTGAAAAATGTATCGCACCATTTCAAAACTCAAGTGGAATTAATTAAATCCAAATTTCAACAGTGTGTCCAAAGTTGAGCTGGGCTCAAGACACACTTCAGAAGGTTTGATTTCAAAACAATCCCTTTGCGCACATGCACATAATTTAGGGAGGTTTCTGTGTATCCAGTACAAGGCAGGAACAGGGAGCTGCTGGGTACCTGCGCATACGGGGAAAAGGTAGGAATTGCAGGCCAGCCGGAAAAAACCTTTTTCTGCCTGATTCAGTTTATCCTAATCCTCTGCTCAGCAAGCTGCAGGCTGGAAAAAGAGTCAGGAAGTAGTGCCGTGGAAAGGAGAGCCAAACCATTTGAAATGGAGATGCTGTGGCTGGTACGCTCACAGTTCTGCTTGCTGGAGAAGTAAAAAAGAAATAAAAATAGCTGAGGGACAGTAGAGAAAAAGTGTCCAAGACATCGGGCTTGGGCTGAAGCAGAAGAGTTTGGCAGTGAAAATTTTTCTGAATGGTGGGGGATGTAGGTCTTTTCCCAGCTCCACCCCTGAAGGGGGGTTACCTTGGGGGCTCCATCTGTCTATCTATTAAATTAAGATAATGTAATTTACTGCCCCAGGGAAAACACGATGGACTTTGAAAAACAGTGCTAGTGGGCTGGAGCTTTCTCAGATGTTTTTTCAAAGCCCAAACGTCAAATTCTTTCCTCATTTTCATGTGTGTGTCCTGACTAGCTGTAAGAGAGTTACGCAGGGGTCAGTGAGGAGTAGAACTGGCTCTTTAATGTAGTACTTAACAAATTCTTTCTGTCATGCCTGTTCCCTGGCTTTTCACTCCTTGGGGAGGAAACCAGCTTCTCTCATTTGCTTTTTGCCTTGTAGTAGTGACCTGGGAGAAAGCTGAGGGGGAGGACTCCTACATGAAAGATCAGTTGTGCCTATTTACTCTCTGCGAGTGTGGAGATTTTGCATTTAGAGCTTGAAAATGGAGATGGTTCTACCTCATTTCTGCTAAGCAGCAAAACATATTGTCAGTAGTTTTCCTGTGGATCTCCTGGCTGTGCAGGGATGCTGTGGGTAAAGGTTCTGATGTGGCTATAGAGACTAAAAATGTCTCCTTCTGTGTGGAAGTTCAGGTGCACTGTGAGTTGATGAACTCTGTTGCAGATGGGAGTTGAAGCTTTTCTACAGCCACTGTTTGAGAGAAGGAAAACAGTAGACCTGTGCTGTGCAATGAATTTTATAGGCTTTAACTTCATCACTACAAGAACAGTTTTATCTGTAAGTGTAAATCAGCACTACACTTGCTGCAGAATAGCAGCTGTACCTTGAAATACTGTGGGGTTTATTGGATGGGGATTTCATTGCCTGAGCAGGCTCAGAATCCCAGAGTCATGCTTGAACCCTGGAATTAAGGCAACTGAATTCAGAGCTCTGACAGGTCTGGGAATCTATCTTGTTGAACTCAGTGGCAGCCAGACCTGCCAGTACAACAGGGATGTTGAGGGATGAGATGAATACATTTGTTCCAAAGACCTCCCAGCCAGATGTTACCCCTGCTGTATCGCATATGGCTTTCTCCAGGCACAGAGTTAACACATGAAACCTGAGCCAGCTGATAACAAGGGCAGGCCAGTGCCAGCTGGGGCTGTGTGGCATTACCCATCCACCTTTTCCTGGCAGCTCTGGTGCTGGAAACACATTAAGTGTGGTTCAGGAGAAGTTTGGGAGCTCAACCAATACAAGGGCCATGCAAACACCTCTCCCTGAGGAATGGCTACTGACACAGCCTGTTTGATGCTCCAAGGCTGCGGTGGGTAATTGACATATCAGAAATTCACTTCCTCTTTCTTCCTTCTGCATTGCATCAGCAGTGTTGGAAGTCCTGTTGCCTGATGCCACATGGAAGCAGCATAACCTGAAACAGCACAATGAAATTTGCCCAGACACTTCTATTCCAAGCTGAAGAAATTATTTTTTTTTCTATCTCCTGTCTCTTATCAATATATCAGGGAGCTGTGGCTTTGTTTTCACAGTGTGGATTTGTCTGCTGGAGCTGGACCCTGCAGAACCCTGATAGACTACCTTGACAGCATCCCAACCCAAATCCTGCCCAGGATGCAGGTCTCCCAGCTCAGCAGTGCCATCAGCCAGGTGAGAGGGAGCAAAGAGCACAGTGGAGGATCAGGAAGGGCTGTGCAGATTGCTGCAAGGGCCAGTGGAGTAAAGTAAGATATTTGCTTGACTTCTATCTCCTTTTTCTGTGCATCTCAGCGGTGCTGAAAGGGCTCAGCATTTCCTAGAAAACCCTGAGCCTCTTATCCACAGCCCTTCTGCAGCTGAGTTTGCTGAGGGCACAATTCCTCATCCTTTCAAACCATGCTCTCCCATTGTCCTTCTCTTTTTAGCTTTGTCCCTTTCCTTTCTCTTCCCTGGAGGAGAGCATGTGCTGGTGTTGCCTCAGGAGCAGATGTAATACAAGCTATTGGTTTCCCCACCGTGTCCCCTGGCACCCTCCTGCCCCTGCTTTCTGCCAGGACCTGCTGGGCTCTCCTACTTTTCGCTTTGCTATGGCTTGTTCTGTTAGTTGGCCCGTGTGTGCCCTCTGTCCCTTAGTCCATGTACCCTGCAGCCTGTTTCCTTGCAGGTTTTTCATGTCTTTCAGAGGTAAAAAGGAAAGGGAGGAAATTATATCAGTATAAAAATACAATAGTTTCATGTTCCTGGTTGACTGCTCCTGGGATGCTTTCAAATGTGGCCAGACATACCCAGACAATTAATCTTGTGCACCCACAGGGTGTAACTGTAAAACAGTGCATGACAGATAAAGATGTATCTTCCTTCTCTATTGTGCTGTTTGGGGGATTTTTTGGAACTCCAGTTTTTGCTGTGTCAGGGCCAGATATCCCGTCTGGATCCCCAGGCATATTCTATTGGCTATGATAAAAGCAGATCCTTGTATATCTTATTAAAATTACATATTAAGATCTTCTTTTTCCCTTTTGTTCTTTTTTTTGGAGTAGGGAGGTAGCCAAAATTGAAAGAAACTGATAAACATGGAAGAAGGGCAGGAGAGAAATGGCTCACAGCACACTTGTTCTAGCAGGGCCTGAGATGAAGGGGTTCATGCACAGGTGGTGGGAGTGAGCAGGTAACAACCAGCCCATCTGAGAGTGCCCCTTAGAGCAAGACTGCTGAACCATTTATTAGGCTGCTAAACAGATCCTGTTGCACCCAAGTGTCCTTGTGCTGGGGTGGAGCACGCTGGGAAACTCACATAACAAGAGCAAGTGCTGCTGCTTCAAGAGCTGGGGGCAGGAAACCTCAAAGTACAGGAGCAGTGACTGCTCATTCATGTGTCTCTTCTGTCTGAGCTGATGAGTTCACGCTGCTGCCCCCCTGCAGTTCTGGAATCTCATCACCCAGCCCAGATACTCTCTGCCATCCTTGTGCATCTCACAGTTTTCTGCATCTTTCCCTATATCCTCTGTTTCTGTGCATTATAAGCACATATCCTGTCCAGGCTTACTGTTTATATGGATGAGGTTCAGCTTCTGTTTAAAAGGCCCTGTGGACATTAATCCTTTGGGGACTTCAAGAGGACATATGAGATGATCACTCCAATTTAAAACTGATCCTGCTGGGCACAGCAGCTCACTCTGGGTTAATCTGCCTTGTGCCAGTTACAGACCTGTGTTTCACAGGATATGAGATCTGTGCAGGGGCTGTGGGCAGAGGGAGGGGTTGGGTTTGTTTAACATCTTCTGTCCATGTTGTAATTGAGTTTGTGCCCAGTGCGATCCACATGTGCACCGTCCCCCAGCATCTGATTCTTTCGCACACGGATTTGGGGTTTTCCAGACCCACCTCTCCAGCACACAGCCAGCCTGAGATAAAGGACCTCAGCAGGCAGTGAGGATCCAGGCAACAAGCACTTCTGCTTTTGCAATAGGCAAACATTGTAGTAAATAACATGTGTAGCTTTGTTATTAGGCTTGATCTTGTTAGGGGGGCAATAAATGTTCTCTGTGATCATTTTTCTTGTAGAATATCAACACAGGATAAAACTGTGGCTCTGGCTTTGCTCTTCCTGCTCATTAGAGCTCCATGCTGCTTCATGCCATGGCCTCAATCTGTTGCTGTTTGCCATGACAGCTGCGTGTCCCCAATTTCCTTCAGACTCATTTTGCATGTGATAATGTTGGCAGTTCTTAGGTTTTTCTTGTCCCTTCCGTCCTGCCCCTTCTCACTTTTATGAAACCAACTTTGCAGCAAATTGTGTTTAATTTAAAAGGGATGGTTTGGGCAAGATACCTGTTTGCTGGAAACCAAAATCAGGGACATCTGGCATTCATTGGCTTATAAAGGCAAAGAAATGACACAACTAAAATGCAGATACAGAGGATTTCCAGCTACTGGGGGGGGGGGGGAAGGGGGAGGTATGTTATTTTACTAAACTGAACTCAGATAGATTGTTTTCTAATTGCTCCTAGCAACAGCTCTGGGTATAGTCTGGACTGGGCCACTTTTAAAATTATATACCAGTAAAAAACCAGATTTGCTTCATAAAATACTTCTTTTTTTTTTCTGTCTCTGTTCATCTGCCTTTCTATTCTCTGCTCAGAATTTTTGCTTTAAGGCCTGAAGACACTTCTAGAGCCATCCCCCAATCACCAGCCTCCACATTTCTGCCAGAAGAAGCTGTTGTATCACATCCAGAGCCAGGTACATTTGCTGTGCCTGGGGGAACTTGAGGACAGAAAAAGAACTTGCCTCACTCCCAATTTCTAGGCTGACTTACAACAAGGGATCCAGAGATCTGGTCTGATTCCCTGGGCATACAGGTGGGAGTGAGAGATGCTTCCCAGAGCTGGCCTGGCCCTGTGAGGCAAAGTGGTGCCCTGGTAGCCAGAGCTGTGAGGCAGCTCAAGAAATCCCATCTAATCAGTAGCTATATGGCAAAAACCAGCTCCTTCTAACACTTCAAAACAGTAGAGCTTTATTTGAACTTGAAGAGAATAAATGAGCCTTTGGCATTATGTGGGGAGAGGAGATTGTGCTTCTAGCTGCCAGCAGTGCATACTTTCTAATTCAAGAAGGAGCAACAAGGCAGAGCCCATAGACAGCATCAGGCGCAAACCCAAAAAAATCCTGGCTTTGCCCATGGAGAGAGTGAGAAGTTGGATCCTCTAAAACAGAGGCTACTTTATGAGGAGTCAGAAACTGGGCCACACACAAACTGGGAATGTGAGGGTAGCAGGGCACTGCTCTCTCTCTTTTGCTGAGGGATCTCCAGGCAGGTCAGCCTGGGCCATACAGGGTCTGTCCCAGCAAGGCCCCTCATCTGTACACACCAGGTTTCGTGTCAGCTGCCTCAGATTCCCCACATCCCCCCACCACTGGCAGTGGTGGAGACCGGATCAGTGTGGAACCAGAATTTTACGAAGGGCAGAAGTAAAACTCCCCCGCATTTCTCTCACTTCCCTATTTGCAATTTCTGGCTGAATCTTTTGCTCCTGCTGGATCTTCCCCTGGGAACTGATTGAAAGAGCATTGCTAGTTTAATCCAAATTGCCCTCCAGTTCCCTGGTGATGCAATTAATTGAAAGCAGGATTTTTACCTCTCTGTTCTGCTTAAAAGGATCCCCTGGCCATCAGGCTCTCCTGCTATGAGATCTAAGAGTCACTGTGCTGGCAGCCAGTGGGATGTATGAGCTCGGCTTTCTAAGGGGATAATCCAGGAAGACATCAGGTCCCCCTGTATGGCAATCCCAGCCTTAATCAGTGTCTCTCACAGTTGTGGGCTATTGAAGTTCAGCATCGGGAGTAGTTTCTTCCATCATTGAAGCTTTCAGTTGCAAACTTAAACCTTTTTCCCCACAGTAATCTGCAGTGGGAGAGGTCCCTAGTGCCTCCCCATGACAGATTTCCTTTTGAGAATTTCTACGAATCTGCTCTCCTTGTCAGAGAATTAATCAAACTTAGATGACAGTCATGCTCTCGCTGGAGTGAGTGTGCTGAAATGCAGTAAATTCCATGTGAAAATCTGCTGTCTGATACAGGCATGCTCTAAGGAGACAAAACTTGAACTAGCAGAATTCTGAGGGCTATGTGAGCAGGGCAGAACAGTGCGAGCCTGTGCTGGAGAGAGTGAGCGATGCTGTGGCACCACGTGCCCCAGTTTGCCCAACTGGCAGATAAGTGAGAGGAGAGCAAAGACTGTAGAGCTCAGGGCTCTGATTCCTGTTGCCTGTCAGAATTAGTTGTGGACAGGATAGGGAGAGGTTTAAGAATTTGGACCTGTTGCCATAAGTTCTGACCGTGGTGGTGAGAACAGACTGTGGCAGATAATTTGCAGGTGGACTCTGAGCCAAGGCTGAGTCCCAGTTTGGCTGCTCTTCCTTATGAAAGGGAAGGCATGTTTTGGTTTTCCTGGGCTGTCTGCAGAGCCTCTCTCTCCAGTCTGGGAGAGGTGCCAGCCACTTCCAATGCCTTTCCCCTGTGAGTTTAATAACTCTACTTCCTTCATCCTGTCTTGAGCTCTCAAAATAGCATCCTCAGGTATGACATGACATATTCTATTGCCCTGCTGTCTGCTGCAGACAGTGCCCTCTTTCTTTCTGCTTATTCCTGCTTCGGTTTTATACACAGTCCTTGGGACTGGCGCCCTTTGTCATATTAGAGTTGCCACAGAGACCTGGGAGAGGAGGCAACTCTTGCTGAGAGCACTGGAGCCTGCTATAGAGTTCTAATTCCTACAGCACTAGGATGCATTTTGGAGGGCTCCTAGGCATATCCAGGATTGACTTAATTTCATTTAGCTACCAAAATTTCCTTGGCACTGGAGCACAGCACATCCCATAGTTTACCTGAGGTGGGATCCTTTTAGTTCCCTTGAAAATGGTGGATTTGTGCAGACTATGGAGCAGTGTGATCACAAATCTTCCCTCTCTGTTTACCGCTGACTCTCAGCAAAGCCAAAACTCCTGAGCATGAGTTCATTAGCCCATTGGAATGGTGCTTCCTTGGCTCCTGACTTCCTTCCAAGGCTCTGGCAGCCAGACACCACCTCTGCTGCCAAGCTAAACCTTGCCATGCTGTGTGATGGGACAGGCTGCTCGGCACACAGCCAGGGATGAGCCTGTTCTCACTCAGCTATTGAGCATCCCTGCAGACACGCTGGTTATGCCAACCTCCATCCTACACAGCCTTCCATACAGGCTCATATTTCCTCTCTAGAGCAACCTCATCCTTTCATCCACACTCTCTCCCTTATAAGAGGAGGCAAAGCCATGTTTGCCCCATCCTTCCCTTCCAAAAAGCTGTGTCTGGACTGCTGATGCCCTATAGGGAAAGTTAAATGACCCCTTGAAGGGATGGCTGCCATGTAAACAACCTGGCCCAGCCACTGCAGGGCTCATTTGGCTGGTTTGGCCTCTTGCAGACTCTCTAAAAGGCATCTCCCCCTCCCTCCTTTGTGCTCCTGCCAAGTGAGCTCCGCTGCGCCGCGTCCCTGATCTTTTCTGACATTAATTACCCTTTCCTGGCTCAGACTGCCCTGTTTGTGGCCAGAAAACCAAACTCACTTGCGCCTGGAAGCAAAGCAGGAGGGAAGAGAGGGTGTCTGCTTCCTTGGATGGCCAACTGGAATAAGCAGGTGTCTCTGAGCCCTTCCTACCCCAGGGAGAGCTGCTAGAAGGCTTTGCCCATTGCAGCCCAGGCTGGATCCAAGTGCTGAGCACCTGCTCTGCCTGCCAGAGTGGCTGGGAGTGAGGGTAATGGGCCAGCTTTGAATCCGTGCCCAGCATCCTCAGAAATGCACCAAACAGACCCAGCACAAGTGCAGGGAGAAACCACAGCCAGAGTAAGCCTTGGAGACAGCCCATCCTCCTTCCATGTGTGACTTTTTAGGCCACTAATCTCAAAGTTGTTTTCCTTCACTTCACCTGGATGCCCACGGCCTCCCACCTCCCTGTCACAGTCCTGCCCCAGGAAGAGATATCCCTTCCCATGGAGGGAGGTATGGGGTCCCAGCTCCTCACGTCCCCACACTCCACAACCTATGGCAGTGTGACAGTCCAAGGGTCACTAGGATGCTGCTCTAAAAACACCACTGAAGACTTTCCTGGCACCAGCCACGTGCTCAGTGTCACCCACTTTCCCAGGCCAGAGCTTTGCTGGCACAACTGAACGCTCTGAGGCTCTGGGATTCTGTCGAAGGAGCACAGTTCTGCTGCTGGGCTTTTGGAGACTGCCACCAGCCTACATCAGGAGGAAGGGGGTAAGTCAGAGCAGGGTAAATATGAACATGGCGTTGTTCCTGACACTTCTACGGTGCCCTGAAGTTCCCATCACACACCCAAGGGAAACAGCAGCACTTGGAGAGCTTAATTGGCAACTCACCAGTTACAAACTCATAGTCTGTATTAATTCCTGTGCTATAAACAGACAGAAAGGAAAATCCATACTTTCCTTGGAGAGAACAGCAACGTTTCTCAGAAGGAGCATCTGTGTGCGTTTGCCACATCTTTGAGCCTGCATCCAATCCAAAGGGACCCGCGAAGCAGAGTTATTTCTAAAATACAGCACCATCTAGTGCTGTGCTGCAGCAGGTCACGGCGGGCAGCCCGCCTGTCCCCACCTCGGCACCCCCCAGCACTTGGGGAGTCTTCTCCTCACTTTCCCTTCCCAGTGTAAGACTGTCTGCCTTTGGGAGTGGGCTTTGATTTGGTTTGTGTGTCAGATGGCAGTGGGTTGTCTGAGGGCTGCTTCAGCAAGTCTCTGTGCCTCTGTACTTGCAGGGTTCCAGCAGCCTCTTGCATAATTCATGGAGAAATTCTGTTAAAACTCCATCCAAACCTCAAATCGTATGCGAAATGCAGCTGGAAACCATCTCTGTAGATTCGAGCCATTGCAAACATCCCTTCCCCCTGCTCCACCACACCTTGTATTCCTGTGTGTTGAAGCCAGGGAAAATTTCGACTTGTGCAGAAATCCTGATGCTGATTGACACAAATGCAGCCAGTTATCTGGGCAGTGGCTGTACCCTTGTGACCTGCAGAAACGTAAAGGGTGATGAGCTATTGCTGAGGGTCTGGAGGGGCAAGAAAGGTAGTATGAGCAGGTTAAATTTCACAATTTAAAGCCTTTTATTTGTACTGGAAAATAAACTTCATGAGGGTTGAAAACTGCTGAAGTATCTGTGGGATAAAAATGGGATTAAAAGTGCTGCAAACGCTAATAGGTGTAGAAGTTGTTTGGCCAAGAGCAGAACTGCCTCATTATTATGGAGTTAATTAACATACCTTTCCACCACCCCATCATAAAAAAAAAAAAACACGTGAAAATTGTTGCCTTTTTCCCATACCCAAAATTCAAGGGTTCATTTAAACACAAATTTTCTTCAAGTTATATCCAGGATTCGTGGGCGTGGTTAAGACATGGAATGTGGTACTAAGAGCTCCTGTAAGTCAGAGCAATCTCTAAATCAAAGCAACCTTGCACTCCTCTCCCCTTCCAAGCCCAGGCACTGTGAGGTGAAACCCTTGACTTTTAGGAGAAACTAGCAGGCCAGGAAATGCTTCCAGTGGTGCTGTGTGATTGACTCTTGCTGTACAGACAGGTTTCCTCCTGCTTTTCCAGGGAGAGGGAATGTTGTGTGAAGAAAACATAGTCTGGCTGGTAGCGCTGTGTGATGTAACCACAGGTAGGATTTGGGATGGAAAAAGTTTGGTCTGTGGTAACCAATCCCACAATGGGGGAGGATGCCTGAGAAACTCGTTTCTTTCACAAGCAAGTGTGTGATACCTTTTCCCACATCTATCTGAACGTTTAACCCAAAGGAAAAGATTGTTTCTTTGTACCGGGCCTTTGTTATTCCCCCTTTCCCAGAGGATGAGGCCAACATCAGCATGAAGGTGTGAGAATTTTGAAGCAGAACTGTTTGCTTTGTGCATAAGGGGACGGTTTCCTTGTGACACCGACAAAATCAAAAGTTTCTATTTTGGAGCTAGCCCCAGTGGCAGTAAAAATTAAATTATCCTTTTCGGTTCTTTTGTTTACTGAAACACAAAAGCAGCAGCGCAGGAACTTGCTCTCCAGGGCTCGCAGCAAAGGCAGGGTTGGTATGAACCAGTTCTCAGACACAGCTGTGCCTGAGACCCTGGGAGGTTCTTCTTTTGGAGACCCAGGCCACAGTCATGAGCGGTGCAGCCTTGTAAATCCAGCTGGCCAAAGCATTTTGCTACTCAGCCGTCAGGAAACACCTTTGGTAGGTGCTGTGGCACATGCATATCTCTTTGGTCCTACCTCCACATCTCAAACCTCTCTCGCTGGTTTTTTGCACAAACAGGAGCTGCTGCCTCTCCCATCAATGCAGTGTCCTGCCCTGAAGGAGAGAGGTTCCAAGCATCAAACATCAAGAACAGGTCCCATGGAGACAAGGCCACACAGCAGCTTCCACGTGCCAGCGTTCCCACTGAGTCCTTCCCACGGGCAGCCCGAATTCGGCTGCTCACATCCACAGCTCTGTGTTAAGCTAATGTTCTACTAAAAACACTGCCAAGTCAGGCCACTGCGTTCCTCTCCCTGGCACTGTCTTGGCCTTTCCTGGGTCACCGTGGGATTGTTCCCTATGCTTGCTGCTAGACCTTTTATTTCTCCCTTTGTCAGACTAATTATGAATGCCCCAGCTGAGAGAGATTTCCACTTCCTTCATTTGCTAGGCAACCAAAGGTCTGCACATTTCCATAGGGGTCTGTAAACATCTCATGGTACATTCTCCTAATTAGAAAACAATGTCTGTAGTTGTGTTTACATTGCTATGCTTATTAGGAAGTAAAATGCTGGGTTGGTCTTGTGTTATGTGCAACCTGAGATTGTGCATTTGTGTGCTGTTCGGAGGAGTTTTTAATTGTTTTTTAAGAAATGTATCTTGGGGATTTCTTGGTTTCTGAATCAACACAGACAGAGGGTTTACAGCTTAGCTGTTGTATGAAATTACAGATCACATGTTCCCTGTGAACTTTCCCTAAGTTTATTCAACTCCAAAAATGTAAATTGAGATGAAGAGGAAATATTGCATGAGTTCAGCAATGAGCCACCTCCCTGGGAGGCACTACTTGTGATCAGGCAGTAAAGTTTCAGGTCAGTTGGGCAGAACTAGTAACAAATATCTCAAAGTTAATATCTGTACAAAGGGGAATCAGAGGTTTTCCACATTTCTAGGATGATTCATAGTATTCTAGAAGCATAAAGAAGGAATCTATGAGTTCATCAGTCCTGATCTTCCATATAATTCAGACTGCAGTAATCAAAATCAATTTGAGATTAATGTCTTTTGAACTGAATATGTGTTTGAGAAAGGAGTCCAGTCTTACTTCAGAGATTGCCAGTAGTGAAGAGCTGATTGCTACCTTATAAATTGAGGTAGCAATCTATATTCTCACTTCACAATCTATATTCTCACTTCAACTCCCAGCCCCTAAATCTACATTTTATCTCTCAGAACGAAAAGCCTTTGGTCAGTTTTGTTCCCCATATTTCTGCTTCAACAGAGCACAAGATCACTCTGTAACAAGAAGAATAAATTGCAGTATTGGACACTTCTGCTTGAAACCTATTTGGTAAACTTTAGATTCAATTCACGGCTCTTGTCTGGACCTTTTCCAGTCTATCAATGTACTGTGAAGGGTGAGCCCAGGCTCTGGGTACTGCCAAATGCATCCCTACCAAGTGCAAGGAGGGGGAATTGCTCTTTGTCACTGATGATGTTACACCACAAAATCACAGAAGAGTTGATTGGAAGGACCGTTTTTGGAGATGTGCTCCCCATCTCCTGCCTTACAGAGTGAGGCAGATCTTAACTCCCTTTGGCAACCTGGACTCGGCCTTGGCCTTTACAAGTGTGGAGGATCACTGGTCTCTAGAGGTGCCTGTTGTCAGTCACTACAGGCACAGACTGGTGCTGTACCTCCCTGCCCAGCCACGACAGAAAGAGCCCAGTTCAACACTAACCCTTCAGCAAAGGTGCACTGACCTCCCAGTTAATAGAGCAGCCCTTCTTGCTTATTTTATTCCCAGCATTTGAACTGCAGCACATTCCAGCTGGGTAAAAAGGCTCTGCTGTTTGGAGCATGCCTGGAGTCAGGTGGTGAGCATACCGAGAGCCAGACAGGATACTGAGCTTCCTGAGAGAGTAAATGCTGAAAGTCATGCAAAGCATCTTTCACTCTGGCTTGGCCTCAGCAGCCGCTGGAAAGGAAAGGACTTCACAGAGACAGAGAGATTATTCTCTCCTGGCTTAGAGACTACCTGGCCTTTCAGTCACATTTGAAAGGCTGTATTTTTAAAGGCTGCTCCCTTCATTGGCAAAATGTGCACCCGCCAACCCTCGTCTGCTGGGAGCTTGATCCTCACTCAGGGACCTGCTGTGCAGGAACACGAGCAGTGTGGATGCTCTGCACCTCCTGAGGTTATATCTAAAGCAGCACCATGGGATGACTGAAGGAGCTCTTGGACTTATCCCAAGTCTATGTTCAAACATAAACTGAGAGAAATGTGCTACTAAGAAACAGTTCAGATTTGCTGTAATTGCACCTCTGGACAGTCTCTCTTAAGGGCTCTGAGCACAGTTTACCACCAGGAGAAGGATATTGGGTTTGTCTCGAGCTGTTTGGGTTTTTTTAAAGAGGCAGTTGAGAAAGTTCAAGGGGATGTCTAAAAGTTTCAACATGCTTCATAGAGATTACAGGCAGTGCTCCTTGAATCTATTCTGCTAGAAATAGATTCAGAAACTCCCTGAATCTATTAAGTCATCTTCAGAGTTCACCTTAAAAGCTAGATTTCTCCCCAAAACTTCATGGAAACCATTTGCTGGGCATTCAAGACACCTTCCCAGGTGGTGTGGTTGTTGACATATTAAGAGACTGGAACAGATGTCGATGGCATCCTTACTGTTCCATTTTACAAGCTGCATCCCTCACAGTCTCGAGGCCATTGTGAATTCCAGACTGTCATAGTGAGGATGAGCACAGCAAAGCCATTGGGATCACAGTAGGCAGCAGATTCTACAACAGGTGGTTCCAACCTTTCATCATAACATTCAGGTGTTGTATTTTATACTGTTTGGGAGCCTTCCACTGGAGTGAGCTGGAAGGAAATCAAACCCTGTCTAGGCATGTTTGAGCTGTGTTTCAAGAAATCCTTTAATTTCCACAAACAAGTGCAGTTGGAAATCTGGCCCTTGAATCCTGTCTCTCTTTATTCCCCATCTGTAAACAGAAATGGCTCACAGGGGTATGTGAGGAGAGAAGTATCATCATCACACAGGAGTAGCTCGGTTAAAACGAGTCACAAGAGCACATCAATCCCAGTATCCACAGCCAGGTCCCAACAGGATTTATTCATCACCTTGTGGAAGGAACATTTCAGTTTTCTGACAATCAATAAAAATGGGATTATATGCTTCAAAAAGCTTTGCCTTTCACACTGATATCCACAAAGTTCATGGTGTTCAAACAGATTTTCCCAAGCTGGTCTGTTATACGTGTTTTACTAATGGGGAACTCAATATTTTCATTTTTACTTGCAAAACTGTCTCTACATCAAACTTTGTTTTGATTTTTATAGACTCAAACACTATTTTTAGGGTTATGTTATTCATTGAGGCTTAAAGCCAGTGGAGTCATCTTGGTAAGTCAGACTTTATGGCTATTTTCATGAGATCAGATGTAACTTCAGTCCAGGCTTTTGGAAGGAAATGGTTTTCAGGGCTGCCAGTTAATTTGTGAGAAGATACTGCAAGGATATTCTCTTCCTATTGTGCATTTCTTCCCTAATAAAACGACAGTATGTTCTAATACTTTAATGTCTGGAAGGGTTTTAATGTCTCTTCCCTCTTGTCTAGCAATGTTTTAAGTAAAGAACCAGATATGATACCTTTTTAAAGGAAGAGACAATAGCTTAAAAGCACTGTGATTTATTTTCTTTTTAGTGTTTCCAGCTGATCTGTTGATCTGTACTTTAACAACTGGTTTATTTATTGACCATGCAGTATTTTTAAAGTATTTTATTGCTTCTACAGCATAAACAGAGAGCTTTGGAGAAAAGGAGGCTTGGTGGGAATGTTTTGAGGGTTGTGTCCTGCAATGTGCTCTGTCTACTGAGGTTTTCATCATAAATCCTGAGGATATCATTCTATTCCCTAGAAATGTTCTTTTGCAAATTCCAATTTTTTCACCAAGATCAGCTGTCTGCAGTATTCCAATGAGAAGAATGTTAATATGGCACTTTCAGCATGGGAAAATGAGGTGCTGGAGGGACGGTGATTTGCACAGAGTCTGTAAGGCACCAGTAATGAACACAGATTTCCCTGCAGTGATTCCTCCAGGAAGAAGGGTTGGTTCTAGCATCTTAAATCCTGGCTTTTTTCTTTTGCAGCATACCCTGCTTTCCAGCATCTCCCACTTTTTTTTCCCCAGGCAGTAGGCTTGCATTGCTGGTCCCAAACTTCTCAACAAGACACTTGTCATTTTGGAGACTTGTCATGCACCCCATGAAACACCAACAGCTGTGGCCCACCCTCTTCCTTGATCTCTGACCTTAGCGAGGCCCCTCACTTTGCAGATCTGACCATTCCTTGCAAGTTGTTTCATTCTCCAGCTTTGCCCTAATGTTCTCTCTATGGTGTCTAGGCTGAGCTGAAGATGTGGAGAAGAAATTCACAGCCTTGTGTGATCAGCTGGGCCAGTAGCAATTATTCTGGCCTGCACTGGGTTTTGACATCTGTTCCAATAAGCAAAGCTCTTTCTCCTTCAGAATCTACCACATTACTCCAAATAGCCACATCTTTTAAAAACATGCTCCTGTGCTGTTCCTACCCTTCTCTGGAAACCATTGTGTTCAGCTGCTGTTTTTTCATGGTCACATGCAGTTATCCACTTCCTGATTTCCACTTCTTGCTCACTCGCTTCCACAGCAGGAGAATGACCAGCAGCTTCAAAGTTCACATGCATCACCTGCAGGCCAGCCATGGAACCTTGCAGAGGTGGGATAGCTGCTGTCCCATCAGGAGCATCCGCAGAGAACAATCACTTTTCCTCTGCCTTTAGTACTGTTGTCTGTAGGATCAGTAATCACTTCAGAGCAAGCACTCTGTGGAGAGGCACAGACAAGCCCCAGTTGTGTTTGGGATTGGTATCACACCAGCATTTTTGAGAACATAATTAGAAATGTGACTCTTGAAAAGTCACAAAACACACCTTTGAAATCCATTCTTCTCCTGTTGAGGGACAAACAAGGAATGTAATCAAGTATTTGTAAAAACAGTAATAAATGCTCAACAACTTCTGAATCTTATTCATTTGGTACTTAATTAAAAAAAACGAAAACTTCTAAAGAACTTATGGACTGGAAGCTTTAAAACTTTCTTATAAATTACAGTGCTATTATAACATAGATTTACATTAATGTTTCTTTAGTACTTAAAAAAAATCCCTACCTGTCCTGCAACGAAACATGTGAAATCAATCTGTTCCAATTCCTTTTAAATTATTCTCTTTCCAAGCTGGAAACCTAACTTATCTGTATCTGATCAAGTGCCAATAATGATAGTCTGTAAGCAAAAACTTACCCAAATTCCTGGCGTGTTTTAGTTTCAAGATAACCAAGTACAGATTTCCAGGGTGTTTCTGTAACTGATTTTGTATTTGGTGTTATATTTACAAGAGGTTTCTCTGACACAGGAGAAGAGAGGGTCAGTCAGAGTTTGGCTTTGCACGTGAATTACTGGTGTTGGTATTTACTTCCTAGTTGTTTTCTTTCAGCCATGGGAAGATTATTGACAGTCTGTTGGCAAGGACTGGATATTATACCTGGATACCAGGACAGTCCCATGTCTTGGGATTTTGCTGTTCCATTCAGCCCTTCCCACAGTGGCCTGGATTCAGCAGTTTGGCTGAGTCCTCTCTACTACATGGATATTCTTGGTGTGAGTGATTCACAAGCTCCTTGATGTCTCCAGCTAAGCCAGCAGAAGCACAGCTGTTTATACTTTTATCTTGCTGTTTTCTTTTTCTTCGGGATCCATCTTAAAATGAAGCCTGCCTTGAGAAGCAGAGGGTAATGTGGGAGCCTTTCTGGTTCTGCACTTACTGGAATAGGTACAATCATTCTTATTTTGCCCAAAACTCAGTGAAATAGCTAAATATTTTCTAGACAGCTGCCATGTCTAATCACACTGATTTGTGTTTAAATTTTGACGTATGGTTCCCATTTCTGGGAAGCCTTCGTGCTATTTAATGGAGACAACTTTATTTTAGAATTGTGGACACAGGCAGAAACACTGCTTGACATTAGACTGATCCTGAAACAAGGTAACCCTATTTAGAGCTAATTATGACCCCTTGAGGGGAGCTGGCTTAAGGAGCCCTGAGAACATTTACAAAATTGGGATGTTAGTCCAAGGAATATTCATTGGGCTTGAAATAAGCCCACATATTTTGGAGTTTTTTCTTTTGTCTTTTCTTTTTTTTTCTTTCTTCTGTCAATTTGAGAGGAACAAGTATAATTGAATTGGGCAAAGCGCTCTCTCTGACATTGATTTTTACAACAACTTTACCTTTTAGACCAAGTCTCACATGTTATTGATTTGAAAATTCATTGTGAATGTTTTAAGATCTGGTTTCTGTCTTCTCAAGGGAAGAGAAAGAACAACACACAGAATAGTGCAGTGTAAGGTACAGGTCAGGAGCAGAACAGCGCATGCAACGTTTTCCTCCTTTCAAAGCCAGAGTTTGGCTGGATGAATTTCCAGACTTTGTTGTTCCTCTTGACTTATTTCTCTCTGCGTCTATGACAGTTCTGACAGGGGCACAAGCCACCTCTAGACTAATTTATGTGTGTGCCCGTGCTCACACAGAGCTCCGCTCATCAGAAGTCAGAAAACTCTCTTAAGACAGGAAAAATAGCAAGTCGATTTTGGACAATATTCTCCTACTTTTGGTTTTAATTAGTGGTGCTCAATTACACGAAGGCATTACAATTGTATCAACAGAAAGACCCCCCCCTGACTCTTCTGAGGGGCCTTGCACCAGAGGAAATCACATCCATAGGGCAAGACATTTTTCCCTAAAGACTGAGAGCACTCAGATGTTGGAGATGGGTTTACAGTTTGTCTCTCTTGAGTATTTGTTGTCTGTGATGCCTTATTTCCCCTCTGTGCTTTTTTTTTCCAGGCAACGTTAAATGGCTTACAGTGGGACATAGAACTGATATGTCCATTGGACAGATGCTGCTTAGGTAAGCATTAGGATATGCTAATATTGCCTGAATGCTATTCAGCAATTCCTGAATTTGAATCGTTCATTTTCTAAAGTAACACTTCCCTCTGCAGAGAATCACTTGTGACTCTGCCCTTGTGACTGGGACCACAGGATGGACCAGCTCAGAGACTCTGCAGGCTACACAGGCTTTCCTGAGTAGCACAGCCCAGTCTCGTGTTCCTGTTGCCTCCCTGCTCACATTTGTGGTGTTTCACAGCTCTGTTATGTTGTGCAGGCAGCCAAGGGACAATGGAATGGGAATGAGCCTTTGTGCATTGGAGAGGTGTGACATTCTGAGATAAGATCTCCAGCATAGAGCAAGAAATGATCAGCACATGTGGATACTGGAATTGACGGGACATTTGGGCTCAGAGAAATCCCTTCAGGCTCTACAGGTACAAAGGCAATGCCATGCTATCTCCAGGCCTCTCTGAGCCCACACTGTATGCTGTTTATACATACATCCCAAGTTTATTCACATTCTGGAAGGCTGCCCCAGGAATGTCTGCAATCTGGCATGCAGCACATTACAGCTGCATTGCTGAAATAACCCTCCAGCAGACAAAGCCCCCCCCTCTCCTGCACAAAGGCTCCTCTCTGTAGCTGCAGGCTCAGATGGGCCACGGCCTCCCACAGCGCAGATGTTTGCCTGCCCTGAGTCTGCATCCCAGCAAGAGCAGTGCTCTGCAGGCTGCTGGGCTGTGTGGAGCCCACCTGCATCACCTGCATCCTTGGAGGTGGAGGAATGAGCCAGCAGGTAGACAATTCCTCACAATCCTCCATGGGCTCAGTTCTTTCCTCCTTAAGCTCAGCTGGGAAATAGGTGACCTGGAGACCTGGTAGCTGGAGCACAAAGCCAAGATTGAAGTCAGATCACATTTCTGGGTGACTCTTTGCAAGGAGGAACTGGTGCAGTGACCTGCCTCAGGTGGCAGTGTCCGTAAGAAGTACAGAGGAAAACAACAGAACATGACCTGAGAAGAAAAAGAGTAAATCTAAGCAGTACAGCCTCCCTAATTCACAAATATACCCAGTTGCCCGGGGTTAACCTAAGTCCAAAGGGCTGGGTTTTTTAAGCTGAATAGCTCTGCTCATTAGGGACCAAGGTAATTAATTGCCTCAGCAAGGAATGACATGCACTGTACCACATGGCATGCAGAAGTTGCTGATGCCCAGAAGCAAAGATAATACTACATTCCCTCTATCCTCCACCCTGAGAATTCACATCAGCAACAACCCATTAGATCTCACCACTGTTTCCAAGAAATGCGGCTAAAACAGCATTTCTTTGGAGGTAACAAAAATAAATGGGACTCAAAAGAAAAGCAATTTACCTAGGAAACTCTGAGAGCTCCAAACATCAGCATATATCAGCTTTCCCGGGATTTTTTTATTTTTATTCTGCATTTTCTAAATGGCACAGATTTAGTCCCTGTAGATGGGCCGTAACGGCGCACATCTGGTTTTATGGTTAAGGAAATAGGTGGTTGAATCGATACACTCGGCACAGCTGACTGGAGTAAATAAAAGAGGATTTGAAGGAAGCCTTGTTTTCCCCTGGATGGATGAGTCCACCCTCAGCGCTGTTGCAATTGCCCTGGCCTCAGTGAAGTGACAGGAGGGGGGAAGAGCTCTCAGTGTATTTCTTCATGAACTGGGCTTGTTTGTTCTCTGTCCCTCCTGACTTTGATTTTATAAGAATAGCTTGTAAAAAGTGGCAACAGTTTTCCACCCAAATCACTGCAGTCAGTAACAGAGGAAGCTGGCAGGCTGTGCCAGGAAAATGGGACTGACCCACTGGGTAAATGGTTTCCATCACTTGACTCCGTGATCACACCTAATGATTCTGTGTGGAGCAATTGTCAAACATGAGCTGCTTTGTTCTCACAAGCCCACGGGAAAGGATGGGGGAAATGGCAGGAGAAAGCTGTGTGTCCAGAAGGGGAGCACTGGGAGGCATTGGGGGTTCAAACCTGGCAGCAGATCCTGACTCAGTGTAAATGAACTGCAAAACTCCTGTGGAGCCCCAGGGTTTTGGAGGCCACAGGCTCATGTTTCTCTGCTCTAACCTTTTGGGCATGATACAACTGTAAAAGCATGTGAAAAAAGAGCATTAAAAAAAAAAAAAATCCCAATCACTTTTTGCAGTGATGAGGCAGCCAGAGAGCGGCACCTGAAGAGTTTGTGGGAATGCACGATGGACCCAACCTGCCAGGACAATCTCCTGGGTGGGCAAAACACCACAAGCACCAGTTTATGGCTCCCTGTTTGCCAGGTGTGTATGAGATTCCCATAGAGCAAATGGTTGGCTGAAACTATTCCAGCAACTTCCCTTTAAGCTGATAATTGAGGGTAAGACACAATAACACCTTAATTTTATTTGTTGTCTTTGTTCTCCTTGTGCAGACCATACACAGGTCCCTGTTTTCTTCCAAAGCCTGTATCAATCACAGCTGTGAAGTTGCCATCCTAGGAGTGGTTTTTCCCAGGCAATGGGAAAGTTATTCTCTTAGGCACCTCATTGTCACTTCATATTCTGAGGAACTACTTCAGAGCAGGATCTGTTAGCTTTATGACAAATCCCTTTATTTACACGGAGGGATGGCCAGTTTAGAGTTTATCCCACTAAAACACTGCAAGGAACAGGCCTGCAAACAAAAATGCTGGTGCAAGGTTGATTCCCAGCCATCCCCAGGGCAGGTTTATCTCTCTGCTGCCAGATCACTCCCTACAGATGCAACTTGCACCTTGGGTTTTATTTTCTGTCCTTTCTGCAGCCACGTCACCCTCTCACTATAAAACCCAAGCAAAGCCAGGGTGGCTGGTTTGCTTCTAACACCTGGGGGCTGTCGGTGCTCTGAGACCCTCAACCAGCACAGGTGGGGCTCATTTACCTGAATTTGACCTCTCCAGAGAGGCCTCTTGACCAGCCTCTCCTGGGTAATTCCAGTGCAAAGCTGGGGGTGCTCTCCATACCCAGGGAGGGCAGGGGCTGCCTGTGGTGTTTAATTACAAAGAAAATATGAAGAAATGCAGATACAGCTTGGTTTGGATGTGCAGTGTGTCTCGAGTTTGTGCCAAGGAGAGGTTTTGCCCTTCATTTGAAGTCTGTGTCAGCTGAAGCTCTTGGCAGCAGCCTGACAAAAGGTGTTATCCACCTCTAAGAACACCCTGTGCTCCACCCAAGGGCTCATGTCCTGCAGGTGTGAGACAAAGGTGTCAGTGGGAGCTGAGCTCCTGCGTAGAAGGTACTTGTCTGTGTGTTCTTTGTTTAAAAACATGGGTTTGAAGGGGATTCTCTTCTTAGGTATTGCTTTTTTAAGGCCAACAATCAATAGCTGAAGTGTTTCTGAGTGTTTAGGGGGTGATGGAGATTATCTAGAGGTCCAGCAGAAGAGGAGTTGGTGCCCTGTGGTAAGGGTCCCACTGGAACCTGTACTTCTTGGTACTATTTAGGCTGGGCAGGCTTCTCTAAGCTCAGCCAGCCCTAAAGACTGGACTTAACCAGACCTCATCTCTGGGACTGTGAGAGATGCAATTCATTATTAAAGGGCATTAAAAATTCCAGAAACAACAAAACCTAACAAGAAAAGAGGAGCCTGAGCAATGGGTTGCCAGACCTCTGAGGAGTCAGGACTGTGTGGAAGTGTGCAGGTTGTTGTATCGTGTCTGATTTAAAAAAAAAAAAAAAAAAGACTGAGTTTATTTCATTTAGCAATCCTTTTTTCTCCCCTAGCAGATACTTTCCTCTGGGAAGAGATGTGGAGGAGATGTCTGGCAGATTTGCACCACAGAGAGAGCAGCACTTGCTTGGTAAGTGACCTTGGCGAAGGAGGAGTGGTGGGTGTCCTCTCTGTGCCTGGTGTGGGAAGTCAGTCTCTATTTGCATCCTATGGCCTGTTTGCTCCTCAGCTTGATCTCTGCTTGGAGTGTTTGGCCCAGCATTAAGAGAACGTGTCTGCTGTTAATGGAAATGGTGTTTCTGAGTGGCATGGAAGGAGTTTTCCAAACTCTGCTAGTATTTCAGTGCGTGATCTGGAGCAAAACAGGCTGCCTCCCTGCCCCTCGGTTGATTACTCTGGAATAAGGTGGACTCTTAATGCCTGTCCACAGGGGCGTTAAAAAATGTAAAAAGTATTTGTAAATTAAAATGCCTGAATGAAAGGCTCTGGTATGTGTAATCATAGAGTATCACATTAAGCAGGAAGGCAAATGTCAGGGGAGTTCCTGGCATTCCATGGAGCCTAGCTTGTCTCACTTAAATAGATTTGATAAGCTCTGCTAGAATTGAAGACAGGTTGCATTTAAGCATATTTATTTGAATTTACATAAGTATACATCAAAGAGAAAATAATGCAGGCTCTTGGTTACTTCAGTCTACTTTTTGATAGTTACTACTTCATCCCTTCCAGCATATCATAAAGTTCCTTTCATGGTCTCAGAAGAGCATAAGGAATTGAGTGAAAGAAGCTGAGCTTGTTACTCTGTGTGACTGGGGGGTTCAAGGTAGAGCTCTGTCTGTGTTTCTTCATTGGTTTGTCAGTGTTCTAAGTCTCCAGTACCCTTAGAAAGACAAATGACAATTCCTAACAGAGCAGCAATACATGATTTGCCCTTCCCTTCAGGACTAAGCAGGGACCTGATGAAGGTGGAGGAAACTGCTGCTTAGGGAACAGGTGATCCCTCAGTGGTCAGTGCAGGGCTAACCAACCCTCTTGGCCCTTGGAGCTACGTTTTATGCTCTTGATATGTGTGAGAGCAGAAGAAGTGCTATGAACTCAAAGAGCTGGGAGTTACTAATGAGCAGATGATGAGGGCTTCCTGGCATTCCAAGGAAGCTGGGTGTCAGAGTGACCCTGGAGCACAGGTATCTGTGTGAACACCGTCCCCAAGAGCAGGAAGTTCATCCCAGCAGCCTTGCTCTGCTTGCTGAGTGCTGCGTAGATGAGACTTGCATGTTGGCATTTCCTTCAGAAAAGGATGGGTTTTTCTCTCTCTCACTGGGAAATGTCCAGAGGCCAATAATTTAATCTCCCTGTGCCTCAGTTTCCCAGCTAATAAAATGGGGTTGCTTATCCTGCACCCCTCTACTCACACCAAGCTTTATCCCCCCTGACAGCGAGGGTTATGGTCCAAAAACCAACCCTCAGCACAGCCAGCTCGTACATCTTGGGTGACCTTCTCTCATCCAGAAAGCCAAGAAGAGCCCTTGGCAATCGCAGTCGGAACTTAAAGGCCAGTCTGTGGTCAGAAACAAGAGCGTGTTTTGTTCATACCCAGCCAGCTCTGCCAGCTGTTTCCACACTTTAGCAAGTGTTTCCTATTCAAACAGAGAAAATGGTCGATGGGAGCTGAACCAGATACAGCCATTCCAGCTAATAGCAAAGAGTTACACCCACGGAGAAGTTGAAAAAGATGTTAGATGTCTCCAGTGCAGTATTTACCAAATTGCCAGATGTTTGGGATCCCTTAAGTCATCTAACAGGCCTTTTCGAGGCGATGTTACTCTGGAGTATCATGGCTCTCCTGAAAAAGCATTAAAGAGAACTAATTTTAGCCTTGAATTATGAGATTTTTCTCTAACAGAAGGTGTCCCTCAGGACAAGAGGGTCGATTTTTTATTTCCAAAATGTTGCCCTTGTATATTTTTAACGGATCATCTGGATGAAGTCCTAATGGCTGGTTCAGACTGTCTGATTAATAGCAACAGCTGTTCACCTTTGTAGATGGGGAGATTCTTGGAGACACAAAACACACTTGTGAACTTGATATTGCACACCAAGGGTCAGGTTTTCTTGCCCTGTTTTCGCACAGGTGTAAATCCAGATAGGCTCCTGTGAAGTCAGTGCAATTGTTCTGTGAAAGGTGCAAAAATCAGAGCTGCAGGAAATGGCAGACCTGTTATTTCTTTCTTCAGTAGACTGAATTTTAGAACCCACAGCAATTGGAGGTGATTAGGGTTGAGAAACATACCTAAGGAATGATACAGTGTTCCTGCTGCGTGATGGGGGAAAATGCTGATTTTTGCAGGATGCCTGGGGAGCCGTTTCTTCCTATGGCTATAAAAGATGGCAATCAGCCCAAAATTAGGAAGTATAAAAATGAAAGAATAATGAGAGGAGATACATTAGGTATCCTATTGTAGTTCCTTAATTTTTTTATTCCTATATTTCAAAAGGTAAGGTTCCTACTGCTGAAACTTCCTGCAAAAATTCTTTTCATTTTCAGTGTTGAAGTCTGGAAAAATAATTGACCACTCTGGGTTTTAAAAAAAAAAAAAAAAAAAAAAAAAAAAAAAAAAAAAAAAAAAAAAAAAAAAAATAAAAAAAAAAAAAAAAAAAAAAAAAAAAAAAAAAAAAAAAAAAAAAAAAAAAAAAAACATAAAAAAAAAAAAAAAAAAAAATAAAAAAAAAAAAAAAAAAAAAAA